>NW_027150565.1:1047500-1493094 GCF_001643675.1 Monocercomonoides exilis | reverse complement strand
TTTCAAATTTTGAAAAAAATATAAAAATTTTATTGGAAAACATCGATAATTCAATAAACGCAACAAAACATTTTTTTAATCATTAATATAACATGATAACAATAATAACTATATGAAATCAATAATTTTTATATTATAATAAGTTTTATGATGTTATTGGAAAGAAATTTATATATAAATATTGAAGATCTTAAAACTTTCGTTAAAAACAATCGATATTCAATAATAAACATTGAAAAAGAGAATAGAAACTCAAGATATTTATCAAATATACAACAATTTGTCGTTGATATTTGCTTGGAAATAAATAATACTTCAAAGAAGTTATTTAAATAGATTGATCAAAGTTATTTTTAAAAATTGCAAAGTTAGAATCAAAAAAATTAAAAAGAAATAAGAAAAATTTCACTTTTTTCACTAAAAGCTCACAACTATTATGAATACATCTTTTTCATCATCTGTTTTCTTTTAAGCATTGCCTAAGTTGTTTGATGAACATTCCATTCAACTATTTTTGAATATTCTTCTTTGCGCTATTTCTTCCTCTTCGAAAATCACTTTGAAAGCTGGACAGATATGTGAATAAGTTTGCTTGAATTCTTCTGCAGTCTTGCTTAATTCAGTTTCGACCTTGAATGAGGATGTTAGAGTAACTTTTGAAAGTGGAGATGATGGTTTTCAGGCTGATAACAATCAGCTCTTGGAGGCTGGTGCCATGAGAGTTCGAAACACTGTGCAAAATTGCGAGCACAGCGTTTTCACAGATCAAGTGCACTGGGAGCAGCAGCGTGGTGGAGTGCAGCGAGTGTATGATTGGTGGAGGGGAGAAGGGGGAGCTAAGACGGGGATGCATAAAGATCGCAGCGATGCATGAGAGGCTAGCGAGACCAGGCACAGACCCATGGATTGAGCAGCTGGGTGTTCTTGGGGAGGCAGACGCTATTTGACAGTTTTCCCTCGAGAGCGTGGTGTTTGCCATCGATGAGCTCAGCGAATTCGTGCTGGACACAGCCGCCGACCTCCCTCTCCATTCTCAACCTCCACTTCGCATCCTTTCCTTCACCCCCATCGCCTCCCACTCCTCCCACCGACCCCAACCTCGATGTCGACCTCCTCCCCTTCATCACATTCTTCCGCGTCCACCAGATATTCGTCGACCAAGACACCGGCTCCTCTGCCCGCCAGGTCAGCTACCTGCTTGCCTCCTGCGATTCCATCTTCACAACTGTGTTGCACATCTGCCGCTCAATTGAAAACTTCCTCTGGATCTGCCCACTCTTCCCTCTTCTCTCTCTCTCGACGGATCCATCGCTGTGTTCTCCACCCTCTTTTCCGCAGCCAACAAGTCTCTCCACCTCATCTTTTCGCTCATTTGTTCTTGCCGAGGCACCCTTTTCCTCTCCAACATATCTGTCCATTCCCTTCCCCCTCACCTGCCCTGCTCATCATGCTCTCACCACTTCCTCCCTCTTCCTCTCTCGACAACCTTTCCACCCTCAGTGCCGACAGCCTCTGCTCCTGCTTGGCGATGGCATCAGCAACTTTGTTGAGCATCTCATCACCACGGATCTCTTCATCGGAGGTTTCAGCGTTGTTATTCTAATCTCACTGTGTTAAATCATTCATAAAGTTCCTTCAGTGTGATGTGTTCCATCTTCACCACCATCTCGCTCAACAAGCTCTGTTGGAGTGTGCATGCCGACAACTTCCAGCTCACCGGCAAAAGGCATTCCATTTGTATATTTTTCCATACAACCAACTGCAATCTCATCTGCTTGATATGTCAGAGCACTCAATATCGCCTCGTTCAAATGAGGAGGTGGCGGCATCTTTCAGGCGCATCTTGGTGGCTCCTCAACTGTTAATTCACTCTGCGCTGCATAAAGAATCATCTCTCCTCTGCCTTTCGTATCGATGCTTTCAGGCTTTCGTGTTAAGGAAGAAACAGATGAAATGACACTCCTCGAAATCTGTCATTCCTTGCTCTGAGAGAAAGAAAGATAAGAAGGGGATATGGGGGAATTGAAGAAGGGGAAGAAGGAAAAAGATGATGAAGATGAATCGAGTTGCGAAGATATAATAAGATGATGGGGAAGAGAAAGTGGAAAAAGGGAATACGAAGAGAGGAAGAGGAATGAAAAGAAGAAGAAGAAGAAGAAGGAGGAGGGGAGGAGGGAAAAAAAAGGAAAAGAAGGAAAAGGAAGGAAAGGTTGGAGGAGGTGCATAGGGGAGTATGGAAGAAGTAGTTGAGAAGAGAGCAGAGGCATTGAATTGAGCTTGAGCGGAAAGAGGAGGAGGAGGAGGAATATTCAGAGGAGGTTGAAGAAAAGCATCATCAGCTGCATTTGTTGTGTGTGCATTCACATTCTGTTCTTTAATACTTTCTGTTGAAGAATATGAAGAAGAAGATGATGACGACGAAAGAGAAGATGAAGGCAACGATTGTGAGTTAATTTCAACATCATTTGCTTCTATGTTTGTATTGAGCTTATTTATGGATTTATCATCCTCTTCTTCTTTTCTTTCTCTATCCTTCCTCTCTTTTCCTTCTCCATCTTTTCTCTTTCTTTCCTTCTTCCTTTTCTCCTTTTCTCTCATCCTCCTTGCCCAGATCTCATCCTCTCTGTCTTCCAGTGCCTTCATTCCTTTCTCAGCAAACCTCAGCTCCTGCGGATATTTCAGTATGCGAGCCAAAATCCCCTCTTCTCCGTCGCACACAAGCTTCTCTATGTCCCATCCATCAACAGGCAGCAGCAACACACTGTCTTCCATCGTGCTTCTGCCCGCAAGTCTCAGCACAGCAGACCCAGTGGTGGAGAAGAGAAGGAAGTGTGAAATGGAGCGAGCACTGTATTTCTTGAAGAACAGAAGAAGAAGAGGGATGAAGAAAACGAAGAAGAAGAATATATAACTAAGTCTGAATATGGAGACGACGTCGAATAGTCAGTCGAATTTATATTGAAGAAGATGGAAATACTTTTCTATCTGGTTTCGAAGAGGCATTTAGATGAGAAGTGATAATACCATTTGGCTGATTTTCTGCATCATCTTCGTTTTCCTCATGTGTCGTTTCAGGAGAGCTGTGAGTTGTTGCAATTTTGGCTTCATTTTCGCTTTTCTTTTCTTTTTCATTTCCATTCTCAGTTTTCTTTTTGGAAGAAATAGAATAAGAGAGCAGATTTGAAGATGGAGAAGAAATCAATGAAGATGCAGAGGAAAAGGAAGAAGCAATGGAAGAAGATAACATCAAAGAAAAGGTGATAGAGACGAGTTCCGCTTCTGACTTGCTGCTGTCTTCCTCTTCTGCCTTTTAATTTCAGCTGCATTTTGCGAGTGTTGAGCGTGGATGCGCAATTGAGATCGGTTTGAGTGTGCGATAGCTGTGCTTCTTGTGTCTGTGCAAGTGGCTGGAGAGGATGACAAAATTGTTTGATAACAGATGTATTTTGAGAGGCTGATGAAGAAGATGAAATAGAAGAAGTTGAAGAAGAAGGTGATGATAATGATGCAGTTGGAACAGCTGTTGAGGAAGGAGATAAGGTTGTTGTTGACGAGCTGGATTTTGAATGGGACGAATTTAAGGAATGAGAGTGTGAGTGAGGCTTTGAAGAAGAAGAAGAAGAAGATGATGATGATGATGATAAAATCACTGAAGACGTATCACAAGCACGTCTGCTTTTCTTCGAAGCAGACTTCGATGCTTCTGACGAGCTGCCATATAGCACTCTCAGCTCGCTTTTCCTTCTCTCTTCGTTCTCTTCGTCCTCCACAGAAAATAGTCCATCTCCTCTTTAGCACCTTCTCATTGAGTTCGTATTGCCCACCTCTGCTTATCTTCATTGCGAAATAAAACCCAAGTAGTCTTTGTGTTCCACTAATTTTCCTGACAGCAGCCATTCTTCGCAGGAAGGAATAACAAGAGATGTTCTGCCTTGATCAAATAACTCCAAATGCATCATTCTATCGACTTTGCTTTTGGAAATGCCATCTTTCTCTGTCTATAAAGAACCCTCGTGCTCAACTCTATTTCCTCTTTCTCTTTCTCTCTCAATTGGCGACGTCAATTTCCCTTCTATGTTATCTCCGCTGAACAAAATTTCGTTCTTCTCTCTCATCCTCCATCTTTTTGCAGTTCTCATTGTCTTCATCTCCTTCTTTTTCTTCTCTCTCTTCCACTTTCTCTCTTCCATCTGCTAACTCGCAAGCATCTTCTTGCTCATCTCCACCTCCATCCTCTTCACGTTCATCTCCCATCTCCATCTTCGGCGTTCTCACAAGCTTCACAAAGACTTCTTCATGCACCAACCAAATGGACGCATAACGCCGCACCATCTGTTTTTCTGCTCGCAATTCTGAGACTAGCATATTCATTGGCGTCACCGCTGGCCAAAATAAACCATGTTTTAATGTTATCTGTATCTGAATCAGAGAAAAAATAATAAAAAATCATGCAAGGATCTTGAAATTATAATTATTAAGTTCAAAATTTAAAAAAAAAAGAAGATTGAATTAAATAGATTGAACAAAATAACCTTTCTAATTTTCCATTCTACCTCTCTTGCTTCTCATTCCTTTATCTTACCTCCATCTTTTGTTCTCGTTCGGTTTCCTTTCTCTGCAGTTCTGTTTCTGCAAAACAAATCTCCCTTGTCCTGCATAAAACATGAGCATTCTTTTACATTTCTTGCTCTTCCGCTGCTGTCTCCAGTCGACAAACAATTGAATTCCCCGTCTCATTGAATTAGCAACAATGCGCTGTAAAAGCATTTCATAAATAAAAAAATGCCACTGCTTCAATAATTATTGCAACTCGCCAAGAAGATGAATGAATGCATGATATTTCATTCTTCTTGTTGGCGCACGAGCAGCAGAGTGAACTCAATCAGCGCCAGAAAACATGTTCGGTTGAAAGCAGAATCTGATAAAATTCTCCATTTTTTATAAAAACCATTTCTCATAAAAGCCGCAACGCAAGATAAATACAGGCCAACAGTTTAAGAATCAGATATTACTGACAAATAAACATAAAATATAAAGATTTTGAATATATTATGACATATTTTTAAAAAAGTGGTAAATAAAAAATATATTTGAGAAATAATAGCATTACTACAAACATTAAAAAAAGAAAGTATTAGCAAACTGGTAAAAAGTTGGAAAAGTTAGTGGTTTTAAAAATGAAAGAAACAAAACTCCAGCTTTAATCAGAACCATATCTTTTTGAATTTTTGAATATTTATTAAAAAAAAACAAATATCAGAAAAATTTTGATTTTTTGTTTAATAGTTATGTATGTGATAAGAGTTAGAAAAATGTTTTTCTGAATTTTAAAAACTTGTATTCATGGAAAAAACTTCTGTTTTCCGCTTCAAACAATGAAGATGACAGAAGGATCAGAATCTCGATGCCACTTTTTTTGTTCAAAATGGTTTATTTCATCGATTTAACTTCATATATTACTAAAAACTGCTTTTTGAAATCTGCATTTTCGCCCTTTAGCGCGTAATTTTTTGATCTTTTTGCCCTCGAAAAATTAAAATATAGGGTCGGATCCTTTTTTCATTCAAAATTGACAATGTTGAGTATAGTCGAATTTTTAAAATTTGTGATTTAAAAATCGTATAAGGACAGGTATCATATAAATTTTCTGAAAATAAATTTTATTTGTTTTTTAACAGCAATGTTAATGTTATTGATGTTTTCATATTTTTCATTTTTTATTTTTATTTTAAATTATGATATGTTTTTGTAATTTTGAAGGATTTGTCATTTCAGAAGAAATTCATTATTCAAATAAAAAATATTTCATTCATTATAAATGATTTCTTGAGAAAACTGTTAAAAATCAAACTGAAAACATCAAGAGAGGAAGTGAGAAAATTGAAAAAGAAAAATTCGAAAGTAAAAATCGCAAGGAAAAAAAGTAAAAATTAAAGCAAAAATAGACAAAGAACAAAATCATTCAATCATTTGGTTTATTCTATAAAAACAAATTGCACCATTCCATCCTTCATTTGCCATTGCTTTCCAATATGCTTCATTGAAATGGGAATTCACCTGAGATATAACTCCATCATTGCACTCCAGTAGACTAAGCTCCCCAGTCGATTCATCTCTTCCATCAACAACAACTGCTATAAAATGACCAATAGGCATAGGTTTCATCGAATGAAGGACATATCCAATGAAATTGTAATCAATCCTCGGAAAGAAAGAAAACTCATGTTTCAGTTGATTTGTTGCATGTGACGTCACCACCATCGATTTCGGGTGGATCCACTTCCATGAAATGTGATAGTTTTGGGCGGTTGCATAACAGGGAGTTTTCCTTTGAGCTATGATAAATTGCAAGGATTTTTGGGAACCTGTCAATTTGTGTCCAATACAAAAATGAAGTCTTGCACCCACAATAAGCATCAATACACGGTTCCTCAGTTGATAACTGATCGGTTACAGACAATGACAAATTCAACCCCTTCACAATCGATGGATGCATGATGGTGAAATAAAACGAAGGATTTTGGTTATGAACACGAACATGAGAACACTTCGCACACAGTTTGAATGAAGATTGCTTCACTGTGAAGTCTTTCTTGATATTGCACCCCTCCAAAAATGCATCGTTCAGAATTGCTTCATATGCTGTTGTGATCCCTAATGGATCAGATTTGCTCCCACCATGTTTTTGCACAAAATTCATAAATGCTGGAGTTCCCCACACTTTGCTTGTCACAGTTCTCCCTCTGATTGCACTGAAAAGTCTTCGGAAAATATACACTCCTCCACGTCTTTTTTTGATATCACATTGCACTCCAAACGATGCCAGACATTGACAAATAGAAGCTAAAGCACATGATGATCCAAAATTTATCAACTCCCTCCCACAATTCACCAACACCTGAACATATGAACGTGATTCTTTTGGTAAAGGATGAGCTGGAAATAGAAACGAAGGAGGAAATTGAAAAAAGCTACTCATTTGTGGAACTGTCGAAAGAACAGAATAAGGATTTCCTAATGCTTCCATTGAAGACTGTTGCTTCAAAGCAACAAACAAAAAAATAAACAAATAATTATTGATTTGCCTGTCAAATTGAATCAGGCAATTTTTGAAAAAAAAATAAAAAACCAAACCTCTATTTCCATTTTCATTCCTCCTCTTTTAATATCTGAACATTTTTTATCTTTGCTCATTTTTAAACATTCATCGCTCTCCGTTTCTTCATCGTCGCTTTCTTCTTCTTCAGACATTTGATCAACCGCTTCATCTTCGTCTGAAGATATTACACTGTAACTTGATGAAGAAGATTGCTTCCGAAAAATTGATTGAATTGAATTCTCTTCCTTTTTATCCTTCAAACATTCACCCAAACAGTTGATCTTGTAATTGAAATCTTGTATCAGTTCTTGCTGAGAAAACCACTCAGTCAGACACAGCAGCATTTTTTCTTGGATATACGGGTTCGATTCATTGAACGGGAGCTTCAATTTTTGGACAAACTTATGTAATGGTGCTTTTTTATAAACAAATAATAAAAAAATAAAAACATAATAAATATTAAAATAAAAAATTATTAATTACAAAAAACAAAGAAAATAAAGGAAAAACAAAAAGCAAACATCCATAATTTTTCATCAGATTATTCATTAGCGAGTTTCCGGGGATCGATTTGATAAAAAAATTCGAAGGGGACTTTATTTGCATGATCAACTGACATATTTCTGAAAAGTTCGATAGCATATCCACATCGTTCATTATGCTTTGCTTTCTCATGCTTGTGTGCGCACGGGAAAATCGAGAACCAGACAACCTCCCACTTGACATTATGAATTTCCTTTTATTGGGTTTCATCAGATTTTCACTAAAAATTTCAATTTGAAATATTTAATTCACATTTATAATAAAAAAATTATAAACTCTCTGGCTTTGGAAAAAATCCAAAATCCTTTCATTCATCGAGAAAAAAATAAATTCAATTTTTCTGTTTGAAAATTAAAAACAATGACGATCACAAAATGACAATATTATCATGTGTCTGATTTATGCCGGAAATGATAAATAACGACATATGTACTTTATTTATTGGAAAAAACTGTTTTCTGCTCCTTGCACTTTCCCCTTTAGCACTTTTTTTGATCTTTTTGACTCCTTCGAATTTTGAATTATGGATCTGATTCTTTTTCATTGAAGAACAATATTATATATATTTTTAAGAACTTTATATATGAGAATGATATTTTTCATAAGACAAGTTCATTTATGTGATGAATTTTTCAATAAACCTTCAATTTAAGAATTCTTTAATTTTTCCAATTTTTTTCTGATAAGAAATTTTTAAAATTTTTTTCTATAATTCAAATCACGTTAAAAAAATTTTTTAACAATTTTGGAAATAGTCAAATAATGAAAAAATAACAATACATATTTTTTTAAATAAAAAAAAATTATTTTAGAATAATTGTGATTTTCCATAAGAAAATATTTATTAGAGAAAAATGTCCATTTCAAAACGCGAATCGACATTAAATTCTCGTTGCAATGTTCTATGGCAAGAAATAAAGAGAATCGGCGGAAATGACGTGGATTCGTTGCTTGCCTATTTGTTTTACACCTACAGGCAATCATCTTCAGTAATTGATGATTTACTGAAGTCTTTGAATGGTTTGGTTTTTATTTTTTTGTATTGTGTGTTATAAATAATATTATTACTCTCTGTTATTTTTTTCTTTTGATTTGTTAATTATTTATTTTTTTGAAACAGAATATCACATAAAGTTGCTGGAAGACCTGTCTGTGGTGTACAACAACGCTCCGTTGCACACTCAGACAACAATGCTACAAGCGCTTTCCCGCAACACATCATTATCCGATTTACAGGACTATGGATATGATGTCACAGAGGGAAAATTTATTTACGCGAAGCAAACGCTGAAGAAGAATCAAGGTTTTATCATTCCGCCACAAAACCTCACCTTCCGTCTTGCAAAAGTGGTTTGTATTTATTTTAATTTTTTTGAATAATTTTCTCTGTTTATTATAGGCTTAAATGAACAGGAATGGGAAAAGGGCAATAACTGGATGTTGGCTCATTCAACTGAAGCCTCAACTTCGCTTCAGTCAGCAAAGAAAAAGCAGCGAGCTGAGCCAGATTACGCCAGATTTATTGACGAAGCAGCTTGGGATGAAGAAATTATTACAGAAAATTCTTCTACAAATAAAAAACAATCTTCTTCTTCTTCAACATCATCTCAACTCAATAAAAATTCAAAAACCATTTCAGAAAAAAATTCTCCTTCTTCAAATTCTTCTTCTTCTCAAGCTGTTGATGCTCCAATCAACACTCCAATAAGGAGAGAAAGGGGTCAACAAAAACCAAAATAAAAATTCATATCACAAGCGTCATTCTTCTCCATCTCCAATACCAATTCACAAAATATTCAAATCAAAAACTTCTTCTTCACAAATTTCAATTACAAAAAATTGAAAGAAAAATAAATACTTCATCATTTCAAAATGATAATGTGTTTGTAAGTGAGCAATTAGTAGATTATGCCACTTCACCCACATTAATTCCACCTCAAGCATTTCAAAATCTCTTTTCTTCATTTTCAAAAGAGAATGACACTTCAATACTTCAACAACAAAGCATTCAATCTTCAAATAATGAAATATCTATTCAAAATAATTCTTCAAAAATATTTCAAAAAAGAATGCAAAAGAAAATTCAATAAAAATCATTCTCATTCTCAATCTTTCTCAAATTCATTAAATTCTTCAAATAAATCATCACAAATAGCAAAAGGATTGCCTAACTTAGGCAACACATGCTATTTGGCTTCTCTTCTTCAATGTTTCTCTTCAATAACTATTCAAAAACCATCTTTATTCAAAAACAAACATTTTTGAAGAACACATCTTCGCGTGTTGTAAGTGTTTGTCATCAATTGGCTAAAGATGGAACGGCAGTGCGTTCATGGGTCCCATCTCTTATTGACAAATGGGAAAATTTCTGCAACTATGGAAGCAGACAGCAGCAAAAACGCGGCTGAGGGCATTTGACAATCTTCACCAACTTCTTCAAAAAGATGAGTTGATAAATAAGGACACCTTCAATCCTGTTTTAATCACTCATTTCAAATGCCAAAAATGCCAACAAATCACATCACATTTCAATGAATTTTGTAGCAATATTGTTATCAATTCTTCATCAACGCAACATGGATTATCTTCTCTCTTTGCAACTGAAGTTTTGGAAGGAAAGAATAGTGTCTATTGTGATGCATGCAAGGAAAAATGCTGTGCTGCGAGATGGGAGGAAATGGCTGCATTTCCAGAGGTGCTAGCCCTCTGTCATGAATGTACTGATTCTGCTAGTTCAGCACCTTCGAGAACATTACTAATGGAAACAGACAGAGTCAATCAACGCACGTTTTGCAAAGGGTTTTCTTCTAAAGATATTCAACATCTTCAAAAAGATAATCAAGAAACCATCATATATCATTTTCTGGACAAATACTATTCAAACGTCTGGATCAACAAAACGGACATTACATCGCAATTGTGAAAAGAAAAAGTGGAATCAATAGTTTTTGGAGTATTTGCAATGATGAAAGTGTTTCTGAATTCGATAGTGACAAATGGAGTTCTTCATGGAATAATCTTCACTCACAAGGTTTCACTCCTTCCCTTTCATTTTACACAAAAGAAAAAACAAAACCAACACTATCTACTATTCAATTTGGTGGTTCTTCTTCTTCTTCAGAAACATCAAATTTAAACACTTTAAATAACATTTCATCATCATCATCATCATCATCATCCTCATCCTCATTCATCACTCCACTTCATCCAACAACTTCCATTCCACAACTACCATCATCAATTCCATCTTCTTATGGATTGGAAGCTTTGAAAGAAAAAAGAAAGAAAATGGGCATCTTTTCTCCCAATGAGAAAAGATTAATCTTCAAGCCCAAGACAAAATTATGGAGTGAGTTCACAGAAGAAACAAACATCAAAGTTTCTCTGTCACATTTCTACAAACTCACTACCAACTTTTCCAAAGCGAAAAGACGTACAGATCTTTGTGGAATGTGCGAGAAACTCAACTATCTCGAAAACAAACTGAAGTCTTCACAAAATAAAAATGGACTTTCTTCTGCCGAATTTCATACACTCAAACTTCTTCGACAACATCGTCTTGTTGCAGAAATGCAACGAAAACATTATCAATCAACTGTTGATAATCTGAAAGAGGGAGAAGCAGTCTTCGTCTTCGACTTCAAAGAGAAGTGGAAACTCCCTATCAGAAAAAATCAACTTCAACAGGAATTCTTCAATTATCAACAAGTTTCTCAATTCACAATCATCTCTCTTCAAAAAATTAATAATCAACAAATAAAACGAACATTCGACTTCTTCTCCGACTGTCTCTCAAATGATCACAGATTTGTTATTGAGTGTCTGGAATCTGTGATCAAAAGACACTTCTTCGCAGACACTCACACTTTTAAGTTCTTCTGCGATTCAGGTCCACACAACCGTAATCGCTTCCTTCTTCACTTCATCCTTTCAAAACAATCAAAACTTCTTAAAAGAAAAACACTCAACTCAACTTCTTCGCTGAGCATCATGGAAAAAATATCTGTGATAGTGAATTTGGTGCGTTAGTGAATGCAATCGACAACAATCTTTCGACTGAACACATCACCACACTTCATGATTTGATCAACTTCTTCGAAAACAATATGAACACTTCGACATCAGCTTCTTCAACTTCACAATCAAACATTTTCTCAACATCATCATCGAACTCTTCACCATCTTCAACATCTGTCAATAACTTTGAGCATGAGAGGTACTTTGAAGAATATGTACCATCTCAGCAAATTTCATGGCCATCTCTGTCAGTCCCTCACATGAAGGACTACTTGTATTTTGAGCGCAAAGGCTCATTTGTCTCTGCTTCAGCTGTTGGATATCTTCCTCAACGCTCTCTGGTTGCCCTCGAATCTTCAACGATGAAAGAAAAAGTTCAAAGATCAAGAAAGTCATTTCACTCTGATATCACATCATCTAACTCTTCTCTTCTTTCTCAATCTTCTCAAGATCTTCTTTCAAGGAGATTTGAGCTTCTTCTTGACTCTTCTTCTTTTAATGAATCTCAAAATTGTTCTTTTGGTGTCCCCTATTAAGAAACTAGTTGTTGTGCATGCTTAGCTGGCACTTTATCGGAAGGGTGCTGGACGTGACTGTTCGTATTAGATATTGCAGCCTTCGGGCTGCAATATCCGGACCTGGATACGACGAACAGCCTCCCAGGTGCACAACAGTTAGAATCCGATTGTTTTCTTTTGGTTATTGTCCCTGATATGTCCCTATTTATTTCTTGGTTATTGTCCCGCTTATACATGTATATATCGAGATTCATTAATAGATAGAGTTGTGAAGGAATTCATTGATCTTTGAGTGAGATTTTTGGAAGGGAGAGTTGTTGAGAGTGTGAAATGTTGTTTTATCATTGTGTCTGTCTTTTTTCTTTGTTGGATTTGATCTTTTTGAGTCAAAGAGAGAGAAATATCAGAAAGGGGTGAGTGGATGGAAAACAGAGGGAAAATAGACAAGTTAGTTTTTGAACTTTTTATATAAGTATTCTTTTTGTTTGGAATTGTCTTTGATACCATGAATTTGTTGAAATAGTGCTATTTCTTCTTATATTTTTCATTGTTCAAAATTGTTGATATTTAGTTGATATTTGGTGATTGTTTTATGATTATGTGACAGAATTGTGTTTTTTTGAAAGTTATTGAATTTGATTAGAAAATTTCTAACTGTTTTCAATTTTTAAATGATTAATATCATGAAGTACTTTTTGTTTTTTATGTCATTTTGATTGGTGGATGATTGTTATTTTTTGACGTATTTTTTTCATTTCACTCATTTTTCTACGATTTTCAGAAAAACTCAATAACATAAAATAAACACATTTTTGTAACGATCACTCATCTAATCATTCAGAAATGCATGAAAAATGAAAAATATGACTCATACACATCAACATTTTTGAATGAAAAAAAGGATCCGACCCTATATTTTAATTTTTCGAGGGCAAAAAGATCAAAAAATTACGCGCTAAAGGGCGAAAATTGCAGATTTCAAAAAGCAGTTTTTAGTAATATATGAAGTTAAATCGATGAAATAAACCATTTTGAACAAAAAAAGTGGCATCGAGATTCTGATCCTTCTGTCATCTTCATTGTTTGAAGCGGAAAACAGAAGTTTTTCCATGAATACAAGTTTTTAAAATTCAGAAAAACATTTTTCTAACTCTTATCACATACATAACTATTAAACAAAAATCAAAATTTTTCTGATACTTGTTTTTTTTTAATAAATATTCAAAAATTCAAAAAGATATGGTTCTGATTAAAGCTGGAGTTTTGTTTCTTTCATTTTTTTAAAACCACTAACTTTTCCAACTTTTTACCAGTTTGCTAATACTTTTTATAATTTAGTTTTTATTGTAATATTACAATTTTTTCATTATATTGGAAAACTGCTCTGTTTGCTTCCTTTTCAAAGAAAAGGAACTTTTCTTGTCTGTCAAATAGCAAATCTTCACGTTGGAGAGCATTGCGATGAGAATAGAACATATTATTATATAGCCATTGGGGAACAAATGAAGTTATGTAAGATTCCTGATTTTTATTTGGTGCATGAGATTAAAACAAATTCAAATGATGTTTTATTGAATGTCGATATAAGGATAGAATTCTGTGAAGGACAAAATCTGCACAAAGTTTTATAGAATTTGGAATATAAGGCAGTGGGAGCAGTTTTTTGGCAAAAAAAAAAGTGGCTTGCAATATCAAGGGAAGGATATTTATTACAAAAAGGCAACAATTCATTGGAAAAAGGAGAATTTCAAGATGTCAATTATATTAATAAGGTTTTCCTGTTTCTCGGACTGTGCCAGGCAGACGTGGAAGGCTGCGAAATTCTATTTCTGATTCCGCTTTTGCTTCAAAAGAGTGTAGAACAGCCAACGACGAGACATCCAATTATCAAATATTTGTTGGCAGTCGAACAACATTCTGCCCAACTGCAACTGGATTTTACTGCTGAAAGAACTTGTAATTGTTGCAAACAGCAAACTTTGCATTGACAATTTGGTGTTTCTGTTTGTGTAGCACACATATGGCTATCAAGCACATCTTCTGCTGCAATTCCTCCTCCTCTTCTTCTTTCCGGATATCTGCATCTTCTCTGTTGTTTGCCCATCTCTTCAATTGCAGTTTCGAGCTGCACTGCCTGGCGAATGAGATGCCTCCATTCTTTACATTTGAGGCTGCTGCATGGAATCAGAGCACGTTCAGCATGTTTCTCTTCTGTCATCGCTCCTCATTCATCCTTCCTTCTCTCTTCCTTCTCACATTTTTCCCCTCATTGATTGCATGTTCTTCCACTTTGTATTGTGACAGCTTGCCTCGAAGCAGCTGCTTTCTTTTCATTTTGTGAATGTATTCACAAGCAGATATTTGTTGCAGCTCATTGGGAAGAGTGAGAAGTGTGAATGAGAGAGAGAGAGAGGAGGAGGAGGAGGGGGGGGGGGGGGAGAATGAAGGAAGGAAGTTGATCAGGGAGGTTGTCTTGGGATTTAATGATTGTGACTCAACCGAATAGAAAGAGGAAGCGAAGAAAGAAAATTGAATCGATGATGATTAATTTGTTTCAATTCAAAACGTCGGATCTGAAGAATTCAAAGGCATGAATTAATATATTTTCAATAATTTTTTTAGTATTTTCTTTTGATTTTATTGTGAAATTATGCATCTTCTTTTTTTTAGTCATTATCGAAGCCCGACGAATAGAAACATTTGCGCACACTTCTGCCTCTTCTTCGACTTCTTCGTTTGTGTTTTCTACAGGGATAGTCATTGGGACAGACGACACAGCACAGCTAAAGGCACTACCACAGGAAGATATACCGACTGATGTTGGGCTGCAGGCATGCGGGACTGAGCCGCGGAGTGTGTACTCGTGTCTGGTTGTGAAGCATGTGTTCCAGCCGCTGTCGATGCAACTGAATGCGCCAGCAGGAATAATGATATCTTCGTTTGTTGCAGTGGTGCTGATGGGGCGCGTGTGTGGAGAGGCGCTGCACCCTGCAGCATCTGGTCAATTACATTGCACCACGATCTTTTGAGCGCATGTGGCAGCAGAGCATCTGGAGGCTGTGAAGTACATAATATTGTCTGCTCTATTTTTTTGTGAATGTGATGTAGTTACCGAATGTTGTGCTGCCATGTGTTTTGTTAGCGCTGGCAGCGTATTTCGTGGCGGTGACGTGTGTCAACTCGCTCTATGAGATGCTGATGAAGTTCAGGGGAATTCTGTCGATTGCGCTTCCACTACTGAAAAGAGCATATTGTGGAGATGATGATAAAGAAGATGGAAGAGAGATGAAAATGAGGCAATAGAATGACTGATTGAAATGAAGATTCCAAAGAAGAACGAGAAGAAGAGATGTTGTAACATCAAAGAACGGAAGAGCACTGGAAATGGAGCAATTGCAGAAGAGGAGGAGCGGAGTACAAATGTAATCGTATTGTATTGTCTGTTTGAATGAAATTTTTGAACGAAGTGGAAGCAGAGGCCTCACCGAAGTATCATGTGGAAAGCAGGTAGCTGTGTGAGGAGTGGGTTGTACAGAGCGAAGAGACAGAAGCGCTGATGGAAGAGGGGTTTTGGAGTAGGCGTGCGTACAGAGAGAAGGGAAGTGATGGAAATCAAGATGGAGATAAGATGAAGAAGGGGGAGAGAAAGAGGAAGGAGAGAGAAGGTGAAAGCGAAGAGGAATTATTAATGTTATCTTCCATTTCCTCTGATACAACACATTTTTATTGTGCACATCACAATTAATCGGATATTTCATCTTCTTCTTCGTTGACTTGTTATTCTTCTCATTCTTCTGATGATACAGCAGTTTTCACGTCATTGAGCAGTGGAAGAAAAAGTTAATGGAGCAATTAAAAACATTTGCATCCTGTTGTCATCTGGCCAACCGTTGCTGCGATTAGGAGAAAGATCAGAAAGGAGCAGGACAGCCAAAATATATTTTCAAAGAGACAGACAGTTGTGCAGACACCAGCAAAGGCAGTTTTTGCAAGAGGAATGGAATGCATTCAGACAGCTGTGCAGGCAGAGAGAGAAGGCATGCAAGAACGCAACGCGATTTGAAAAGAGAAGCACAACCATCCTTTCTTTCTGATGCATTTCCTGAACTGTCTCTTGAGAATGCTTTATTCTCTTCCTCTTTGTCCTCTTCCTCTTCTTCTTCTTTTCCCACTTCTTCATCACATTCTTCTTCTTCTTTGACGTGTCCTCTCTCTTAACATTGGATCAGATCCGCAACATTCGAATGTGAGCAAGATTTTCAATCAATAACTGAATAATCCATACAAAAATTATCTCATTTGGTTAGGCTATCTTCAACAACATCATCGCTATCAATGCATTCTGCAGCTTCGCTGAATGTGCATTTGAACTGTTTTCCTCTTCCCCAGAGGCGCATTCCGCTCTGCTTCAGCACTTCGTACGGCTTCCGCGCTCCGGCTGTGCTGAACAGGGTGAATGAAGCAAATGGGCATCGAATGAGAAATGGCGGTGGAAGAGGGAAGGAGCTTCAAGGCACATTGCGTTCATCAGCTCGCTTTATGACACCTCCAAGAAGCGAAGAGAAAGCACTGCATGTTCAAATGGAAGAGACAAAAAAAGAGATATTCAAAAGCAAGTTGAGCGAAGAGCAGAGGAAAGGGAATCACGTGAAGAACCGAAGCAAAGATGAAGACAAATAAGAAAGACGAGTTTTGCACATCGCAAATTGACGCTTTCGAAACAAGACTTGCGCAGATCGCAACAGAAAGGAAGAGGAGGGATTGGGGAAGAGAAGAAGGAAGCGATGATGGATGAACATCAGCAGACATTTTACTCGTTCGGCAGCACACTCTCATCTTCCCACTGTTCACTCAAAACGTCACAGCCTCTGAGAAATTTGCTGCTCCTTTTTTTTCCGCTTGCCACACACAATTGTCTGCCTCTTCTGTCTTGTTGGAACTCCGCTGTATCTCTTCAAGCCTTCATCTCCTTCCACAGACCCCTCTTCTCTCACACAGAATTCCCTCTACAAATCTTGCACAAGCGCTGCCTCTTTATCAAACATGTCTTCTTCCTCTCTTTCTTCTTCTATTTCATCCTTCTCGCTGCCTCCGCTTGTGACTGTGCCGATCCCTCGTGCGATTCTCGGGAAGAGCAGATTGGGTAATGCAGGTGTGTTTGCAAGCAGCAGCGTGTCAGCGACGAGGGATGTGTTTGAGCCACAGAGCATCTTTCTGAACTATGGAGCGTATGTGGCTGGCTAGGGGATTTTGGTGGGTGGGGAGAAGGAGGAGAAAGAGGAGAAGGGAAAGAAGATGGATTTGGCAGAGATATTATAAAGACTCATAAAGAAAGGGGCTCAAAAGAAAAAATAGAATGGGATCAGAGGAAGAATAAGCCCGTGTCGATTGAAACCACGCTTTTCTCAGCTTTTCAGCTAGAAATCAAAAATCCAAGAAGTATTCAGCAGCAACTTATCGAAACGCGATCACTTTCTCAACGTTTGCATCTACTAACAAATCATCTTCATTCACTTCTTCTTCTTTTCCCATTTCATCACCATCATCACCACTACCTTCTTCTTCTTCTTCTTCTTCTTCCTTTTCTCTTTTCCCAGCCAACCTGCCATCCATCAAGCACAGCTTAGGGCGTTCGTTCAAAGTGAAGCAATAGAATGTGATTAATCTATGTGCCAGTGTCGTTTGCAGCGCTTTTCTGTCGATGGATGTTCCACCTTCGCTGCGCTGTGCGTTTTCTATTGAACAGTTAATGGTCTGCGGCTTCGACGACATCCACAGGCTGAGGGGACTAAACGCAATGACCCACATAGCGAACCAGAATTGTATGGAAATTTTGAATTTTTCTATAAAATAAAATATATTTGATTAATTGATTCATTTATATTTGTTAATCTGGACTTTGCTTTTCATATATTTATCTTAATCACAATTTTTTGTTCACTCTCAAATGATGAATAGTTATGATTGTGGAATAATATCTATGATTTTTCAATTGTCTTGCTAAGTGAATAAAGGTTATTGGCTGAATGACGCTGTTGCAAAGCAATTGATCAGTTTCATGAGGTTTGCCAGAAACTATAAATTGAAATTTCATTTCACAAAATTTTCTTTCTTTCTTTTCGAATTCTTTTTCTTTCTTCCTTTTTACACCCACTTTTTCGCTCGTTCGTTTCATTATTCACAAATACACAAATATATTCACATCCAGTTTCCACTGGTACCCCCTTGTCTCTTCTTCTCTTCGTGTAACCAACAAGTTCATCACCAACGGTGCTGTGTTCCACTCTGTGTTCCTGCGCAAAGGCATTCTCCAGCTCATCCTCCGCTTGCTGTACTCACCATGCACTGAATACATCGACAAGGCCTCTTCTATTCTTCTCTCGCTGACCACCAAGTCGTTCAAGCTGTTTGCCAATTCACTCGACAAGGCGCTGTTTAACGAGCTTGTCGAGCTGATGTTCTCGCCACAGGCAATTGTGCGGAACAACAGCGTCGGAAATCATAGAGGCGCTTGCTGAAGGAAGAGGGCTGGATGAAGAAGAAGAAGGAGAAGAGAAACGAGAAGGATAATGAAGCGAACAATGAACCAACAGTTACGATGGAAGAGCTGCTGCGTTGTTTGCTGAGCTGAGGTGTTGGGTCGAATCTTGCAGGATTACCGGCTTCACCAACAACGACTGACATAGCGAAAATAATGACTGCTTGTGCTTTGCTTAATCTGTATGCACCTGTTGGGAAAAAGAAGAACAGGAGAAAATACGGAGGAGGATGATGATGATGAGGATGAAGAAAAGGAGAGTGTAACGAAAGAGATGAAAAAAGAAGAAGAAGATTGGTGTTCATGTCCGTCTTCTCCTCGCACACAAGGTCATTCGCCCACTTTGTATCGACTGCGTTCTTTCCTGTGCTCACCTTTGCTGCATATTCCATCGATTGCCTCAGTACCAATTCAATTGCCATACCGGTCCCACCATTACATGCTCCACCCACTGCCTGAAGAACGCACACAGCTTCTCCACCTCAGTAGAATGCAGCGCAAAACAGCCACGTCACAACATATTCCAGCGAGCACAGCAGAGCAGTTATTTCTGTGCTACCAAACGCTCTCCTCAATCTTCAGTATAACTTTCTTTTTTCAGAATCGTATTTGAAAGAGGGAATAATCAATTCCTCAACCATTTGCTCCTTCTCCTTCATTCCCTTCCTCTTCTTCTTTTCCCAAGCTGCAACTTATTCCACAATCTGAATTTTTGCTGATTGATAACGCCACAGACTAGCCAATTAAATACATATTATGAACGATCCAGGAAGCTTCGATGAAGCGCTGCTAAACGACTCTGAGAGCGAGCATGGGAGAGAGCAGTGGGATCAGAAGGGAAAGGGAAAAGTATTCAGAACGTGTCAAACTCCACAAGGGAGGGAAGAACTAAGCATGCCAGTGTTTAATTGCTGCTGATGCTGAGAGCCGAAGGAAGAGAAAGAGAAGATAGAAGGTTTGGAAGAAGAGCGGAAGGCCATCAATTTTGATCATCAAAGCGAGTAGCTTGTTTAGTGAAAGATATCGTTGCCATAGGGAGAGATGAGAGCGATGATGGAGAGAGAGTGAAATGAGGAGGAAGCAAAAACGAAAGAAAAGGATGATCAAGAGAAAGAGGAAGATGATGATGAAAAAGGGAAAGAAATGGCATAAACAAAAAACGAATGATGGCTCAGGCGAATTCAATGTTGATTTCTTCACAAAGCAACAAGAGCAGGAACTTAGGAAAAGCACGAAGTTAACGAAGGGAGAATTTTAAAATGTCGAGTTGAAATGATAGGAAACCATGTAGTGAATCGAGAAAAAAATAAAACCTGTATTTTTAAATAAAGAATAAAAAGAGAAGTGAAGGACAGAGTCAATTATTTTTATTAACTGTAGTTTCCTGAATAATACAATCTTCGTTTGCAGAATCTGTTGAGCAGATCAGCAGATATAGAAATTTTTTGAAGAGATTTCAGCTAGATTGATGAAAAGCACATTTCTTTTTCCACAGAAAAATAAAAATTCACAAATTTGTTGCATTTTTTTAAGTTCTTTAAATATTTTTTCCTTTTATTAGCTTTGTTTAACAGGTTAAGAATATTTTTTTGTCTTTTTGATGAGTTTTGTTGGTTTAACTTATTTATTTTTTGTTAATTTTTATTAAACTTGATCAAAAATCGTTTTTCGTAAAAAATGTTAAATAGGTATGTTTTTTTGGTCTTATAAATAAAACAAATATATATTACAGAAATTAAAGTTAAATACTTGCAAAAAATCATTTTTAACTTCTTGATCAAAAAATACCACAATATATTTTATTTTTTCGATTTTTGATCTTTTTTTATGATATCAAAAAAAATCACCCAAATAAATGTTTTTGCTCAAATAAAAATGACGATTTCTTCAATGAGTTTTTTCATTTATTGGTGTTCTTTTGTTGATATTCAAGGGTTATTTTCGAATCGAATATTTTGAAACAAATAATATGCTTTCTAAAATAATCACCCATATGATATCAAAAATTATGACCCATTAACATTTTGCTTCCATATTGTTATGAATTGGATCTAAATAAACAATGGAGTGATGAAAAATAAGAGCAGCCAAATGTTTAATGCACTTTATTATGATTCGCACTTGTTTTTTTTTTTTTTTTTTTTTTTTTTTTTTTTTTTTTTGCGTATTGATAGAAAGTTTTCATTGCAAAGACGAAAAAATCATAAATGGCAAAATTTTCAAAAAAAGTTTTTTTTTAAAAAAAAACAATCTTGGTTCATCAATGTCACATTTTAATCTTTGGAAAAATATATGATATTAGTGTTTATGGGCAATAATTTCTTTTTTGAAACACATGTTTCTCAAAATTTCAAAGCAAAAATTGAAGTGGAAAATACAATTTTCTTATTATCTCTTATCAATTAAATAACTTACTAACATTGAAGCCAGACAACCAATGAAAAAGCCAATGTTAAAACACAGTGACATAAATGTTCCACATATTGCTTTTTCTGTATCATCAGTAAGATCAGAACCTGCTTGCGACATGATAACAGTACTATGATAACCATTAGTTATAGAGAAGCATGAGATAACGATGACAACAAGCCATGTTTGCTGAAAAGCTGGAACAAATACACACAAAAAAAGGAAAAGCACAATAATCTATGTTATTTAGATTACAAATAACAAACGATCATGTAGAGATTCAAATTTACGAATGGAATATTATTTCATTAAAATCAAAAAATTCAAAATTAACAAACGGATCTTGCAGCAGATATAATGTTCATCACTTTGCAGGATTTATATAGCGGACGGAGGTTTGTAAAAAACCGAATGGCAAAATCCCAGAATGTATGTATATTCAACTTCAGATACTAAAAAATTGCAAAATATTTCCAAAATAGGTTTTACTTTTCGAATAAACGAAATTTCAAACTCTCCACAATGACTGCAAAAAAGGTCCCTCGAATTGCCCTTTTTGTGATGGAACGGCAAGAAAAATCGATGGAAAAGCAAGAAGAGACCAAAAGAAAAGGTCAAAGATTGCAAAACCCCACCAAAATTTCTTTTTCGCAACTGGAATGATTTGCTTTATAAATGCTTTCACTTGCTCAAATACCGACTTTGACCCTTCTTTCTCATCAGAATTAATAGAGCCTTTCGCAATTTGAGAAGCATTTGCTTCTTCGAGAATTAATGGCTGATTTTCATTTAATTTTTTCGTAGAATTACTTGATTTTTGAATAACCCACTTTGAATATGGAATAACCTTCAGTAAAAGTGTTGCTATCAAAGCCAGAACATTTATAACTGCTGCAAAGCAAAAGAATATCATTCCAACTGTATCGGTATTATCGCCAGGAATCGAAACATGGAGAATAAGTGGAACAATACTGATCAATCCCACGATTCCTTGACCCAGCATTATTCCTTGAGTATGATGTGATGAAAAAACACTTCCAAGTCCAAACCCTCCTGCATTAATTAGTCCAGTGCAACCACCACAAATTATGCATATGACAAATATAAGCCATTGAGCAGCTGCAGTGCCAGAAAGGAAAGTTCCGATAATTGGGAGAACTCCCATCATGATTGCATTTATAATTATTGGGATACAAATAACCAAGAAATAATTGAGGCGAGCGCTAAGTGCTGTTGCTAAAAACATAACAGGTACACATCCAACATTGTATGCCACTGTATAAAGAGACATATTTGCGCTTGCAGGAAGACGTTTTAAAAAATAATCAGCCTAATATTGAAAAAAAAACAGCGTTTAACTCTTATACTAAACTCGAACATTATTATGTTTTTGGTAAGTGGACAAACAGCGCTAACAATGCTATTCCATGAACATAACATTGCCATTCCTAAGAGAAGGAAGACAAAGTAAACCAAATTGTACTTTAATACACATTATTAACATAAAAATATCATATATTACGAGAATACTTTATCTTTAGGTATAATCAAATTTTCTCCATCCATCATTCATCAATAATAAAAGAACGGGCTAGATCATAACAATTTTTTGCCATCAAAATTTCGATAAATATTTTGAATTCCCTTTAAAATCGAACAATAAATGAAATCCGATTACTTTTCCAATGTTTTGTGCAATTATTAGCAATAACATATGAAAATTAGCCTCGTTTTACAAAAATTGGCTTTCTTTCACATAATTGTTGAAATTCAAGAAAATTTTTTGAAAGAGCGTTTCCTTCTTAGAATATTAACAATATAACCTTTAACTTTCTTCTTTCTTTTGAAATATTATTATGATTCAAGAATTTAATTTAAAAAAAAAAAAAAACAAGCTTAGGAGAGACAGAAATGATCATTGTTTTCACAAAAAGAATGCCGATGCACTTAACAACAAAATAACATGAAATCAGTATTTCAAGGAAACCATATTAAAAAATTTGTTTTTTCTTATTTTTTTCATTTTTTTGTTTGCATGTGTCCAGCTCGACATTTGTCAGATGGAGAACGCAATTTTATATCACATATAGGACTTAAGGTAAATATGCTATATTTTCAATGCTTAATTTTATAATATTTCGGCTACTTTTTATTTTGATGGAATGATATTTCAAGCCAATTTGTTGTTTAGGTTTGACACAAAAGAAATAAATATATTTCATTTAAAATTAAAAATATTTTTCATATTATACACAGGGGAAGGAGCATTTGGAAGGTTTGAATTTGAGATATTTTTGCTTTTCATAAAAGTAATTAAGAGTATTTTTAGGTGAAACAAATGATCATGTCCAAATGGCTGTAAAGGTTATTCCACAAGCAAATTATTTCCCACGCGAATGGGAGGCTGCTGTCGCGCTTCAACAGTTTGAGTAGAAAAAATGATTTGTGAATAAATCTAAAAAAATTCTCTTGCAATAGTGCGCAAACGAATCACATTATTAAGTTTTTTCAAATGAAAAAAATGGAAGGTTATGTTATAATGTTCATGGAATATGCAAATTTTGGGGTTTGGTTTTTCCAATACATTATAATTTTGATAAAAATGATTAATTTTGCAGTCTGTTACCGAGCTTCTTCGAAAAATGCAAAAATTTTCTGAGTCTATCACAAGATATTACATAGAACAAATTCGTTTGATTTGTTTATTGTTATTTTTAAAAAGCAACTTCTTATTTAGTGGATGGACTTCAACAAATTCACAAAAAGGGAATTATTCACAGGTTCTGCACGAACACTCATACCAATTAAATTACATTACTAATAAAAAAATCTTTTTTCAAATATGTTTGCGTGGTAGGGATATGAAGACAGACAACGTTCTCCTTCACGATCCATCAGGAACTTTCAAGGCTTCATCGATGATTGCAAAGATCACAGATTTCGGACTGTCTCGTTCAAAGAAAATGACTTTTGCCGCAACAATGACTCAGTGCGGGTTTGCATTCATTCATTTTTTTAAAATAAAAGAATCAAGATTTTCCATTGTCTAAATTAACACATAATTGTTTTGCTTTGACTATTTACAATTCCGCAAAAACTTACATATTAAAATGCATTTATTTCATTATCAGCACCCCTTTAAATGCGGTGTGCATTTCTCCATTATGATTTCTCCAATAATATTTCAAAACTTTGTAAAAAAATTTAAAAAATATGAAAACTCAATTTTGCATGTTATCAATGACCAGGCACCAGAGCTTCTGTCTCGAGAGCACCGATACGACGAAAAGATTGACATATGGGCGCTGGGCATGATTATGTATCAGATGCTGACAGGGAGACATCCAGTCAGACCAGGCTCATTCGAGTACATATGCCGGTATGTGTGTGCATGACAAATGGTGATTTTTCGAGAACATTGCTGGCATTTATTTGCAAACAGGAAATGTGCTTAAAACCTGTTGCTAAAGAAAGATAAACAATTTCTTTCTTTCTTTCTTTCTTTCTTTTTGATGAAGTTTTGCTGATCTTTTTGTGAGAACATTTTTTTAATGTTTTGGCGCTCTGCGCTGAAACTCCTATCAAATCTTACCAATTAACTTCTCAATCACACTTCTGTTTCAATTATCTCTTTCTATTAATTCATTCACTTATCCACTTCCTATTCCCCAACACATCCATTTCAATCACACAGCCAAATCAACTTCCCCATCCGCCGTCCGCAGTACATCAGCGACTTGGCCTGGGATCTTCTGTCAGGCTTCCTCTGCATCAACCCCAAACAGCGCCCATCTGCTGCAGAAGCTCTTCATCACCCGTTCATCACACAGTCAGTACCACCGGCGCTGCCCCAGCCTTATGGCACATACCAGTTCCACATGCCTGACAGCCAGCGTCCTCCTCACACGATGTATGACCATCGCTATCAACAACAACAGCAGCAGCAACAACAACAGATGATGATGATGCAGCAACGACTGCCTCAGCCACTACCTCAATCACAACCTCAATCTCATCCACAACCACAGCAGCAGATGGCCATTTTGCCTTCAACAAAGCAACCTTCTCAGCAGCCTGAGGCATTGAGCCCTGCTTTGCCCACGCAACAGACTGCCAAGCCTTCCAATGTTCCTCCTCCTTTCACACCTAAAGTGCATATCCCACCTTCCTCTTCTCCTTATTCTCCTTCTACTCCTTCTTCTTCTCCTTCCCCTTCTCCATTGCCAGTCACACATGCACACCAACAGCGCATCATCCAGCTTCCCCAGTTCACCCACACCAACGTCCCTGCTCCAGCAGCACCAACTTTGATAAGAGGGCAGCAGCCTATGAATTTCAAAGGAGGCATCTTCCACTTTAAGAAGCTCGATGTAAACAAACAGCCTGAGAATGCACCGAATATTGTTGGCCAAGCAAATCCGATGCAATTCCCACACCCAATCAACCCGGCATTTGGAATGCAAAAGCCGGCAAATGATGCAAAAGTGAATAAAGCAGGAGAAGCGCGAAAGTTTAGTAGTATGTTTTAATACTCTCTTTCTTTCTTTTTTTCTCTGCATTCTATTTGTAATTTTCGTTTTATTATTTGTATTTTCCCAAAATTTCATAATTCCAACTCTATTTTTCCTGATTTATTGATCAAAAAACAAACGAACAAATAAACAAACAAGCAGATTTCATTCCATATGATCCTGTGTCCAAAGAGCCTCAACTGCCACAGGCTTCTCCCAAAGCAATTAGCTCAGGAGCGAAAGAAGTGCCAATCTCAAACAGCAACACGAGCAATTCACCAGCATTGGAGAAGCCTCAGCTGGACACGGCGGCACTGAAGGACAGTATTGCTTCATCATGGATCGTCACGAACTCGAAAGATTTAATGTCAAAGACAGATTCCCAAATAAAAGCAGAAGAAAAGAGAACGGAATCACAGAAAAAGCCAAATGAAGAAGGAAAGAAGACGAATTCTCCGGTTGTGCGAGCGGAGCCTTCGTCTGTGCTGAAAGAAGCCGCAACAGCAGCAGCATCAGCTGAAAACAAAGACCAACAATTGACATCTCCAAAAACAAACGCAACAAATGGAAAAACTTCTTCTCCAGGCACAGAAAGTGAAAATCAGAACAAGAGTCTCAATTCTTCACTAGAACGCTCACTCAACCTGGATCAGTATGAAATCGTTACAAAAGAGCCCTTCAAAAAGAAAGAAGAGGTTTCCTCTGGAAGCACACAAACAAGTGCATCTTCTTCTTCTTCTTCTTCCACCCCATCTGCCTCTATAAAACACACAATTCCTTATTCTTTCTCCACTTTCCCTTCTTTCGTCGAACCATCCTGTGCAATCTCTGCCCAGGCTGTGCTTCGCCTCAAGCCGCACCTCGTTGCCAATCTGCTCTACACAGACTGCATTTCTCTCTCTGCGCTGGTTCCGCTCACGTTCGGCTCAGCCCCGGCTGATTTCCCGTCGTTCTTCCCGCTGTTCTATGAGGGGATCACTGGGATTTCGAACGATACGATCACAAAGGACAAGAAGAAGAAGTTTGCGCAGCTTGTTCCGAAATGTCCTCACCCGGTCTTGCTGCTGCTGTTCCATGCGCTTTCACATGCTCCGGTTCATCTGATGCCGAAGAAGGAAGAAAAAGAAAAAGAAAAAGATAAAAAAGAAAAAGTAAAAGAAGCAGGGCAGAAAGACGAGGAGTGCTATGAAGATGTCCTCAAGGCTGTGGATGAGATGGGAGGGATGAGAGAATTCGAAGGGAACCAGCTCATTGAACTGGCAAAAACGACAATTGGCTCGCTGTTCCAGCTGAGCGAGAACAAGACACAACATCTGTCATCTGCTTCTTCTTCCTCTTCCTCTTCTTCTTCTTCTTCTGATTCCCTGCCTGTGTTCCCTATTCCGCTCTCTTCACTCACAGACGAGCAGAGAAAGAGGTGCGTTGTTGTGGCAGAAGGCGTGCTGATGCTGTCGTTTTTGTCTTCACTCTCAAAAGTGAATCCGAAGCCGTTTACTTTTGATTCAGCGCTCAATGACAATGAAGAAGATGATGAGCTGGAGATGGATGAGATGAGTGGGAGAGGGCTGGGCTTTTCGATGATGCGAAGGATAACGTATGAGGATGAAGTGGAAGATGACGATGATGACGATGATAATGAATTACAAACCAGTTCAATGGAGGAAGAAGTCAAAAACGAAGACTTAGACCAAATTTCAGATGATGAAGACATTTTGGAAGATGAACAGATTGACACTTCAACAAAAATTATATTGTTCCATTTTTCTCCAAAGTTCTTTGAAAAACTTGCGGCGAAATCCTTCTCGCTATTTCGGGTTATCCTGCATCATAGTTGAAAGTCTTTTTTATATTTTTTTATTTATTTTGAAATAAACATATTTCTATTTCACCTTTTTTTTTTATTTCCTTTGCCAATTTTTTTTTTGGTTTTAATTGGAGTATTTTAACCTTTTAAAAATGATTGTGGACTTTTTTAATTATCAAGAGTATTTTTGCGCTCGTAAAGTGAAGTATTTTTTTTTATTTTTCCATCATTCCATCTGAACGCAATTTGTAATGAAGTGATTTTTTATTTAAAAAAAAAGCTATTCAGAAGAACGATGCATCACAAATTACACAGCGCTTTTAGAAGAAGAAGAAATAGAAGGAGATGAGGAAATGGATAATAATAAACCGACTTGAAATAGAAGAAGATAACATCAGAAACACAACAGCTTATTTGTGCTTTGCCTGAGCTCTTCTTTGGCTTCTCGAAAGCTTCTGCTGCGATCTCTTTCCGCTTTTGTAGTCGAATCTCGAATGACCTTCGCCCATCCCTCTGGAATGCTTGTGCGACATCTGCTTCATCATCTGTTTGAAGGCTTGTGTCACCTGCGTCTTGTTTCTGTTTGTATGAGAGAGAAAAAAAATAAAGAAAGAAAGAAAGAAAGAAAGAAAGAAAGAAAGAAAGAAAGAAAGAAAGAAAGAAAGAAAGAAAGAAAGATATAAAGTAAATATTATAATAATGAGACTTATAACAGCAAAATAAATCAAACAACAAAATGCACACCTCTTATTGCTCATGGCCGGATTAAGCGAAAGATACGAGTATGGCTCAAGATCTCCCTTCCTCTTCACATCTCCTCCTGTCTTTTCTGACCGTGTAGCTCTTCCAAACGACTCCAGCTGGCTCTTAATGAGCTTTCCTTGCGTCACTTTCCGCGGCTTCACATTGACAGGCCGTGCATTCTGAGCATATTCTTCGTCTTCGTCTGAATCTGGCTCGTAATCGTCTCTCAATGACATGCTGTCTTGCTCTGACTCATCCGACTCTTCTAACCCAGCCTCTCCCACCAGGCTCTTTCTCTTCCTTCCTTCCTGGTCTTCTCTTGTCCGCTTCTTCGGTAAATCAACACTCTGCTTCTTCTTCTTCTGGTTGTTGGACTTCAGCAAAGCATGTGCATGTGCCTGTGACACAGGCATGTCATCCATCTCATCATCGCTCATGTCTCCTCCTTTCATCAGCTCCTCCTGCATCTCCGACTCGTCCATTCCAGCCATCCTCTTCCTCAGCGCTGCCCTCTTCTTCTCCTCTTCGGCTTCTTCATCCACAATCAGCATTCTCCCGGTCAGCTTGTCCCGCTGGTACTCATCTCGAACAGCACCAGCAGAAGATGCAGAAGATGAGCTTGATCGACCAGACTCCAAAAGATGATGTGGCTGTGTGAATGACAGCAAATCAACTGGATCCATCTCATCATCTGCCTCTTCCTCTTCGCTCTCTTCTTCTCCTCCTTTCTTCCCTTTTGCTTTTTTGGCCTTCTTTTCTTTCTCTTTCTCTTTTTGCTCTTTCTCTCGCAGTGACTCAAACATCAGATGATCCAACGTGAGCATCTTCAGCTTCTCATCTTCGCTCAATCCGCTTTCCTCAGCGCCAACAGAACCACCTAATTTCCCTTTCCTCTCCTTCTCCTTCTTCTCCTTCTTCTCCTTCTTCTTTCTCCTCTCCTTTCGCTTGAATGGCGAGTCAATTGACACTCCATCCAAAAGCTCGTCTTCTGACTCTTCATCTTCACTGCTGCTGCTGAGACCGTCTGAACTTCCGCTGATTTCATCTTCGTCAATGTTCAGATGGCTCCTCACATTCATCTTCTTCTTTTTGCTCAGCCGCTCGCTGATCGACGACTTCATCCGCTCTTCCCTGCCTTCCTGCTTCATCAGCATCTCCCTCCTCTCTCTCTTCTTCTCCTCTTTCCCTTTCTTCTTCTTCCTCTCGTCCTTCGCCACTTTGTGCACTAGCACTGCATAGTCACTCCCCGCCAGCTCTAAAATCTTCTCTTCATCGTCAAACCTTCTCAAGCAGCGCGCCACAAATAGGCTCATTCCTTGCCGCCACTTCTCCTTCACAACACGACTCAACACAACTTCGTCCTTGCCGTCAGGCATCCACTTCGGCTGCTTCTTCTTCTTGTTCTTCTTCTTCCCGCTGCTCCTGTCGCCACCTTCAGTCAGAGCATCAGAGTTGAAGAAAGCGGAGATGATGAAGAGATGGATGTGAGTGAGCAGTGAAGGGCAGCGTGAAGCAAGTACATTCAGAAAGCCGAGAATGGCAGAGACAGCTGGCAGACTGCGGGGAAGAGGACAGCAGAGAGAAAGAAGCAGCTGGGAGAATGGAGCATATCGCGATGAAATGGAGGAGGAGGCAGAGGCAGTTGCTGCAGTTGGAGTATTTGTGAGAGAAGGAGAAGAAGAAACGGAAGAAACAGAAGAGAAAGTGGAGAAGAGAGGAGAAGGAGCAGCAGAACCCTGCTGCAGAAAAGCAGGAGTCGCCGGCTGTGTCAATTTTGGCTGCATTGAACGAGGGATGAAAAGCGGATTGAGTTCAAACGGCTTCGCCTTCAGAACAGTCATCAGCTGCTTGTCTGGCTGCACAAGCGGCTTCAGAGCAGCAGGCGGAGTAAACACATCCCAGTTGAAGGAAGTGGCAGGTGCATCAGCAGAAACCATTGATGTGGAAGAGGAAGAGGAAGAGGAAGATGATGATGAGTTCATTGTGGTTTTGACGAGCTTGACAAACTCAGTAGAGAAAGAGCGGACGACTGTTGAGAGTGCAGTCAGTGTGTGGATCAGGATGCGTTCATTGCTCAGAGTCAGCCCAGTGAATAAATACGAAATAAGACTTCTGAAGTCGAAGGAAGTCGAATTCAAAGCATTCACAGAACCAGTTGAAGAAAACGAGGAAGGAAACACATCCATTGAAGACATTGATAAAATTGGATTCCTTGCAGAAGAAGAAGAAGAAGAAAGAGAGGAGCTTGGGGCAGAAAACATGAGAGACTGCTGGAAGAGCAGCTTCAGCAGATAATGCGACCTCTCTCTGATTGTCGAGTTCTTCGCTTTCAGCCCATCTAAAATGATAGGCAAGAAGGATGAGACATATGTGTTGAAGTGATTGGGAGGGAGGTATGTGAGAAGAGAAGAAAGACAGATCAAGATGGACTTTCGATACGAAGATGACGACAAGACAGAGGAGAACAAGGAATTCCCTGCTTTTGAGGAGGAAGATGAAAGAGGAGAGGAATATGAAGAGGGAATTATCGACGCCTGAGGAGCAAACAGAGCAAAGAACGTTAAATAGAGCTCAGGGGGAGGGGAAGGATAAGTTGGGGCTGCAAACGCAGCTGGCCTTGAAAGAGAATTCTGATTGAAGATGGCAGAGTCAGGGGAGACGACGAAGAATGTGTCGTTGTGCTCCCAGATGTTTGCATACGACGCGAAAATGGCACGAATCAAAGAAGACACCAACGATGGTGATACATCAGATGTAAAGCCAGAAAGAGAAGAAGAAGAAGTAGTAGAAGATTTCCTGCTTTGAAGTCCAGCAACCACAGAAAGCAGAGCAAACAGAGTGTGAGCGAGGCAATGCGAGCAATACGGTGGCAGCGAAGGCACCAGCATATCACAACACTCGATGGAAGAGATAATATCAGCGATTGTCGAATCACTGAACGCTGCTGACTGCGAAACAGCCGCCACCATAGAAAGCACTCCTTCCATTGAACCTTGCTGCTTCTGGGTTTGCTGCTTCTTCTTTGCTGCGCTGCTAATCAACGTCGATACATTCGCTGGTGACACGCATGAGGAAACCAGCATGTCGAGTGTGTGGAGCTCGTCTTTGAAGAGGCGGAGGAGCACATCGTCAGGTGTAGCTGCACACACAATCTGGATGGTACGCTGAAGGGATGAGGCCATTGAAGAGAGGAGAGACTGAGTCATGGCAGATGCCTTGGAAGATGAAGAGGCAGAAGAAGAAGAAGAAGAGGAAGAAGAGGAAGACAAAGAAGCAGAAGCATCCACAATAGCTGCCCTGAGCTCTTTGAACGACGGGAAGAGTGTTTCTGTGAGGAGCGCAGGACACAGCGCACTCGAAATCATCTTCATCACCTGCTTTGTTCTGCCCACAGCCGGAGCTGTAACTGGCCAGTTGATCGCATTCAGGCGCCTTGCCCTGTCCAGCTCGCTATTCGCTTCGTCCTTCTTGTTTCTGTGCCCTGAGTGATGATGATGATGATGCAGCATCGACATCCCACTGGCAGACGCTGACAGTGATGTCTGTGTGCTCATTGTGGATTTCACTGACTTGTATGACTCTGTCTCCATCTCCATCCCTCCTTCAGATTCCTGCGGCTCTCCATTCCTCTCAGAATTGGCTGCTGTTTTGTCTTCTTTCTCTGCCTCACTCATTCGACTGCCTTCGCTTTTCCGGCTTTTCACTGAATCAACTGTGAATAAAGAGACCATCTCTGATAGACTGAACAGCGATGGAGTTGTTGTGAAGGCGAAATGCGACCCTTTGATCGTCTGCTCTGCCTCGTCTGCTGCAAAAGTGGATGAAGCTGTTGATGAACGCGATTGCTTCTTTGAAGAAGAGGAAGCAGAAGCAGCTGCAGAAGATATAATTGCCTGTTGGATTGATGAATAGAGCGATGAATGCGAAGAACACAAAGATTCCAAACACCTCAACGACATCGGGTGATTACGTGGCAAAGATGAGTTCAGACCCAATTTCTGCTTTTGTGCTTCTCTTCGGACGGTTGTGGAGGTCTCTGAACGTCCTGTCTGCATTGTTGATTGAGTTCGGGTGCTTGTGGATGAGGCCATTGAGGCTGTGTCTGATTGAGAAGAAGAAGAAGAAGAAGAAGTGTGCTTGTGCTCGTGAACACCAGATGACTCTTTTGAAGAGGTATCATCATTATTGTCTTCATCTTCATCATTATCGCTACTGGATGAAGAATCACCATCACTTTCGCTATCCTCATCATCATCCTCATTGTCATCGTCTTCTCCCTCATCTTTTTCCGGCTCGAAATCTCCGTCTTCTTCATCGTCCAGTAGGCTGAAGAGCGGGCGGAGCGACTGGTTTGGCAGAAGCAGCAGCGGAGGAGGGAAGAAAGAGGCGACGAGGTTCTCAATAGAAGTGGAGACGAGTGATACAACAGACATCAGAGAGGCAGAGGTGAGTGGGGTTTCGCAGCCATAATCAGCGAGTGTGAGGGAGTCAATGGCAAATGGATCAGAAGAGCCAAAAGGAGAAGAGGAGGAGGAAGATGAAGAACCAGAAGACATGACAGCTTCGAAGGGGTTGATTGTGGGGATGGTGGAAGAAGGGTTGAAGGAAGACGCTTCGTCAATGGCGAGCTTGATCATGTGCGTCCATTGGTCGACCATCCACTGGGCAGACGGAGAGAGAGAGAGAGAGGAAGACGAAAAGGAAGAAGAAGGAAATGAACTCATTGATTGGCCTGGGAAAGAGAAGGAAGAAGAAGCAGAGGAAGAGGAAGAGGAAGAGGCAGAGGCAGATGCTGAGTCTGCACATATCATCTTCAGATGGCTGAGGTTTGAGTCAAACGAAGAAGGATACATGAAAATGGGGTCTGTTCCATCTTCCAACGGATTTCCCACTTCATCGTCTTCTTCATCGTCTTCATCATCTTCTTCATTATTCTTCCTCTTCCCACTCAAATATCCACCAGCACCTCCATCTTTACCTTCATCTTCATCGTCTCCTCTTTTCCTCCTCTCAACCACTGCCCTTTTGAACTCCCCCGTCTCTTCCAGCAGCTCCTCTGCCCATTCACACTTGACCAGTGCATGTTTCTTGCTCCCTTCCTCAGCCGGCAGTTCTGTCGTCATCCACTTCAGATAATCAGAAATAAGAGTGTGATCGTCTTCTGCACTGCTCTCGTTATTTTGTGTTTGCCCTGCTGCTCCAAATGGGTTTTTACTGTCCATTTGAGAGAATGGATCGATTTTCTCCTCAATCGACGTGATCATCCGCCTCTTCTGCTTCGACGAAGCGGATCCAAAAGAAGAAGAAGAAGAAGAAGAAGAAGAAAACGAAGAAGAAGAAGCATCAGCAACATCCACAGGTGATAAGCACAGCGACGGCATCAGCGACCAGATCTGCCTGGCGACAGTCAAAAACGCCTTTGCGATGGGCGAAGAAGAAGAAAGCGACGGCGATTTCAGCAGCGTCGCAGCTTGCCGTGCGTATTTACAAGCAGAAGGGAACAAAGTGCTGCGGAAGAAGGCAAAAGAGGAGTGGTGCATGGCATCACGAAGGAGAGGGAAGATAAACAGACGCGAAGAAGAAGAGCTGTCGTCGAAGAGAGGGATGCAGCGGAGGAATGAAGAGACACCCATGGTGCTGATGGCGATGGAGAGGGCGTGGTCGATCAGAGGAACAAGAGGAAGAGATGACAGAACAGCAGAGGCGACAGAGCGAGAAGAAGAGGAAGAAGAGGAAGAGGAAGAGAAGAGGGAGGCAGCTGAGGCTGTTGACATGGCAGATCCTGCTACTTGGTGCAGATGGTCGTGGAAGGAGGAGATTTTGAGGAGAATGCTCGAACAGAACAGCTCAGATAGAGGAACATCAATAATAGAAGAAGAAGAGGAAGAAGAGGAAGATGAAGAAGAAAGAAGTTCTTGAGGAACTTTGACAGTAGATGAAAGGCGAAGGAGCAGCCACTCGAAGCAGAAGAGGGAGATGGGCAGAGAATCGACATAAAGCAGGGAAAGCGACTGGTCAATAAGCGACACGAATTCGTGGAAAGGAGATGGCTGGCTGTTCTCTTCAGCCACTTGCATGCTGCTGCTTACCTGAACAGAGCCAAATGGAGGTGCCTGCGATAAATTTGAAGCAAATGCCGTAGAAGAAGAAGAAGACGATGATGATGATTGTGCATTGCCAAAAACGCTCCCAGAAGCACCAGCCGATTGCCTCTGCTGCTTCCGCTGGTTGATTTCTGTCCAGGCGGCTGCTTCGACCAGCTGCTGGGGCAGTGCCCCTTTCATGATGAGATCAACCACACACTCAGCTGCGACACATCTGGTGGAAAGAATGGGGTGCCTAAACAGGCCGATCAGAACACGCAGAAGCTGCACGACAAGACTGAATGACGTGGGAGATGCGTTTGAAGGAGAAAGAGAGCTTTCTCGGATGACAAGGAAAACAACAGCACGAGTCATCACATTGGAATATGCTTCGCAAATAGAGGCAGGCGAAGAAGGCGTTGGACTAAGCTGAAGAAGACTGCTGATAATAGACATGTGACTCTTGAGAGTAAACGGGAAAGACGGAGAACGGTTTGAAATGCCTGCAACATCTTGTGATGCGGACACAATGGATGATGAAGAAAACAAAGCAGGCTGTGCTTGCTGAGAAGCTGCTATTGAAAGTTTAGCTCTTTCTGCCAAGATATCAAAGACCTGCTTGTCCCAAAAGATAGATTGAATGTATTTTGCTGTGTTAGATAAAGAAGATATTGTGTCATCAAAGTGCGGAAGTGAGGCCGTTGAAGTGGTTACAAGGGTTCGAAAATCTGCTGGAAAACCAGAAAGAAGAGAGTAAAGAGCTGAAAGCGTGAGTGAAATCTGTCGTGTTTGCTTTCCTTGTAAAAATGTTAGCATGCTTGGAAGAATTAGTTGCAGATCTGTAACCTTTGAAAAATATGGAAAAATTGAACGAAGCAGAAGAGTAACATAATATATAGTCTCTTGCTTTGTTTGTGGCTGAGCTAATATAGGTCCAAGAATTCGTGAAATTTCTTTTGTAAGCAAAGGTCTAAGTTCTGCTCGAGATCCAAGGAGTGAGTGAACCGAACTTTGAGCGATATGTCGCACCTTTTCATTATCAGTTGCACACCAATAAACAATAGTTGAAAATAGGTTTATTATACTTTGTCCACCTTTGTACCATTGTTGTGCAGGCTGACATTCAATGAGCACAAACAATGCATGCAAAAGAAGAGCACACGATTGAGAATCATTTGAAAGCAATTTCAATGAAGATAGAAATAAAGGAGCATGCTCAAATTGTTTTCTCTTTAAAGAATCAGTTAAGACATCTAAATTCTTTATCGTTATTCGAAGGATAAGACGAAGATCAGAAGGGTTGGTAGATTTATCAGAAAGTTTTTCTCGAAATAAAGCAAGAAAAGCACCAAAATATGAAGCCGCAGAAAGAGCCAGGCCTCGATCTTCTATCATTTTGCTCGTAGCGGATATTAAAGCCTTTTCAGTTAATTGTGCTTTCCCCATCGAAAAATCAAATACTTACGATGATCTCTCGAGATCTGGACCAATCTAAATTTATTTATTGTTTGAGAAAAAAAAGAATGTAATTTTCTTTGCTACATCAAGCTTTAAGGAAAATAAAATATTTTTGTTTATTGATGCACATTAATGTGCAACGAAAAATCATAAGTTATTCAAATTATGCTGAATAAATATCCATCGAAAATATCATTTTTTTTGTAAAGATTTTTCTAGAAATAAAAGGATTAATACTATTTATTTGAGAATTTTTATTCTTCTTTTACAAGATTTGTTTTTGCTTTCTCTCATCTATGCTTCTACCTTTTGAATTATCGTTGAGCTGGGATTTTAAGATTCTTAACCAATTTTCTTATTATTTCAACGTTGTCCATTAGTAGCAACGGGTTCTTTGAAAACCGACTTGTTTGACATATGATGCGCGCGAAATTGCATTTTTTAGACTTTGTTGGAAAGATCCAAAACATGATAATTTTCATGTTTTAAATCTTTAGAGATTTTTCGAGGAATTAAGCTTTAAATCATACTATTGAGATTTGCATATGGAAGGATTATACATCGCGCAAGTTTTTCACTTTCAAATGCTCTTCAAATATCAACATGCATTTTAGTCATTGCAATAATTCGGAAATTTGGAATTTCATATAAATGATACATTCATTATCTTTCAACGATAACATGTTTATTTTCATTCATTTAATGAAATGTGGGAAAAGCACGAAATTGAAAATGAGAATTGGATAAAAAAATATGAAAATGGATTCGATGTTTCGAGGATTGAAAGCGTATGGAGAATTACAGTTTCTAATTGTTTCCAACAGAATCAACAGAAATCATCTTTGACAAAATATCTTTCTATTCTTTGCATGATTTTCATTTGATTCTGCATTTTGTTTTTGAAATTGATGCGAAGAACCTTCCCTTTTTTAACTTTATCCTTTGATTGCTCTCTATTTTTTTCATTTTTTTGAGTTTGCTGATGATTTGATGCACATTTATAAAAATTTATTTGATTTTTATTGTACATGTAAGTATAAAAGAAATAAAGTGCGGTACGTCAGATTATTAATGTTAATTACTCCAACGAAAAGATTGAGAAAAATATAGCGAGATTATTCTGCAGATTCACCTCTAACAAAGAGATCTTGTACTCTCCAAAAGTTTGTGTTTCTTGGAGAAAATTGAAGATTTTCTCTCAAACAATATTTCTATTCTCATTCTTTCATATTATTTCAGTTAACAGAGAAGTTTTTTAAAAATTTAATCGTATTTCAAAAGTATTTCAAAACAAACAATTTTGCTTTTTTTGTTCAAAATTACAAATAAATATTAATGAGTTTATTTCCAAAATTAATTCAGTAAAAATGAAAAGACCTCAAAGTGCATGTAGCTCATTTAAATTTACACTTCATTTTTCAATTTCATTTTATTATTGCAGATATTTGATAATTTACAATAATATCAAACAAGAGATTAAAAATAGAATTTAATTTGTATTAATTCTGAAACAACGTAATCGACTGCAAATTTAATAGTATAAAAAAAGCATTGCAAAATATATTTATAATTCACAAAACCATTTTGAAAAAAACCCATTTTCAATAATGTAAGTTTTTGAATATTATGCTTTTTCATTTTAAATTTCAAATATGTGTTGTGCATGAATGAATTAAAACGTAAACATGTATTGAAACATTCTTCTGAAAAAACAACAAATGAACCATAAGTCGCTGAATATTTTTGAAATGTTTGAAGTTGTTTTTGCTCAAACTGCGTTGTTGAAAAAGATCGTCGATGCTGTTCGAGAATTAAATGAAACAGTTTCATTAGACATATCAGCATCTGGAATTTCACTTCAGGTTTGCAGTATTTAATGCAATCGATTCATGATGATAACTTTTTTTCATAAATAGACTATGGATTCGAGCAGAGTTAGCTTGGTTACACTTCTTTTAAGAGCTGATTCATTTGGAGGAACTTTTAAATGTGATCGTAGCATGACTCTTGGTTTGCTCAGTTTACTGTAATGTTATATGTTCAATGTTACAAATATCTTGATTATTTTTCTTTTATCAATTGTAAATTTGATCAATGGATCATTCATTAAGGTGTTAATCTTAAGGCATTGACAAAATTGTTGAAAACAGCAGGAAACGAAGATCAAACTACTCTCCGTGCTGAAGACGATGCCAGCACTCTTATTATTGTGATTGATTCTCCAAGTTTGAAATGATTGCACCTTTAAATCTATATCTTGCAAAATTTTGATTTTGTTATTTTTCACTTTTTTAGAGGAAGGAAAAGTGTCTTCATTTGAATTAAAGTTGCTCGATTTAAATGTTGAGCCACTTGCTGTGTATGACACTGATGCTAAAGCAACAGTCACAATGAGCTCTGCGGAATTTAGCAGAATTTGCCGTGATTTGGGAACAATCGGAGATACAGTTGTTATTGATGCACAAAAAGATGGTGTCTCATTTTCTGTGACAGGTGATGAGCTTTCAGGAAATGTCACACTGAGGCCATCAGAGGCAGCTGACGATGTATGTGCTATAACTGATGTTTAAATATTATTAAATATTTTTAATCCTATCAATTTGAAAGAGCGAATCCTCTGTGAATCTCCAAATTGAAGAAGCACTTCAGCAGAGTTTTGCACTCCGATTTTTGAATATGTTCACAAAGGTCTGCTTTTAATCTTTTTTTAAAAAAACAAAGTTGACATCTCTTTTTATGAAAATGTTTTTACATTTTATCTGTAGGCAACTCCTTTGTCAAATACAGTTATTCTTTCATTATCACCAGAGCAGCCATTCTGCGTGGAATATCAGATTGAAGATGCTGGTGCTATTAAATACTTTTTGGCCCCAAAGGTTTGTTATTATTTTATTGTTTTATTATTGAAATTGCTATTGTTTTGCTTTCTAATTCAGATTGAGGATACTGAGTAAAAATTTAAAAATTCACACATTTTCATTTATAACACTTCTAATCTTTTCATTCACATCGAAAAAATTAAACACATCTTTACTACTTTGGGAACAAATAACTTGTTCATGACTTTTTATCAATGTTTTAGCAAAAATGGTTAAATATTCAATTAATGATGTTTACAAATGACAAAAAATGAATTCAAAAAGCTAAATTTGATCATTTATTTTGTAAGTTTTTTGAATAGTAAAAAAGGAAAATGAATAAATAAATAATCTGTGGTTTATTTTTATGATTTTTGAACCTCTTTTGGCTGCATTCGTGGTTTTCTTTTCATTTGAGCCTTTGGTTTCACAACAGCTTCAGCCCATGGCGTATCTTTTATTGGAACATCACCTTTCACACTATAAAAATAAAACGTTCATAAATTCAAAAAGAAACAGGATAAATAATTAAAGTCGCACAAATGGCGTAAAACAACAAAAAATACAAAGACTCACCTTGTTAGCTTTGCACTCCGAGAGCCAAACTGCATAGCTCTCTTAGGTTGCTCTGCTGCTGCATGCAGACCAAGTACATGAGCAGCACAACGGAATATGCGCTTATCGTTGACGAGTGGAAGATCTTTTCCGACATCAGTTGTTTCAGAGGAAGAAAGTGCTGCAGAAGAAGGAGAATGAGAAGAAGAAGAAGACGATGATATAGATGTCGATTGTTGTGAAGTTGAAGGATCGCTTTTGATGTCAAATCCCACAACAGACATAAGAGGAAGATGAAGAAGCAACGAAAACAATGGAAGAGTTAAATATGGAGCGGCAATGCTAACAGAACTGCATTTCCCATCGCCAAACTGTTGTCTTTGCTCTTCATGCACTTTCTCGCTTTCATCATCTGCCTTCATTTCGCATCTTGCCTCATCTTGCTTTTGACCGTCTTTATCACTCAACAAATATGTTTGTGAGCTTATGATGTGATCTGTCCATCCATCTTCCATCCCGCCATCAGAAGCAACACGATCGTCTCTTCCAGCATTTCGCTCCCAAATGGCTGACATGTCCCACAGCATCGACTCTGCTGCTACCGAAACGCCTCTTTTGTGATACGCTGTGTGTGCATGGCGATATCCGCCAGACTTTTTTTTATTTGAGAAAAAATGTCATTTTTGGAGAAAATTTACAGAAAAAATAGAAAAAATACCAAAAATAATAATAATAATTTTTATGATTAAGAATTATTGAATTTTTGTACTCCAAATAAAAAAGTGCATACCATTTCATCAGGACCTAGTCCAGAAATAACAATCTTTGTTTTTTCATTTCGTTCAAATCCCGATGGAGTAACAGAATCCTCATGTTTCTCACTTTCCTTCTCCTTCTCCTTCTCCTTCTCCTTTTCTTTCCCGCAATCCTCACATTTCTTTGCATCATCACATTTATCATCCACACATTTTTTCAACGAGGATATTCCACACCAGAGGCACACGGACAAAGACATGTCCATCGTCGTCTGTTTGGGAAACATGGCTGCCATCAGACGCAGTTTGTGCTGCGGCAGCTCAGCACGAGGCACATCACGACACACAAGCAAGAAATTGACTGAGGGAAAGCGGGGGGAGAGCTCGGAGAAGACGGTGTGGGCTGTCTGGCGGTCGGGGGTGGAAAAAGGAGGGCTGTGAGGAAATGCATGAAAATTGATTTAATAAGAGAAATTTTTGTAAGAAATTGAGTAAGAAATTGAAAAAGATAATTCAAAGATTTTTTTCCAAAAAAATGCAAGTTAATGAAAATTTTAAGCTAAAAATAAAAATACCCAAAAGCGACATTCACAAGCTCCACATCGTGTGTCATTTTCTCTTCTTTTTTGGCTTCTTTTTCTTTCATTTTCTCTTCCACGATGTGTCCAACACAAGCTGTGAGCAAAGCAGAATCAAGCCCTCCGCTAAAAAGAAGAGATGTTGGAAGCGAATTTTGAATGTTATATTCAACAATATGACGTAAAGATGTTATTATAATTGAGAGAAGAATAAAAACAGCATGAATTTTTTCTGTTGATAAAATATCATTTTGAAGTGCTGAATGAAATGTTGCCTTTTCAGAGGATAACAAGGAGGTTGTTGGAGCAGTGGAAGTTGAAATAGAAGAGGAAGAGGAAGAGGAAGAGGGAGAGGATGAGGATGAAGATGAGGATGATGACGAAGTGGACGAAGAATCGGAAATAAGCTCAATTCTTCCATTTCGTAGCGCTTCCACTGAACAGAAAAGGCTGTCATCTAACCAACATTTGGAATATACAAAGAATTTCTGCGATAGTTTCATTGCTTCTTCAAAAAACTGACTGAAGTCGGAGAAATTAATTGCAGATTCAATAAAATTAAATGGGGTAACATTTAACTTTGCCTTGAAAGCAGGCAAAGACGATGAAGGAGAAGTAGAAGAAGATGCAATCATCAAAGATGATTCTGTTTCATCAGTATTTTCTGACATCATCTTATTTGTAGAATTCTTCTCTGATTTTTCTGATGAGTTTTGAAATGAGATGCAGTTGACAGAAGGAGGGAGCTCTTCCCAGAAGTTTTCATCAGCAAAACACGAAAAATTGGCACAGTCAGATTCAACCATGGCTGAAATAATTTCTGACTTTGTAGGCTCTTTTGTTTCCGAATGAGTCTCTTCGGACTTCAAGCTTGAATTCTCCATTTCATTTTGAAATTTTATGTCTTTTCCGATCATTTGAGGTTGCTTCCAAGAAATGCACAATACATCACCAAACGAAGGAATTGACTGATCGTCAAAAGATGATGGAAATTCAATAGATGTGGTTAAATGTTCATCTTCACTTGGACAAGAAATAACCCTCAGATGAGTTGATGAATTGCGTGATTCGAGAAAGAGTTTGCCTTTATCAACAACTTCAAGATTCTGAATTTGTGAAGAAAGAGTTGCATTACTGAGATTGTTTTCGCACGTTTCTTGTGCAACTTTTTCTGTTTTTTCTCCTTCATCATCTTCAAAACGATTAGCAGCATCTACTAAAGGATAATGAAATGTTTGATGATTATGAGGAAAATGAATCTTTTTTGATAACTCATTCAAATAAATGCATACAATCAAACAGGACAAACCAAAAGAGATCGAAGTCCAATTTTATCCTTTCCGAAATACATCATCTTTTCTTGATCCTTTTTTCCCGATTCAAAGAGATTATTGATTCTCAGAAAAAAGAAAGAAAGAAAGAAAGAAAAGGCAAACATTCCATATTACAAATGAAAGAGGCTTATCATTTGACTCTATTATTTCAACTAAGTTTTCTATTTTAATTTTCTTGCTTAATATTTCTTTGAAGAAGACTTCAAACTTAAAGTCAAATTTTTAATTCTCTAAAAAAACAGCAGAAAAACAAACTGACGAACGAAAACAAGGAAGTGTTGAATATATAGCATAATTGTTATTTTCTTTATTATTAACAATATACGGATTAAAATTTTTTGATGATGTTATAATCTTTATTTGTAAAGAATTTGTAATTGCCGAACAAAAAAGCACAGTTCCTCCCTAAAGTTGCTCAATAATTTTTGTGTTTTAAAAATTAAAGAGGAAAGCATCAAACATGAGCCACTTGACGAGAAATCGGTTCGACAAAAATTAGCATTATTTAACATTTAACATGGGCAAGATCAGTGAATTAACTCTTCAAAAATTTTGTGACTATTTTGGTTGAATGGATATTAAAATATATATCGTTTTCATTTGTTTTCCATGTAGCGATTATTCATATAAAACACCATTGGATAATAATTCATAATATAAAAGAAAAAATGGTGGTTTTTTTATCCGGACATTTTTTTTTTTATTGGCATTTCTCAATAAATAAAAACTGAAAATAGAAATGGCATATTGAACCAGGTTTGAATATGTATTCAACGTTCATACAAAAAAAATTTTTTGTCAATTTTTGTTTTTGATGAAGATCTTGGGAATTTTTAATTTATTTTTGATCATTTGTTTTGTCCATTTTGGACTATCTTTCTTTCTTTGTTTATTTTCAACTATAAGGCTATGAAACAAATACAATGAAGTTTTATTATTCCAAATATTATTTGTTTTTAACTATTTTTTCAGGAGTTTTTCGCATTTCATCGTTTTTGACAAAAATCATGAAAAACTGAAAATTTCTATTCTGTTGTTGTATTTTACGACTAATATTACAACATGCCATGTTTAAAAGATTAAAATACATAACAAATTTCATTTGTTAGTCATATAAAATTGAAACAAAAATGAAATGAACAAATAAGAAATAATCAAAAACTGATTGATACAACTATTGCAACAATACTTTACAAAGTTGTAACCAAATAAAGACTTCGTAAAAATTTTCACCTTTTCATGCACATCATTTAAAATATCTAATAAATGTCGTATCATTCAAAATTTTCAGTTTTTCATGATTTTTGTCAAAAACGATGAAATGCGAAAAACTCCTGAAAAAATAGTTAAAAACAAATAATATTTGGAATAATAAAACTTCATTGTATTTGTTTCATAGCCTTATAGTTGAAAATAAACAAAGAAAGAAAGATAGTCCAAAATGGACAAAACAAATGATCAAAAATAAATTAAAAATTCCCAAGATCTTCATCAAAAACAAAAATTGACAAAAAATTTTTTTTGTATGAACGTTGAATACATATTCAAACCTGGTTCAATATGCCATTTCTATTTTCAGTTTTTATTTATTGAGAAATGCCAATAAAAAAAAAAATGTCCGGATAAAAAAACCACCTTATATCAATTGCTTTTATCAGAAAAACCGAAAAATTAACATATTAATCATTCATTCAGCATCATTTTCTTTCAGTCGAAATAAAATTAATTATTAAACAATGATAAAAATGTTTCTATTGGTTTTTTCTTTTTATTCGTTGACAAAACATTTATTTTCTTTGATAAAAATTATTCTTCATAAACTGTTTCCATATTTTAACTTCATACTTTATTGGAAATAATTTTATTTTTAGGCTTTGATTAAATAAAAAACAAAAATATAATTAAAAAAAAAATTGCGAAAAAAATACCCCATAGTAAATTTTGAATGAGCATCTTTTTAAATATTTATGCTCTTTTTCATCCCACAGTTAAAATAAGGAATTATTTCACATATTTATCGCCACACATTTCTATTTTAAAGCAAGTCGATAGTAATAGCGATGCTTCCATTCAAAATAGCGAAGATATAGATTTATTGGTTGAATATATATTTTCTCGACCAGAAGTGTGCATATGTTTTTATAATGCTAACTATTGTAATTAAAAACTAAAAATATAGTGCATTAGCGTTATGGATCTCATGGAAATGGAAAGCATCATTCGTGATGCTTGTTCAAATGGGATTCATTCCTCTCCTGAAATATTCTGCCTGACCGATCTTTACATTTCAATCCTTCTTAGATGTGCTTTATCTGTGTCAAGTGATGCTTGTATGAATGATTTTTCCTTCAATAATTTCTCATTTTCCATTAGCTTTCTCTTCAATCGATTCTTTGGGTTTCGTGAGAAAGGCTCAAAACATAATGATTCGCTTTCGTGGAACAAATGGATTCAACCGTTTTCGCTTTGTCATTTATTCAATACAGGCATTGTATAATATGAAGTTTGCTTCATTTTTGAATTATTAAAAAAAAATCATCATTCTTTTTAGAAAAGAAATGTGGCCAACGTCAATTGACATGATCGACAAATCACTTCAATTTTTAGGTTCAGCCTATCCAGCATCATTTTTTCCGCCAACCATGGAATTAATTGTTCGAAGTGTTCTTCATCTCCAGAAGAGCTACATCTTTTATAAATTAAAACGGTATGCTTAATATTCGCACAAATTCGAATTGTTTGCATTTTTTGCAATACTTAGATATGAAGAGTGCTATGTGACTCTTAGTAACATCATTTCCGAGCTTAGGGATGAGCTGTGCGAAAGACGTTTTCCTTGCAGAAAGAAAGAACAAGAAAAGCGTCTTCCTTCTTATTTGAAAAAGCGAACAGAAAACGAAAAAAAGGAAATGTGGACAGATGATCAGGAACAAGAACAGGCCTTAAATAGCGACTTGGATGTGAGAGACGCCAGCGAGTGGGAAGGAATGGAAGGCATTGAGCTGAGAGAGCTGATGGGGAAAGCGGACTATTTGAGCCATATGTTTGTGCTGCCTGTGTCGTATCATGCAGGAGAAAGAAAAAGAAGAAGCTCAATGAAAGATAGAGGAAGGCACAATGAGGCAGGACAAGAACAGTCAATTGACTTGAATGAGAATATGAGAAGAATGGCCGGCTTTGCAGAGACTTGGCATGAGAAATCATTAGTTGAATCAATAACCAGAAAATATCGCCTTTCAAGTTCTTCTTCTTCTTCCTCTTCATTAGCTTCTTCACCTTCTCGATCTTCAGTTTATTCCGCAAAGTCGTCCAACCGTTTAAGCTATTTCAATAATTCTCGCTTATGCACAAAAAGATCATTGCGCTATAGCACAGCATCACAAGCTTCGCTGTCATCATTTTCAGACAGCTCTTCATTGATCAGCGACGGAAGCTTTCGGTTTACCGAAAAAATGGAAGATGAAGATGAAAAAGGAGATGAAAAAGCAACACAGGAAAAGAAAAAGGCGATTGTGTCCTTTCTCAAACAGCTTCTGAAGAAGAAGAGGAGAGATGACAGAGACAAATCTGAACGGAAGGAACGAGTGCACTCAGACCATGAAGAAGAAGGTGAAGAAGCTGATGGCGAAGACGAAGACATCAACAGGCTGTGGCTCGATGATGAGTATGACGATCCTGAGGGGCTGTTTATCAAGCAGAAAGGGAAGTTGCGGAGCATTGCTTTCGGAGAGCGTCCGAGTGGCAATGAAACGGACGATTGGGCATGTTCACATGCAGAAGACGCAGAAGAGAAGGAGAGAAAGAGAGAAGAAGAAGAAAGAGCAGCTGACGAGGAGCGGAAGAGAAAGAATTTGGAAAAAGAGCGAATCAACCAGGAGAAGAAGATGCAAAGAAGAGACCCGAGCGAGATGAATGACGATACAGTGAATGAATTCACAGACATTGAAAACAATGCTGCTGCTTCATCTGCTGCTTCATATGAAAGTGATAACAATACAACTGCATTGCAGGGCTCAAAGGGAAGCACAGAGAGAGTGGGGACTACTCAATCAAAAACGAGGCAGTCCGCCAGCAGAACGATGAGGAAAGAAAGCGAAAGAGAAGGAAGGAACATGAAGGAAGAGTGGAAGGCTCTGTTTAATGTGACTGATCCACAGAAGGGCTCCTGTGCTTATGACGATGCTTCTTTTGCATTAGTGTATGCTATTCTTTTTAAATAAGATTTTGCTTCAAATTCAGGTTATTTCGTTTTTTATTTTTCCTCTATAATTTATCTCCAAATTTTCTGACAACAAATTCTTGACTTTTTTGATCACCTCAAAACTATTTGATACTTAACCAATTGAACGTCATCTATATTCCTTGCGACAGACGAATCATTACTGTAGCTATTGTCAACTGCTACACTGTGCTCAAAATCACAAAAAGAGAGCTCGAATCGAAGGCTCATCTGAAAGAATATATTCCTTATTTAAAACGGTATGCTTCTTTATTTATTTATTTTTTGAATTTAAACAATATTGTAAATTAACAATAAAAAAAATCTTTTTCTTTTCTTTCTTTTATTTTTCTTTCTCTTCTATTTAAACTTCATGTATTTTGTACAGCTTGTTTCCATTCAAAATACCGTTCTATTCCAATCTCATCAAGTACTTAGAAGACATCCAGTCAACCGATCGCAATTCATCTGCATTGATGAAAGGAATACCTCGACAAGCACCATCTCCCTATCGCACTGTGCCAATTGTGCTTGTCAAAGACAGCCCTCTCTCCTCTCGCCGCGCCTCTGCCCGCGGCACACGCAACTCAATTCAGGTGCACCCAGCAGTCGATCCAGCGCCTGCATTCACCGAAGACAAACTGACTCTTTCTCAGAAGATGAGCGATCTCGACGCCTTTGTGGCATCGGCTTCAGCGCAGAGCAAGCTGGAAGACCCAGGAAAGCCCACAGATCTCTACAGCGAAGACGATCTGGACCATTCTTTCTCGTCTCTTCTCTCTGCACCTGATGCTCCTTCTGAAGATCCTTCCTCTTCTATTTCAATAACCAACTGGATGATTACAGGGTCGTCGAAGCAGAATAGATCTGCCACGTCGCATGCACGCGAAAGATCAGTTCAATCGAATTTGAATGCGATTGAAGAGACGCCTCCTATTATTCACAAACACTTCAGAGCCAACGACCCGCCCTCGACAGTTGCCTATTTCATCGATAATTTGCTACTGAAAGAATACGCACGATTCATCAAACTGAAGGACTCTCCTGCTTATGCACTTCAAAGAGGAGACATACGGTCAGCTTCGGCCTCTTCAAGGAAGCGGCGAGGGATGTGGAACCTTTTCCCTTATCTTGTTCCGCTTTCAGTACCATCATCACCTTCAACTCCATCGCGTACAAGCCGGCCTTCGTCGCGCAGATCCACTGCATCGAGGTCATCCGTCAGCTCACGAGGATCCAACGCGTCTGTCAGCTCAGTCCGCTCTCTTCCTGTCTCACGAAGCCGCCCTTCTGCCGGTTCATCTCGCGTCTTTTCGTCTCAACGCACTTCAACCACGTCATTTTCTTCTCCATCCACACCACAAACTCCACGCTCTCCTGCTCTTTCAATGCGCTCTTCCTCTTCTCGACGCGGACGGCAGCAATCAATCATTTCACGAAGTGTTACATCTTCTCAATCTCCTTCTTATCGCTCCACTTCACAAACACCTGTCAGACACAACGGAATGCAGATGCCTGCAATTCTGAACAGACGAGGCCGGACTCCTTCTTCAGCAAGTGGAGAAGAGACCAGAAGAACGTCTGTGTCTGCCTCTCCTGGCAGAGACACCCAAAGCAGGCGGTCATATTACAGCTCGCCTGCCTCGTCCCGCTCGGCTGTGGGGTCAGCACAGATCAGAAGCGGACGAGCTTCGAGAGGAAGGGAATTGCTCAGAGAAAGACAGAAGAAAGAAGAAGCGCGAGAGACAATGGAAATTGTGGAGAACTTTGCGCAAATGATGTGGGAAGAAAAAAGCCACGACAGCAGATACTCTGCAAGCACAAGACACCCACCAACTCGCAAAAATACTTATTCGTCTCGGCCAGAACAGTACGAACGTTCATATTCATCAGAAAGGAGTTCTTTGTCTCCGCCAATATTCACATCACCAAGTTCTTCTTCTCGCATATCTTCATCATATTCTTCATTTTCTGGACGGAATCGAGACAGCTACACAACCGCAGCAGGAAGCAGTAGCAGAGAAAGTGGAAGTGGAAGAAAGCGGAGGAATCTCCTTCTGGGTTCGTCTCCACGCAATTATCCCTACCCAACAGTTAAACCCTCTGATATTGGGCAGCCTTTGTATTCACTCAGCAGAGACCAGCACTCGTCTTTGATGCCTTCACCTTCCAATTCCTTCAGAGACTTATCTTCTGATGACTATCAGAAACCAAATAAAATACCTCTTAGACTCCCTGGCACATCTCCTTATTCTCCTCGCCCACTTCACTCAGATTCTTCAGCTCTCCTCTCTTCTTCAATAACATCTGGCACTTCAACACACACTTTTGCAGCGGGCCATTCATTTAATTGCAGCCACCGAGAACAACAATAATAAGCTTCAGCCATTGTGAAAGAAAATAGAAATTTCATCTAACTTACACTCCTTTGTTGAAAGAAAAAGGCTTAAAAAACAACAAAAAATTACGGATGTGAAATCGGGTTTTCCATTTTTGTTTGAACCTTTAATTTTTCTATTTCAGGCTGGAGCGACTGGAAACACTCTTTTCTAAGAAAATGATTATGAATTCACAACAAAAATTTGTGGTACAAACGTTTGATCCAATTGCTGTTCGACACTTTTTAGTACATTTGTATCTCTTACCACAATACAGTCTAAGCGTTGCTTTGAAAGATTTAATGAATCAAGAGATTCTTTAAGTGGTGTTTGTTCGTCTGATTCAAATGGAGAAGATAATCCTTCCTGCTCCTTCCAAGCTGAAATGCGTTTTTCTAATTGTTCAGTTGCTTTTGCGTTCTTTGCCAGTTGAATTTTTGCTTCTTCGATAAAAGTCTCAACTTTCGAAAAATCAATACCCTTTTCAATTTCTTTTTCTGGATTTTTGGAAATTTTGTTTTTTATTTTCTCAAGCTTTTTCGTTGCTTTTTCAATAAAAATGAAGAATTCATCAAAATTAGGAGATTGAAATGGTGAAAGTTCTAAAGGTGTAGTTGGAGGTTGTATTTGGTGGGTATTCCAATTATAAATATCATCAATCATCTTTTCCACATTCTTTTTGTTGCAATGTAATGCGCTATTTGCGCCATGCTCATTGTGCGAACTTGCATATGGAAGAAAGTCTGTACGCGAAACCTCCATTTCGGAAGAACAATTCTATTTATTCGCTTTTCACAAAAAATGTCTTTGAATAAAAATAATCAAAAATAGTAATCATCATTCTACAAACCAGTAAGCTAAATCATTATAAAGCAGGAAATAAAAAATTTAAAATGATAAAAACTTATGGGAAACTCAAAAAATACGATTCAAATAAGAAAAGAATTAAAAACAATATTAATATTTAAAAGAATATAAAAAATGATATATGAAATAAAAACAAAAATACAAAAATAAATTAAAATTAAAAATAGGGATAACAAAAAAAAAAAAAATTCTAGAAAAAAATAGCATAATGAAATAAATAGAGAGAAATGCAAAAGAAAGAAAGACAGACAGAAAGAGAAATAAAGAATAAGATTTAAATTGGGAAAGATATTTCTTAATTTATTTGAAAAGTAACTTTTGTTTAATTTTCAAATAAAATAAAAATTTCCTTTTTCAATCAAATTTCTGTTCCCACTCAGCAAATTTTAATGTCAATAAAATAAAATCTTGACATTGGTAATATTTTCAATTTTGTGAAGTTTCATTAGAAAGAACATAAAATTGATTGATATAAGAAATTGATATTTCATTCTAAATTTGCAAAATAGGAACGTTTCAAAAAAAAAAAAAAAAATCATTGTTCAATAATAGAAAAAAATATATAAAAAACAAAAGAGAAAAAGAAAAAAAGAAAATAAAAAAAATGAAAAAAAAAAAAAAGAAAGAGGAAGAAAAAGAGAAAGAAAGAAAGAAAAGAAGGATAGTTGGGGGGAAGATTATAAAAGGGATGGTTGAGGGAGTGTGTGTGAGCTACGGCCATAGTTGGTCATACGCACCGGATCCCTTCAGACCTCCGAAGTTAAGCGGCCAACGCTGGGTTAGTACTTGGATGGGTGACCGCCTGGAAAAACCCAGTGCTGTAGCTTTTCTTTTTCTCTTTTTCCTCTTTTTTTTCTTTTTTTTTTCTTTTTTTTCTTTTTCTGTTTCTATTCATTTTCTTTTCTTTTTCACCTTTAACCTTTCTCTTTTCCCTTCTTTCCCTCCTTTTCCCTTTTATTCCAAATTTCTTTCTTTTTTCTTTCTCTTTCTCTTTCTCTTTCTCTTTCTTATTCCTTTTCCTTTTCTTTTTCTCATTCATTTATCTTCTTCTCCTCTCTTCTCCTCTCCTCTCCTCTCTTTTCTTCTTCCTTTCATTTTTCGCTTTCTTTCCGCTTTCGCTTTTCTTTCTATTTTCCCTTCATTATAAACTTATATTTTATTCAATCCTCATTTTTTCCTCCCCTCTATTTCCCATCTCAAATCAAATTCTTAAAGAGAAATGTTAAAGATGAGTAAAAACAAAATGTTAAGAATGCGAAAAAAGAAAGAAAGAAAAAGAAAATAAGAGAGAAAAGAAAGTGCAATTGGATCTATGAATAAATGATTAATTGAATGAATGAATAAAAAACGAAAATAAGAAATCATCCAACACATATTCGAATGGAATATTATGAGAAACACAATGATGTGAAGCGATTTCAAAAGTGAAAGTGAAAGAGAAAGAGAGGATGAGAATGAGGAAAAGAAGGAATGAGGGAAAGAAAGTAGAAAGAGTGAAGTGGTAATTAAAAGAGAGTGGGAGGGTGTGAATGTGAATGTGTGAAAGAAAGAAGAAGAAAGTTATAGTTGAAGAGAAAGAGGAAGAGAAAAGATAGAGATAATGATTGGGAAAGATATTTTGATAATAAGAAAAGAAATTGAAAAAGAGAGAGAAAGAGAAAGAGAGAGAAAGAGAAAGATAGAAAGAAAGAAAGAAAAGAAGGATAGTTGGGGGGAAGATTATAAAAGGGATGGTTGAGGGAGTGTGTGTGAGCTACGGCCATAGTTGGTCATACGCACCGGATCCCTTCAGACCTCCGAAGTTAAGCGGCCAACGCTGGGTTAGTACTTGGATGGGTGACCGCCTGGAAAAACCCAGTGCTGTAGCTTTTCTTTTTCTCTTTTTCCTCTTTTTTTTCTTTTTTTTTTCTTTTTTTTCTTTTTCTGTTTCTATTCATTTTCTTTTCTTTTTCACCTTTAACCTTTCTCTTTTCCCTTCTTTCCCTCCTTTTCCCTTTTATTCCAAATTTCTTTCTTTTTTCTTTCTCTTTCTCTTTCTTATTCCTTTTCCTTTTCTTTTTCTCATTCATTTATCTTCTTCTCCTCTCTTCTCCTCTCCTCTCCTCTCTTTTCTTCTTCCTTTCATTTTTCGCTTTCTTTCCGCTTTCGCTTTTCTTTCCATTTTGCCTTCATTATAAACTTATATTTTATTCAATCCTCATTTTTTCCTCCCCTCTATTTCCCATCTCAAATCAAATTCTTAAAGAGAAATGTTAAAGATGAGTAAAAACAAAATGTTAAGAATGCGAAAAAAGAAAGAAAGAAAAAGAAAATAAGAGAGAAAAGAAAGTGCAATTGGATCTATGAATAAATGATTAATTGAATGAATGAATAAAAAACGAAAATAAGAAATCATCCAACACATATTCGAATGGAATATTATGAGAAACACAATGATGTGAAGCGATTTCAAAAGTGAAAGTGAAAGAGAAAGAGAGGATGAGAATGAGGAAAAGAAGGAATGAGGGAAAGAAAGTAGAAAGAGTGAAGTGGTAATTAAAAGAGAGTGGGAGGGTGTGAATGTGAATGTGTGAAAGAAAGAAGAAGAAAGTTATAGTTGAAGAGAAAGAGGAAGAGAAAAGATAAAGATAATGATTGGGAAAGATATTTTGATAATAAGAAAAGAAATTGAAAAAGAGAGAGAAAGAGAAAGAGAGAGAAAGAGAAAGATAGAAAGAAAGAAAGAAAAGAAGGATAGTTGGGGGGAAGATTATAAAAGGGATGGTTGAGGGAGTGTGTGTGAGCTACGGCCATAGTTGGTCATACGCACCGGATCCCTTCAGACCTCCGAAGTTAAGCGGCCAACGCTGGGTTAGTACTTGGATGGGTGACCGCCTGGAAAAACCCAGTGCTGTAGCTTTTCTTTTTCTCTTTTTCCTCTTTTTTTTCTTTTTTTTTTCTTTTTTTTCTTTTTCTGTTTCTATTCATTTTCTTTTCTTTTTCACCTTTAACCTTTCTCTTTTCCCTTCTTTCCCTCCTTTTCCCTTTTATTCCAAATTTCTTTCTTTTTTCTTTCTCTTTCTCTTTCTCTTTCTCTTTCTTATTCCTTTTCCTTTTCTTTTTCTCATTCATTTATCTTCTTCTCCTCTCTTCTCCTCTCCTCTCCTCTCTTTTCTTCTTCCTTTCATTTTTCGCTTTCTTTCCGCTTTCGCTTTTCTTTCCATTTTGCCTTCATTATAAACTTATATTTTATTCAATCCTCATTTTTTCCTCCCCTCTATTTCCCATCTCAAATCAAATTCTTAAAGAGAAATGTTAAAGATGAGTAAAAACAAAATGTTAAGAATTCGAAAAAAGAAAGAAAGAAAAAGAAAATGAGAGAGAAAAGAAAGTGCAAATGGATAGATGAATAAATGATTAATTGAATGAATGAAAAAGAAAAATAAGAAATCATCCAACGAACATTCAAATGGAATATTATGAGAAACACAATGATGTGAAGCGATTTCAAAAGTTAAAGTGAAAGAGAAAGTGAAAGAAAAAGAGAAAGAGAAAGAGAAAGAGAAGGAGAAAACAGTTCGTGAGGGATTGAATGAATGTGAAATTGAATGGTTGAAAGAATTGTGAAATATTGATTGAATTCATAAAATGAATAATTGAGTGAGTGAGTGAGTGAGTGAGTGAGTGAGTGAGTGAGTGAGTGAGTGAGTGAGTGAGTGAGTGAGTGAGTGAGTGAGTGAGTGAGTGAGTGAGTGAGTGAGTGAGTGAGTGAGTGAGTGAGTGAGTGAGTGAGTGAGTGAGTGAGTGAGTGAGTGAGTGAGTGAGTGAGTGAGTGAATGAATGAATGAACTTTGAAAGTGAAAGAGTGAGAGAGGATGAGAATGAGGAAAAGAAGGAATGAGGGAAAGAAAGTGGAAAGAGTGAAGTGGTAATTAAAAGAGAGTGGGAGGGTGTGAATGTGAATGTGTGAAAGAAAGAAGAAGAAAGTTATAGTTGAAGAGAAAGAGGAAGAGAAAAGATAGAGATAATGATTGGGAAAGATATTTTGATAATAAGAAAAGAAATTGAAAAAGAGAGAGAAAGAGAAAGAGAGAGAAAGAGAAAGATAGAAAGAAAGAAAGAAAAAGAAGGATAGTTGGGGGAAGATTATAAAAGGGATGGTTGAGGGAGTGTGTGTGAGCTACGGCCATAGTTGGTCATACGCACCGGATCCCTTCAGACCTCCGAAGTTAAGCGGCCAACGCTGGGTTAGTACTTGGATGGGTGACCGCCTGGAAAAACCCAGTGCTGTAGCTTTTCTTTTTCTCTTTTTCCTCTTTTTTTTCTTTTTTTTTTCTTTTTTTTCTTTTTCTGTTTCTATTCATTTTCTTTTCTTTTTCACCTTTAACCTTTCTCTTTTCCCTTCTTTCCCTCCTTTTCCCTTTTATTCCAAATTTCTTTCTTTTTTTCTTTCTCTTTCTCTTTCTCTTTCTCTTTCTTATTCCTTTTCCTTTTCTTTTTCTCATTCATTTATCTTCTTCTCCTCTCTTCTCCTCTCCTCTCCTCTCTTTTCTTCTTCCTTTCATTTTTCGCTTTCTTTCCGCTTTCGCTTTTCTTTCCATTTTGCCTTCATTATAAACTTATATTTTATTCAATCCTCATTTTTTCCTCCCCTCTATTTCCCATCTCAAATCAAATTCTTAAAGAGAAATGTTAAAGATGAGTAAAAACAAAATGTTAAGAATTCGAAAAAAGAAAGAAAGAAAAAGAAAATGAGAGAGAAAAGAAAGTGCAAATGGATAGATGAATAAATGATTAATTGAATGAATGAAAAAGAAAAATAAGAAATCATCCAACGAACATTCAAATGGAATATTATGAGAAACACAATGATGTGAAGCGATTTCAAAAGTTAAAGTGAAAGAGAAAGTGAAAGAAAAAGAGAAAGAGAAAGAGAAAGAGAAGGAGAAAACAGTTCGTGAGGGATTGAATGAATGTGAAATTGAATGGTTGAAAGAATTGTGAAATATTGATTGAATTCATAAAATGAATAATTGAGTGAGTGAGTGAGTGAGTGAGTGAGTGAGTGAGTGAGTGAGTGAGTGAGTGAGTGAGTGAGTGAGTGAGTGAGTGAGTGAGTGAGTGAGTGAGTGAGTGAGTGAGTGAGTGAGTGAGTGAGTGAGTGAGTGAGTGAGTGAGTGAGTGAGTGAGTGAGTGAGTGAGTGAGTGAGTGAGTGAATGAATGAATGAACTTTGAAAGTGAAAGAGTGAGAGAGGATGAGAATGAGGAAAAGAAGGAATGAGGGAAAGAAAGTGGAAAGAGTGAAGTGGTAATTAAAAGAGAGTGGGAGGGTGTGAATGTGAATGTGTGAAAGAAAGAAGAAGAAAGTTATAGTTGAAGAGAAAGAGGAAGAGAAAAGATAGAGATAATGATTGGGAAAGATATTTTGATAATAAGAAAAGAAATTGAAAAAGAGAGAGAAAGAGAAAGAGAGAGAAAGAGAAAGATAGAAAGAAAGAAAGAAAAGAAGGATAGTTGGGGGGAAGATTATAAAAGGGATGGTTGAGGGAGTGTGTGTGAGCTACGGCCATAGTTGGTCATACGCACCGGATCCCTTCAGACCTCCGAAGTTAAGCGGCCAACGCTGGGTTAGTACTTGGATGGGTGACCGCCTGGAAAAACCCAGTGCTGTAGCTTTTCTTTTTCTCTTTTTCCTCTTTTTTTTCTTTTTTTTTTCTTTTTTTTCTTTTTCTGTTTCTATTCATTTTCTTTTCTTTTTCACCTTTAACCTTTCTCTTTTCCCTTCTTTCCCTCCTTTTCCCTTTTATTCCAAATTTCTTTCTTTTTTCTTTCTCTTTCTCTTTCTCTTTCTCTTTCTTATTCCTTTTCCTTTTCTTTTTCTCATTCATTTATCTTCTTCTCCTCTCTTCTCCTCTCCTCTCCTCTCTTTTCTTCTTCCTTTCATTTTTCGCTTTCTTTCCGCTTTCGCTTTTCTTTCCATTTTGCCTTCATTATAAACTTATATTTTATTCAATCCTCATTTTTTCCTCCCCTCTATTTCCCATCTCAAATAAAATTCTTAAAGAGAAATGTTAAAGATGAGTAAAAACAAAATGTTAAGAATTCGAAAAAAGAAAAGAAAAAAGAAAATGAGAGAGAAAAAGAAAAGTGCAAATGGATAGATGAATAAATGATTAATTGAATGAATGAAAAAGAAAAATAAGAAATCATCCAACGAACATTCAAATGGAATATTATGAGAAACACAATGATGTGAAGCGATTTCAAAAGTTAAAGTGAAAGAGAAAGTGAAAGAAAAAGAGAAAGAGAAAAGAGAAAGAGAAGGAGAAAACAGTTCGTGAGGGATTGAATGAATGTGAAATTGAATGGTTGAAAGAATTGTGAAATATTGATTGAATTCATAAAATGAATAATTGAGTGAGTGAGTGAGTGAGTGAGTGAGTGAGTGAGTGAGTGAGTGAGTGAGTGAGTGAGTGAGTGAGTGAGTGAGTGAGTGAGTGAGTGAGTGAGTGAGTGAGTGAGTGAGTGAGTGAGTGAGTGAGTGAGTGAGTGAGTGAGTGAGTGAGTGAGTGAGTGAGTGAGTGAGTGAGTGAGTGAGTGAATGAATGAATGAACTTTGAAAGTGAAAGAGTGAGAGAGGATGAGAATGAGGAAAAGAAGGAATGAGGGAAAGAAAGTGGAAAGAGTGAAGTGGTAATTAAAAGAGAGTGGGAGGGTGTGAATGTGAATGTGTGAAAGAAAGAAGAAGAAAGTTATAGTTGAAGAGAAAGAGGAAGAGAAAAGATAGAGATAATGATTGGGAAAGATATTTTGATAATAAGAAAAGAAATTGAAAAGAGAGAAAGAGAAAGAGAGAGAAAGAGAAAGATAGAAAGAAAGAAAGAAAAGAAGGATAGTTGGGGGAAGATTATAAAAGGGATGGTTGAGGGAGTGTGTGTGAGCTACGGCCATAGTTGGTCATACGCACCGGATCCCTTCAGACCTCCGAAGTTAAGCGGCCAACGCTGGGTTAGTACTTGGATGGGTGACCGCCTGGAAAAACCCAGTGCTGTAGCTTTTCTTTTTCTCTTTTTCCTCTTTTTTTCTTTTTTTTTTCTTTTTTTCTTTTTCTGTTTCTATTCATTTTCTTTTCTTTTTCACCTTTAACCTTTCTCTTTTCCCTTCTTTCCCTCCTTTTCCCTTTTATTCCAAATTTCTTTCTTTTTTCTTTCTCTTTCTCTTTCTCTTTCTTATTCCTTTTCCTTTTCTTTTTCTCATTCATTTATCTTCTTCTCCTCTCTTCTCCTCTCCTCTCCTCTCTTTTCTTCTTCCTTTCATTTTTCGCTTTCTTTCCGCTTTCGCTTTTCTTTCCATTTTGCCTTCATTATAAACTTATATTTTATTCAATCCTCATTTTTTCCCCCCTTCTATTTCCCATCTCAAATAAAATTCTTAAAGAGAAATGTTAAAGATGAGTAAAAACAAAATGTTAAGAATTCGAAAAAAGAAAGAAAAGAAAAAAGAAAATGAGAGAGAAAAGAAAGTGCAAATGGATAGATGAATAAATGATTAATTGAATGAATGAAAAAGAAAAATAAGAAATCATCCAACGAACATTCAAATGGAATATTATGAGAAACACAATGATGTGAAGCGATTTCAAAAGTTAAAGTGAAAGAGAAAGTGAAAGAAAAAGAGAAAGAGAAAGAGAAAGAGAAGGAGAAAACAGTTCGTGAGGGATTGAATGAATGTGAAATTGAATGGTTGAAAGAATTGTGAAATATTGATTGAATTCATAAAATGAATAATTGAGTGAGTGAGTGAGTGAGTGAGTGAGTGAGTGAGTGAGTGAGTGAGTGAGTGAGTGAGTGAGTGAGTGAGTGAGTGAGTGAGTGAGTGAGTGAGTGAGTGAGTGAGTGAGTGAGTGAGTGAGTGAGTGAGTGAGTGAGTGAGTGAGTGAGTGAGTGAGTGAGTGAGTGAGTGAGTGAATGAATGAATGAACTTTGAAAGTGAAAGAGTGAGAGAGGATGAGAATGAGGAAAAGAAGGAATGAGGGAAAGAAAGTGGAAAGAGTGAAGTGGTAATTAAAAGAGAGTGGGAGGGTGTGAATGTGAATGTGTGAAAGAAAGAAGAAGAAAGTTATAGTTGAAGAGAAAGAGGAAGAGAAAAGATAGAGATAATGATTGGGAAAGATATTTTGATAATAAGAAAAGAAATTGAAAAAGAGAGAGAAAGAGAAAGAGAGAGAAAGAGAAAGATAGAAAGAAAGAAAGAAAAGAAGGATAGTTGGGGGAAGATTATAAAAGGGATGGTTGAGGGAGTGTGTGTGAGCTACGGCCATAGTTGGTCATACGCACCGGATCCCTTCAGACCTCCGAAGTTAAGCGGCCAACGCTGGGTTAGTACTTGGATGGGTGACCGCCTGGAAAAACCCAGTGCTGTAGCTTTTCTTTTTCTCTTTTCCTCTTTTTTTTCTTTTTTTTTTCTTTTTTTTCTTTTTCTGTTTCTATTCATTTTCTTTTCTTTTTCACCTTTAACCTTTCTCTTTTCCCTTCTTTCCCTCCTTTTCCCTTTTATTCCAAATTTCTTTCTTTTTTCTTTCTCTTTCTCTTTCTCTTTCTCTTTCTTATTCCTTTTCCTTTTCTTTTTCTCATTCATTTATCTTCTTCTCCTCTCTTCTCCTCTCCTCTCCTCTCTTTTCTTCTTCCTTTCATTTTTCGCTTTCTTTCCGCTTTCGCTTTTCTTTCCATTTTGCCTTCATTATAAACTTATATTTTATTCAATCCTCATTTTTTCCTCCCCCTCTATTTCCCATCTCAAATCAAATTCTTAAAGAGAAATGTTAAAGATGAGTAAAAACAAAATGTTAAGAATTCGAAAAAAGAAAGAAAGAAAAAAGAAAAATGAGAGAGAAAAGAAAAGTGCAAATGGATAGATGAATAAATGATTAATTGAATGAATGAAAAAGAAAAATAAGAAATCATCCAACGAACATTCAAATGGAATATTATGAGAAACACAATGATGTGAAGCGATTTCAAAAGTTAAAGTGAAAGAGAAAGTGAAAGAAAAAGAGAAAGAGAAAGAGAAAGAGAAGGAGAAAACAGTTCGTGAGGGATTGAATGAATGTGAAATTGAATGGTTGAAAGAATTGTGAAATATTGATTGAATTCATAAAATGAATAATTGAGTGAGTGAGTGAGTGAGTGAGTGAGTGAGTGAGTGAGTGAGTGAGTGAGTGAGTGAGTGAGTGAGTGAGTGAGTGAGTGAGTGAGTGAGTGAGTGAGTGAGTGAGTGAGTGAGTGAGTGAGTGAGTGAGTGAGTGAGTGAGTGAGTGAGTGAGTGAATGAATGAATGAACTTTGAAAGTGAAAGAGTGAGAGAGGATGAGAATGAGGAAAAGAAGGAATGAGGGAAAGAAAGTGGAAAGAGTGAAGTGGTAATTAAAAGAGAGTGGGAGGGTGTGAATGTGAATGTGTGAAAGAAAGAAGAAGAAAGTTATAGTTGAAGAGAAAGAGGAAGAGAAAAGATAGAGATAATGATTGGGAAAGATATTTTGATAATAAGAAAAGAAATTGAAAAAGAGAGAGAAAGAGAAAGAGAGAAAGAGAAAGATAGAAAGAAAGAAAGAAAAGAAGGATAGTTGGGGGAAGATTATAAAAGGGATGGTTGAGGGAGTGTGTGTGAGCTACGGCCATAGTTGGTCATACGCACCGGATCCCTTCAGACCTCCGAAGTTAAGCGGCCAACGCTGGGTTAGTACTTGGATGGGTGACCGCCTGGAAAAACCCAGTGCTGTAGCTTTTCTTTTTCTCTTTTTCCTCTTTTTTTTCTTTTTTCTTTTTTTTTCTTTTTCTGTTTCTATTCATTTTCTTTTCTTTTTCACCTTTAACCTTTCTCTTTTCCCTTCTTTCCCTCCTTTTCCCTTTTATTCCAAATTTCTTTCTTTTTTCTTTCTCTTTCTCTTTCTCTTTCTCTTTCTTATTCCTTTTCCTTTTCTTTTTCTCATTCATTTATCTTCTTCTCCTCTCTTCTCCTCTCCTCTCCTCTCTTTTCTTCTTCCTTTCATTTTTCGCTTTCTTTCCGCTTTCGCTTTTCTTTCCATTTTGCCTTCATTATAAACTTATATTTTATTCAATCCTCATTTTTTCCCCCCTTCTATTTCCCATCTCAAATAAAATTCTTAAAGAGAAATGTTAAAGATGAGTAAAAACAAAATGTTAAGAATTCGAAAAAAGAAAGAAAGAAAAAAAGAAAATGAGAGAGAAAAGAAAGTGCAAATGGATAGATGAATAAATGATTAATTGAATGAATGAAAAAGAAAAATAAGAAATCATCCAACGAACATTCAAATGGAATATTATGAGAAACACAATGATGTGAAGCGATTTCAAAAGTTAAAGTGAAAGAGAAAGTGAAAGAAAAAGAGAAAGAGAAAAGAGAAAGAGAAGGAGAAAACAGTTCGTGAGGGATTGAATGAATGTGAAATTGAATGGTTGAAAGAATTGTGAAATATTGATTGAATTCATAAAATGAATAATTGAGTGAGTGAGTGAGTGAGTGAGTGAGTGAGTGAGTGAGTGAGTGAGTGAGTGAGTGAGTGAGTGAGTGAGTGAGTGAGTGAGTGAGTGAGTGAGTGAGTGAGTGAGTGAGTGAGTGAGTGAGTGAGTGAGTGAGTGAGTGAGTGAGTGAGTGAGTGAGTGAGTGAGTGAGTGAGTGAGTGAGTGAGTGAGTGAGTGAGTGAATGAATGAATGAACTTTGAAAGTGAAAGAGTGAGAGAGGATGAGAATGAGGAAAAGAAGGAATGAGGGAAAGAAAGTGGAAAGAGTGAAGTGGTAATTAAAAGAGAGTGGGAGGGTGTGAATGTGAATGTGTGAAAGAAAGAAGAAGAAAGTTATAGTTGAAGAGAAAGAGGAAGAGAAAAGATAGAGATAATGATTGGGAAAGATATTTTGATAATAAGAAAAGAAATTGAAAAAGAGAGAGAAAGAGAAAGAGAGAGAAAGAGAAAGATAGAAAGAAAGAAAGAAAAGAAGGATAGTTGGGGGAAGATTATAAAAGGGATGGTTGAGGGAGTGTGTGTGAGCTACGGCCATAGTTGGTCATACGCACCGGATCCCTTCAGACCTCCGAAGTTAAGCGGCCAACGCTGGGTTAGTACTTGGATGGGTGACCGCCTGGAAAAACCCAGTGCTGTAGCTTTTCTTTTTCTCTTTTCCTCTTTTTTTCTTTTTTTTTTCTTTTTTTTCTTTTTCTGTTTCTATTCATTTTCTTTTCTTTTTCACCTTTAACCTTTCTCTTTTCCCTTCTTTCCCTCCTTTTCCCTTTTATTCCAAATTTCTTTCTTTTTTTCTTTCTCTTTCTCTTTCTCTTTCTCTTTCTTATTCCTTTTCCTTTTCTTTTTCTCATTCATTTATCTTCTTCTCCTCTCTTCTCCTCTCCTCTCCTCTCTTTTCTTCTTCCTTTCATTTTTCGCTTTCTTTCCGCTTTCGCTTTTCTTTCCATTTTGCCTTCATTATAAACTTATATTTTATTCAATCCTCATTTTTTCCTCCCCTCTATTTCCCATCTCAAATCAAATTCTTAAAGAGAAATGTTAAAGATGAGTAAAAACAAAATGTTAAGAATTCGAAAAAGAAAGAAAGAAAAAAGAAAATGAGAGAGAAAAGAAAGTGCAAATGGATAGATGAATAAATGATTAATTGAATGAATGAAAAAGAAAAATAAGAAATCATCCAACGAACATTCAAATGGAATATTATGAGAAACACAATGATGTGAAGCGATTTCAAAAGTTAAAGTGAAAGAGAAAGTGAAAGAAAAAGAGAAAGAGAAAGAGAAAGAGAAGGAGAAAACAGTTCGTGAGGGATTGAATGAATGTGAAATTGAATGGTTGAAAGAATTGTGAAATATTGATTGAATTCATAAAATGAATAATTGAGTGAGTGAGTGAGTGAGTGAGTGAGTGAGTGAGTGAGTGAGTGAGTGAGTGAGTGAGTGAGTGAGTGAGTGAGTGAGTGAGTGAGTGAGTGAGTGAGTGAGTGAGTGAGTGAGTGAGTGAGTGAGTGAGAGTGAGTGAGTGAGTGAGTGAGTGAGTGAGTGAGTGAGTGAGTGAGTGAGTGAGTGAGTGAGTGAGTGAGTGAGTGAGTGAGTGAGTGAGTGAATGAATGAATGAACTTTGAAAGTGAAAGAGTGAGAGAGGATGAGAATGAGGAAAAGAAGGAATGAGGGAAAGAAAGTGGAAAGAGTGAAGTGGTAATTAAAAGAGAGTGGGAGGGTGTGAATGTGAATGTGTGAAAGAAAGAAGAAGAAAGTTATAGTTGAAGAGAAAGAGGAAGAGAAAAGATAGAGATAATGATTGGGAAAGATATTTTGATAATAAGAAAAGAAATTGAAAAAGAGAGAGAAAGAGAAAGAGAGAGAAAGAGAAAGATAGAAAGAAAGAAAGAAAAGAAGGATAGTTGGGGGAAGATTATAAAAGGGATGGTTGAGGGAGTGTGTGTGAGCTACGGCCATAGTTGGTCATACGCACCGGATCCCTTCAGACCTCCGAAGTTAAGCGGCCAACGCTGGGTTAGTACTTGGATGGGTGACCGCCTGGAAAAACCCAGTGCTGTAGCTTTTCTTTTTCTCTTTTCCTCTTTTTTTTCTTTTTTTTTTCTTTTTTTTCTTTTTCTGTTTCTATTCATTTTCTTTTCTTTTTCACCTTTAACCTTTCTCTTTTCCCTTCTTTCCCTCCTTTTCCCTTTTATTCCAAATTTCTTTCTTTTTTCTTTCTCTTTCTCTTTCTCTTTCTCTTTCTTATTCCTTTTCCTTTTCTTTTTCTCATTCATTTATCTTCTTCTCCTCTCTTCTCCTCTCCTCTCCTCTCTTTTCTTCTTCCTTTCATTTTTCGCTTTCTTTCCGCTTTCGCTTTTCTTTCCATTTTGCCTTCATTATAAACTTATATTTTATTCAATCCTCATTTTTTCCCCCCTTCTATTTCCCATCTCAAATAAAATTCTTAAAGAGAAATGTTAAAGATGAGTAAAAACAAAATGTTAAGAATTCGAAAAAAGAAAGAAAGAAAAAGAAAATGAGAGAGAAAAGAAAGTGCAAATGGATAGATGAATAAATGATTAATTGAATGAATGAAAAAGAAAAATAAGAAATCATCCAACGAACATTCAAATGGAATATTATGAGAAACACAATGATGTGAAGCGATTTCAAAAGTTAAAGTGAAAGAGAAAGTGAAAGAAAAAGAGAAAGAGAAAGAGAAAGAGAAGGAGAAAACAGTTCGTGAGGGATTGAATGAATGTGAAATTGAATGGTTGAAAGAATTGTGAAATATTGATTGAATTCATAAAATGAATAATTGAGTGAGTGAGTGAGTGAGTGAGTGAGTGAGTGAGTGAGTGAGTGAGTGAGTGAGTGAGTGAGTGAGTGAGTGAGTGAGTGAGTGAGTGAGTGAGTGAGTGAGTGAGTGAGTGAGTGAGTGAGTGAGTGAGTGAGTGAGTGAGTGAGTGAGTGAGTGAGTGAGTGAGTGAGTGAGTGAGTGAGTGAGTGAGTGAGTGAGTGAGTGAGTGAATGAATGAATGAACTTTGAAAGTGAAAGAGTGAGAGAGGATGAGAATGAGGAAAAGAAGGAATGAGGGAAAGAAAGTGGAAAGAGTGAAGTGGTAATTAAAAGAGAGTGGGAGGGTGTGAATGTGAATGTGTGAAAGAAAGAAGAAGAAAGTTATAGTTGAAGAGAAAGAGGAAGAGAAAAGATAGAGATAATGATTGGGAAAGATATTTTGATAATAAGAAAAGAAATTGAAAAAGAGAGAGAAAGAGAAAGAGAGAGAAAGAGAAAGATAGAAAGAAAGAAAGAAAAGAAGGATAGTTGGGGGGAAGATTATAAAAGGGATGGTTGAGGGAGTGTGTGTGAGCTACGGCCATAGTTGGTCATACGCACCGGATCCCTTCAGACCTCCGAAGTTAAGCGGCCAACGCTGGGTTAGTACTTGGATGGGTGACCGCCTGGAAAAACCCAGTGCTGTAGCTTTTCTTTTTCTCTTTTTCCTCTTTTTTTTCTTTTTTTTTTCTTTTTTTTCTTTTTCTGTTTCTATTCATTTTCTTTTCTTTTTCACCTTTAACCTTTCTCTTTTCCCTTCTTTCCCTCCTTTTCCCTTTTATTCCAAATTTCTTTCTTTTTTCTTTCTCTTTCTCTTTCTCTTTCTCTTTCTTATTCCTTTTCTTTTTCTCATTCATTTATCTTCTTCTCCTCTCTTCTCCTCTCCTCTCCTCTCTTTTCTTCTTCCTTTCATTTTTCGCTTTCTTTCCGCTTTCGCTTTTCTTTCCATTTTGCCTTCATTATAAACTTATATTTTATTCAATCCTCATTTTTTCCTCCCCTCTATTTCCCATCTCAAATCAAATTCTTAAAGAGAAATGTTAAAGATGAGTAAAAACAAAATGTTAAGAATTCGAAAAAAGAAAGAAAAGAAAAAAGAAAATGAGAGAGAAAAAGAAAGTGCAAATGGATAGATGAATAAATGATTAATTGAATGAATGAAAAAGAAAAATAAGAAATCATCCAACGAACATTCAAATGGAATATTATGAGAAACACAATGATGTGAAGCGATTTCAAAAGTTAAAGTGAAAGAGAAAGTGAAAGAAAAAGAGAAAGAGAAAGAGAAAGAGAAGGAGAAAACAGTTCGTGAGGGATTGAATGAATGTGAAATTGAATGGTTGAAAGAATTGTGAAATATTGATTGAATTCATAAAATGAATAATTGAGTGAGTGAGTGAGTGAGTGAGTGAGTGAGTGAGTGAGTGAGTGAGTGAGTGAGTGAGTGAGTGAGTGAGTGAGTGAGTGAGTGAGTGAGTGAGTGAGTGAGTGAGTGAGTGAGTGAGTGAGTGAGTGAGTGAGTGAGTGAGTGAGTGAGTGAGTGAGTGAGTGAGTGAGTGAGTGAGTGAGTGAGTGAGTGAGTGAGTGAGTGAGTGAGTGAGTGAGTGAATGAATGAATGAACTTTGAAAGTGAAAGAGTGAGAGAGGATGAGAATGAGGAAAAGAAGGAATGAGGGAAAGAAAGTGGAAAGAGTGAAGTGGTAATTAAAAGAGAGTGGGAGGGTGTGAATGTGAATGTGTGAAAGAAAGAAGAAGAAAGTTATAGTTGAAGAGAAAGAGGAAGAGAAAAGATAGAGATAATGATTGGGAAAGATATTTTGATAATAAGAAAAGAAATTGAAAAAGAGAGAGAAAGAGAAAGAGAGAGAAAGAGAAAGATAGAAAGAAAGAAAGAAAAGAAGGATAGTTGGGGGGAAGATTATAAAAGGGATGGTTGAGGGAGTGTGTGTGAGCTACGGCCATAGTTGGTCATACGCACCGGATCCCTTCAGACCTCCGAAGTTAAGCGGCCAACGCTGGGTTAGTACTTGGATGGGTGACCGCCTGGAAAAACCCAGTGCTGTAGCTTTTCTTTTTCTCTTTTTCCTCTTTTTTTTTTCTTTTTTTTTTTTTCTTTTTTCTGTTTCTATTCATTTTCTTTTCTTTTTCACCTTTAACCTTTCTCTTTTCCCTTCTTTCCCTCCTTTTCCCTTTTATTCCAAATTTCTTTCTTTTTTCTTTCTCTTTCTCTTTCTCTTTCTCTTTCTTATTCCTTTTCCTTTTCTTTTTCTCATTCATTTATCTTCTTCTCCTCTCTTCTCCTCTCCTCTCCTCTCTTTTCTTCTTCCTTTCATTTTTCGCTTTCTTTCCGCTTTCGCTTTTCTTTCCATTTTGCCTTCATTATAAACTTATATTTTATTCAATCCTCATTTTTTCCTCCCCTCTATTTCCCATCTCAAATCAAATTCTTAAAGAGAAATGTTAAAGATGAGTAAAAACAAAATGTTAAGAATTCGAAAAAAGAAAGAAAGAAAAAGAAAATGAGAGAGAAAAGAAAGTGCAAATGGATAGATGAATAAATGATTAATTGAATGAATGAAAAAGAAAAATAAGAAATCATCCAACGAACATTCAAATGGAATATTATGAGAAACACAATGATGTGAAGCGATTTCAAAAGTTAAAGTGAAAGAGAAAGTGAAAGAAAAAGAGAAAGAGAAAGAGAAAGAGAAGGAGAAAACAGTTCGTGAGGGATTGAATGAATGTGAAATTGAATGGTTGAAAGAATTGTGAAATATTGATTGAATTCATAAAATGAATAATTGAGTGAGTGAGTGAGTGAGTGAGTGAGTGAGTGAGTGAGTGAGTGAGTGAGTGAGTGAGTGAGTGAGTGAGTGAGTGAGTGAGTGAGTGAGTGAGTGAGTGAGTGAGTGAGTGAGTGAGTGAGTGAGTGAGTGAGTGAGTGAGTGAGTGAGTGAGTGAGTGAGTGAGTGAGTGAGTGAGTGAGTGAGTGAGTGAGTGAGTGAGTGAATGAATGAATGAACTTTGAAAGTGAAAGAGTGAGAGAGGATGAGAATGAGGAAAAGAAGGAATGAGGGAAAGAAAGTGGAAAGAGTGAAGTGGTAATTAAAAGAGAGTGGGAGGGTGTGAATGTGAATGTGTGAAAGAAAGAAGAAGAAAGTTATAGTTGAAGAGAAAGAGGAAGAGAAAAGATAGAGATAATGATTGGGAAAGATATTTTGATAATAAGAAAAGAAATTGAAAAAGAGAGAGAAAGAGAAAGAGAGAGAAAGAGAAAGATAGAAAGAAAGAAAGAAAAGAAGGATAGTTGGGGGGAAGATTATAAAAGGGATGGTTGAGGGAGTGTGTGTGAGCTACGGCCATAGTTGGTCATACGCACCGGATCCCTTCAGACCTCCGAAGTTAAGCGGCCAACGCTGGGTTAGTACTTGGATGGGTGACCGCCTGGAAAAACCCAGTGCTGTAGCTTTTCTTTTTCTCTTTTTCCTCTTTTTTTTCTTTTTTTTTTCTTTTTTTTCTTTTTCTGTTTCTATTCATTTTCTTTTCTTTTTCACCTTTAACCTTTCTCTTTTCCCTTCTTTCCCTCCTTTTCCCTTTTATTCCAAATTTCTTTCTTTTTTTCTTTCTCTTTCTCTTTCTCTTTCTTATTCCTTTTCCTTTTCTTTTTCTCATTCATTTATCTTCTTCTCCTCTCTTCTCCTCTCCTCTCCTCTCTTTTCTTCTTCCTTTCATTTTTCGCTTTCTTTCCGCTTTCGCTTTTCTTTCCATTTTGCCTTCATTATAAACTTATATTTTATTCAATCCTCATTTTTTCCCTCCCTCTATTTCCCATCTCAAATCAAATTCTTAAAGAGAAATGTTAAAGATGAGTAAAAACAAAATGTTAAGAATTCGAAAAAAGAAAGAAAGAAAAAGAAAATGAGAGAGAAAAGAAAGTGCAAATGGATAGATGAATAAATGATTAATTGAATGAATGAAAAAGAAAAATAAGAAATCATCCAACGAACATTCAAATGGAATATTATGAGAAACACAATGATGTGAAGCGATTTCAAAAGTTAAAGTGAAAGAGAAAGTGAAAGAAAAAGAGAAAGAGAAAGAGAAAGAGAAGGAGAAAACAGTTCGTGAGGGATTGAATGAATGTGAAATTGAATGGTTGAAAGAATTGTGAAATATTGATTGAATTCATAAAATGAATAATTGAGTGAGTGAGTGAGTGAGTGAGTGAGTGAGTGAGTGAGTGAGTGAGTGAGTGAGTGAGTGAGTGAGTGAGTGAGTGAGTGAGTGAGTGAGTGAGTGAGTGAGTGAGTGAGTGAGTGAGTGAGTGAGTGAGTGAGTGAGTGAGTGAGTGAGTGAGTGAGTGAGTGAGTGAGTGAGTGAGTGAGTGAGTGAGTGAGTGAGTGAGTGAGTGAGTGAGTGAGTGAGTGAGTGAGTGAGTGAGTGAGTGAGTGAGTGAGTGAGTGAGTGAGTGAGTGAATGAATGAATGAACTTTGAAAGTGAAAGAGTGAGAGAGGATGAGAATGAGGAAAAGAAGGAATGAGGGAAAGAAAGTGGAAAGAGTGAAGTGGTAATTAAAAGAGAGTGGGAGGGTGTGAATGTGAATGTGTGAAAGAAAGAAGAAGAAAGTTATAGTTGAAGAGAAAGAGGAAGAGAAAAGATAGAGATAATGATTGGGAAAGATATTTTGATAATAAGAAAAGAAATTGAAAAAGAGAGAGAAAGAGAAAGAGAGAGAAAGAGAAAGATAGAAAGAAAGAAAGAAAAGAAGGATAGTTGGGGGAAGATTATAAAAGGGATGGTTGAGGGAGTGTGTGTGAGCTACGGCCATAGTTGGTCATACGCACCGGATCCCTTCAGACCTCCGAAGTTAAGCGGCCAACGCTGGGTTAGTACTTGGATGGGTGACCGCCTGGAAAAACCCAGTGCTGTAGCTTTTTCTTTTTCTCTTTTTCCTCTTTTTTTTCTTTTTTTTTTCTTTTTTTTCTTTTTCTGTTTCTATTCATTTTCTTTTCTTTTTCACCTTTAACCTTTCTCTTTTCCCTTCTTTCCCTCCTTTTCCCTTTTATTCCAAATTTCTTTTCTTTTTTTCTTTCTCTTTCTCTTTCTCTTTCTCTTTCTTATTCCTTTTCCTTTTCTTTTTCTCATTCATTTATCTTCTTCTCCTCTCTTCTCCTCTCCTCTCCTCTCTTTTCTTCTTCCTTTCATTTTTCGCTTTCTTTCCGCTTTCGCTTTTCTTTCCATTTTGCCTTCATTATAAACTTATATTTTATTCAATCCTCATTTTTTCCCCCCTTCTATTTCCCATCTCAAATAAAATTCTTAAAGAGAAATGTTAAAGATGAGTAAAAACAAAATGTTAAGAATTCGAAAAAAGAAAGAAAGAAAAAGAAAATGAGAGAGAAAAGAAAGTGCAAATGGATAGATGAATAAATGATTAATTGAATGAATGAAAAAGAAAAATAAGAAATCATCCAACGAACATTCAAATGGAATATTATGAGAAACACAATGATGTGAAGCGATTTCAAAAGTTAAAGTGAAAGAGAAAGTGAAAGAAAAAGAGAAAGAGAAAGAGAAAGAGAAGGAGAAAACAGTTCGTGAGGGATTGAATGAATGTGAAATTGAATGGTTGAAAGAATTGTGAAATATTGATTGAATTCATAAAATGAATAATTGAGTGAGTGAGTGAGTGAGTGAGTGAGTGAGTGAGTGAGTGAGTGAGTGAGTGAGTGAGTGAGTGAGTGAGTGAGTGAGTGAGTGAGTGAGTGAGTGAGTGAGTGAGTGAGTGAGTGAGTGAGTGAGTGAGTGAGTGAGTGAGTGAGTGAGTGAGTGAGTGAGTGAGTGAGTGAATGAATGAATGAACTTTGAAAGTGAAAGAGTGAGAGAGGATGAGAATGAGGAAAAGAAGGAATGAGGGAAAGAAAGTGGAAAGAGTGAAGTGGTAATTAAAAGAGAGTGGGAGGGTGTGAATGTGAATGTGTGAAAGAAAGAAGAAGAAAGTTATAGTTGAAGAGAAAGAGGAAGAGAAAAGATAGAGATAATGATTGGGAAAGATATTTTGATAATAAGAAAAGAAATTGAAAAAGAGAGAGAAAGAGAAAGAGAGAGAAAGAGAAAGATAGAAAGAAAGAAAGAAAAGAAGGATAGTTGGGGGAAGATTATAAAAGGGATGGTTGAGGGAGTGTGTGTGAGCTACGGCCATAGTTGGTCATACGCACCGGATCCCTTCAGACCTCCGAAGTTAAGCGGCCAACGCTGGGTTAGTACTTGGATGGGTGACCGCCTGGAAAAACCCAGTGCTGTAGCTTTTCTTTTTCTCTTTTTCCTCTTTTTTTTTCTTTTTTTTTTCTTTTTTTTCTTTTCTGTTTCTATTCATTTTCTTTTCTTTTTCACCTTTAACCTTTCTCTTTTCCCTTCTTTCCCTCCTTTTCCCTTTTATTCCAAATTTCTTTCTTTTTTTCTTTCTCTTTCTCTTTCTCTTTCTCTTTCTTATTCCTTTTCCTTTTCTTTTTCTCATTCATTTATCTTCTTCTCCTCTCTTCTCCTCTCCTCTCCTCTCTTTTCTTCTTCCTTTCATTTTTTCGCTTTCTTTCCGCTTTCGCTTTTCTTTCCATTTTGCCTTCATTATAAACTTATATTTTATTCAATCCTCATTTTTTCCCCCCCTTCTATTTCCCATCTCAAATAAAATTCTTAAAGAGAAATGTTAAAGATGAGTAAAAACAAAATGTTAAGAATTCGAAAAAAGAAAGAAAAAAGAAAATGAGAGAGAAAAGAAAGTGCAAATGGATAGATGAATAAATGATTAATTGAATGAATGAAAAAGAAAAATAAGAAATCATCCAACGAACATTCAAATGGAATATTATGAGAAACACAATGATGTGAAGCGATTTCAAAAGTTAAAGTGAAAGAGAAAGTGAAAGAAAAAGAGAAAGAGAAAGAGAAAGAGAAGGAGAAAACAGTTCGTGAGGGATTGAATGAATGTGAAATTGAATGGTTGAAAGAATTGTGAAATATTGATTGAATTCATAAAATGAATAATTGAGTGAGTGAGTGAGTGAGTGAGTGAGTGAGTGAGTGAGTGAGTGAGTGAGTGAGTGAGTGAGTGAGTGAGTGAGTGAGTGAGTGAGTGAGTGAGTGAGTGAGTGAGTGAGTGAGTGAGTGAGTGAGTGAGTGAGTGAGTGAGTGAGTGAGTGAGTGAGTGAGTGAGTGAGTGAGTGAATGAATGAATGAACTTTGAAAGTGAAAGAGTGAGAGAGGATGAGAATGAGGAAAAGAAGGAATGAGGGAAAGAAAGTGGAAAGAGTGAAGTGGTAATTAAAAGAGAGTGGGAGGGTGTGAATGTGAATGTGTGAAAGAAAGAAGAAGAAAGTTATAGTTGAAGAGAAAGAGGAAGAGAAAAGATAGAGATAATGATTGGGAAAGATATTTTGATAATAAGAAAAGAAATTGAAAAAGAGAGAGAAAGAGAAAGAGAGAGAAAGAGAAAGATAGAAAGAAAGAAAAGAAAAGAAGGATAGTTGGGGGAAGATTATAAAAGGGATGGTTGAGGGAGTGTGTGTGAGCTACGGCCATAGTTGGTCATACGCACCGGATCCCTTCAGACCTCCGAAGTTAAGCGGCCAACGCTGGGTTAGTACTTGGATGGGTGACCGCCTGGAAAAACCCAGTGCTGTAGCTTTTCTTTTTCTCTTTTTCCTCTTTTTTTTCTTTTTTTTTTTCTTTTTTTTCTTTTTCTGTTTCTATTCATTTTCTTTTCTTTTTCACCTTTAACCTTTCTCTTTTCCCTTCTTTCCCTCCTTTTCCCTTTTATTCCAAATTTCTTTCTTTTTTTCTTTCTCTTTCTCTTTCTCTTTCTCTTTCTTATTCCTTTTCCTTTTCTTTTTCTCATTCATTTATCTTCTTCTCCTCTCTTCTCCTCTCCTCTCCTCTCTTTTTCTTCTTCCTTTCATTTTTCGCTTTCTTTCCGCTTTCGCTTTTCTTTCCATTTTGCCTTCATTATAAACTTATATTTTATTCAATCCTCATTTTTTCCTCCCCCTCTATTTCCCATCTCAAATAAAATTCTTAAAGAGAAATGTTAAAGATGAGTAAAAACAAAATGTTAAGAATTCGAAAAAAGAAAGAAAGAAAAAGAAAATGAGAGAGAAAAGAAAGTGCAAATGGATAGATGAATAAATGATTAATTGAATGAATGAAAAAGAAAAATAAGAAATCATCCAACGAACATTCAAATGGAATATTATGAGAAACACAATGATGTGAAGCGATTTCAAAAGTTAAAGTGAAAGAGAAAGTGAAAGAAAAAGAGAAAGAGAAAGAGAAAGAGAAGGAGAAAACAGTTCGTGAGGGATTGAATGAATGTGAAATTGAATGGTTGAAAGAATTGTGAAATATTGATTGAATTCATAAAATGAATAATTGAGTGAGTGAGTGAGTGAGTGAGTGAGTGAGTGAGTGAGTGAGTGAGTGAGTGAGTGAGTGAGTGAGTGAGTGAGTGAGTGAGTGAGTGAGTGAGTGAGTGAGTGAGTGAGTGAGTGAGTGAGTGAGTGAGTGAGTGAGTGAGTGAGTGAGTGAGTGAGTGAATGAATGAATGAACTTTGAAAGTGAAAGAGTGAGAGAGGATGAGAATGAGGAAAAGAAGGAATGAGGGAAAGAAAGTGGAAAGAGTGAAGTGGTAATTAAAAGAGAGTGGGAGGGTGTGAATGTGAATGTGTGAAAGAAAGAAGAAGAAAGTTATAGTTGAAGAGAAAGAGGAAGAGAAAAGATAGAGATAATGATTGGGAAAGATATTTTGATAATAAGAAAAGAAATTGAAAAAGAGAGAGAAAGAGAAAGAGAGAGAAAGAGAAAGATAGAAAGAAAGAAAGAAAAGAAGGATAGTTGGGGGAAGATTATAAAAGGGATGGTTGAGGGAGTGTGTGTGAGCTACGGCCATAGTTGGTCATACGCACCGGATCCCTTCAGACCTCCGAAGTTAAGCGGCCAACGCTGGGTTAGTACTTGGATGGGTGACCGCCTGGAAAAACCCAGTGCTGTAGCTTTTCTTTTTCTCTTTTTCCTCTTTTTTTTCTTTTTTTTCTTTTTTTTTCTTTTTCTGTTTCTATTCATTTTCTTTTCTTTTTCACCTTTAACCTTTCTCTTTTCCCTTCTTTCCCTCCTTTTCCCTTTTATTCCAAATTTCTTTCTTTTTTCTTTCTCTTTCTCTTTCTCTTTCTCTTTCTTATTCCTTTTCCTTTTCTTTTTCTCATTCATTTATCTTCTTCTCCTCTCTTCTCCTCTCCTCTCCTCTCTTTTCTTCTTCCTTTCATTTTTCGCTTTCTTTCCGCTTTCGCTTTTCTTTCCATTTTGCCTTCATTATAAACTTATATTTTATTCAATCCTCATTTTTTCCCCCCTTCTATTTCCCATCTCAAATAAAATTCTTAAAGAGAAATGTTAAAGATGAGTAAAAACAAAATGTTAAGAATTCGAAAAAAGAAAGAAAAGAAAAAAGAAAATGAGAGAGAAAAAGAAAGTGCAAATGGATAGATGAATAAATGATTAATTGAATGAATGAAAAAGAAAAATAAGAAATCATCCAACGAACATTCAAATGGAATATTATGAGAAACACAATGATGTGAAGCGATTTCAAAAGTTAAAGTGAAAGAGAAAGTGAAAGAAAAAGAGAAAGAGAAAGAGAAAGAGAAGGAGAAAACAGTTCGTGAGGGATTGAATGAATGTGAAATTGAATGGTTGAAAGAATTGTGAAATATTGATTGAATTCATAAAATGAATAATTGAGTGAGTGAGTGAGTGAGTGAGTGAGTGAGTGAGTGAGTGAGTGAGTGAGTGAGTGAGTGAGTGAGTGAGTGAGTGAGTGAGTGAGTGAGTGAGTGAGTGAGTGAGTGAGTGAGTGAGTGAGTGAGTGAGTGAGTGAGTGAGTGAGTGAGTGAGTGAGTGAGTGAGTGAGTGAGTGAGTGAGTGAGTGAGTGAGTGAGTGAGTGAGTGAGTGAGTGAGTGAATGAATGAATGAACTTTGAAAGTGAAAGAGTGAGAGAGGATGAGAATGAGGAAAAGAAGGAATGAGGGAAAGAAAGTGGAAAGAGTGAAGTGGTAATTAAAAAGAGAGTGGGAGGGTGTGAATGTGAATGTGTGAAAGAAAGAAGAAGAAAGTTATAGTTGAAGAGAAAGAGGAAGAGAAAAGATAGAGATAATGATTGGGAAAGATATTTTGATAATAAGAAAAGAAATTGAAAAAGAGAGAGAAAGAGAAAGAGAGAGAAAGAGAAAGATAGAAAGAAAGAAAGAAAAGAAGGATAGTTGGGGGGAAGATTATAAAAGGGATGGTTGAGGGAGTGTGTGTGAGCTACGGCCATAGTTGGTCATACGCACCGGATCCCTTCAGACCTCCGAAGTTAAGCGGCCAACGCTGGGTTAGTACTTGGATGGGTGACCGCCTGGAAAAACCCAGTGCTGTAGCTTTTCTTTTTCTCTTTTTCCTCTTTTTTTTTCTTTTTTTTTTCTTTTTTCTGTTTCTATTCATTTTCTTTTCTTTTTCACCTTTAACCTTTCTCTTTTCCCTTCTTTCCCTCCTTTTCCCTTTTATTCCAAATTTCTTTCTTTTTTCTTTCTCTTTCTCTTTCTCTTTCTCTTTCTTATTCCTTTTCCTTTTCTTTTTCTCATTCATTTATCTTCTTCTCCTCTCTTCTCCTCTCCTCTCCTCTCTTTTCTTCTTCCTTTCATTTTTCGCTTTCTTTCCGCTTTCGCTTTTCTTTCCATTTTGCCTTCATTATAAACTTATATTTTATTCAATCCTCATTTTTTCCCCCCTTCTATTTCCCATCTCAAATAAAATTCTTAAAGAGAAATGTTAAAGATGAGTAAAAACAAAATGTTAAGAATTCGAAAAAAGAAAGAAAGAAAAAGAAAATGAGAGAGAAAAGAAAGTGCAAATGGATAGATGAATAAATGATTAATTGAATGAATGAAAAAGAAAAATAAGAAATCATCCAACGAACATTCAAATGGAATATTATGAGAAACACAATGATGTGAAGCGATTTCAAAAGTTAAAGTGAAAGAGAAAGTGAAAGAAAAAAGAGAAAGAGAAAGAGAAAGAGAAGGAGAAAACAGTTCGTGAGGGATTGAATGAATGTGAAATTGAATGGTTGAAAGAATTGTGAAATATTGATTGAATTCATAAAATGAATAATTGAGTGAGTGAGTGAGTGAGTGAGTGAGTGAGTGAGTGAGTGAGTGAGTGAGTGAGTGAGTGAGTGAGTGAGTGAGTGAGTGAGTGAGTGAGTGAGTGAGTGAGTGAGTGAGTGAGTGAGTGAGTGAGTGAGTGAGAGTGAGTGAGTGAGTGAGTGAGTGAGTGAGTGAGTGAGTGAGTGAGTGAGTGAGTGAGTGAGTGAGTGAGTGAGTGAGTGAGTGAGTGAGTGAGTGAGTGAGTGAGTGAGTGAGTGAGTGAGTGAGTGAGTGAGTGAGTGAGTGAGTGAGTGAGTGAGTGAGTGAGTGAGTGAGTGAGTGAGTGAGTGAGTGAGTGAGTGAGTGAGTGAGTGAGTGAGTGAGTGAGTGAGTGAGTGAGTGAGTGAGTGAGTGAATGAATGAATGAACTTTGAAAGTGAAAGAGTGAGAGAGGATGAGAATGAGGAAAAGAAGGAATGAGGGAAAGAAAGTGGAAAGAGTGAAGTGGTAATTAAAAGAGAGTGGGAGGGTGTGAATGTGAATGTGTGAAAGAAAGAAGAAGAAAGTTATAGTTGAAGAGAAAGAGGAAGAGAAAAGATAGAGATAATGATTGGGAAAGATATTTTGATAATAAGAAAAGAAATTGAAAAAGAGAGAGAAAGAGAAAGAGAGAGAAAGAGAAAGATAGAAAGAAAGAAAGAAAAGAAGGATAGTTGGGGGGAAGATTATAAAAGGGATGGTTGAGGGAGTGTGTGTGAGCTACGGCCATAGTTGGTCATACGCACCGGATCCCTTCAGACCTCCGAAGTTAAGCGGCCAACGCTGGGTTAGTACTTGGATGGGTGACCGCCTGGAAAAACCCAGTGCTGTAGCTTTTCTTTTTCTCTTTTTCCTCTTTTTTTTCTTTTTTTTTTCTTTTTTTTCTTTTTCTGTTTCTATTCATTTTCTTTTCTTTTTCACCTTTAACCTTTCTCTTTTCCCTTCTTTCCCTCCTTTTCCCTTTTATTCCAAATTTCTTTCTTTTTTCTTTCTCTTTCTCTTTCTCTTTCTCTTTCTTATTCCTTTTCCTTTTCTTTTTCTCATTCATTTATCTTCTTCTCCTCTCTTCTCCTCTCCTCTCCTCTCTTTTCTTCTTCCTTTCATTTTTCGCTTTCTTTCCGCTTTCGCTTTTCTTTCCATTTTGCCTTCATTATAAACTTATATTTTATTCAATCCTCATTTTTTCCCCCCTTCTATTTCCCATCTCAAATAAAATTCTTAAAGAGAAATGTTAAAGATGAGTAAAAACAAAATGTTAAGAATTCGAAAAAAGAAAGAAAGAAAAAGAAAATGAGAGAGAAAAGAAAGTGCAAATGGATAGATGAATAAATGATTAATTGAATGAATGAAAAAGAAAAATAAGAAATCATCCAACGAACATTCAAATGGAATATTATGAGAAACACAATGATGTGAAGCGATTTCAAAAGTTAAAGTGAAAGAGAAAGTGAAAGAAAAAGAGAAAGAGAAAGAGAAAGAGAAGGAGAAAACAGTTCGTGAGGGATTGAATGAATGTGAAATTGAATGGTTGAAAGAATTGTGAAATATTGATTGAATTCATAAAATGAATAATTGAGTGAGTGAGTGAGTGAGTGAGTGAGTGAGTGAGTGAGTGAGTGAGTGAGTGAGTGAGTGAGTGAGTGAGTGAGTGAGTGAGTGAGTGAGTGAGTGAGTGAGTGAGTGAGTGAGTGAGTGAGTGAGTGAGTGAGTGAGTGAGTGAGTGAGAGTGAGTGAGTGAGTGAGTGAGTGAGTGAGTGAGTGAGTGAGTGAGTGAGTGAGTGAGTGAGTGAGTGAGTGAGTGAGTGAGTGAGTGAGTGAGTGAGTGAGTGAGTGAGTGAGTGAGTGAGTGAGTGAGTGAGTGAGTGAGTGAGTGAGTGAATGAATGAATGAACTTTGAAAGTGAAAGAGTGAGAGAGGATGAGAATGAGGAAAAGAAGGAATGAGGGAAAGAAAGTGGAAAGAGTGAAGTGGTAATTAAAAAGAGAGTGGGAGGGTGTGAATGTGAATGTGTGAAAGAAAGAAGAAGAAAGTTATAGTTGAAGAGAAAGAGGAAGAGAAAAGATAGAGATAATGATTGGGAAAGATATTTTGATAATAAGAAAAGAAATTGAAAAAGAGAGAGAAAGAGAAAGAGAGAGAAAGAGAAAGATAGAAAGAAAGAAAGAAAAGAAGGATAGTTGGGGGAAGATTATAAAAGGGATGGTTGAGGGAGTGTGTGTGAGCTACGGCCATAGTTGGTCATACGCACCGGATCCCTTCAGACCTCCGAAGTTAAGCGGCCAACGCTGGGTTAGTACTTGGATGGGTGACCGCCTGGAAAAACCCAGTGCTGTAGCTTTTCTTTTTCTCTTTTTCCTCTTTTTTTTCTTTTTTTTTTCTTTTTTTTCTTTTCTGTTTCTATTCATTTTCTTTTCTTTTTCACCTTTAACCTTTCTCTTTTCCCTTCTTTCCCTCCTTTTCCCTTTTATTCCAAATTTCTTTCTTTTTTCTTTCTCTTTCTCTTTCTCTTTCTCTTTCTTATTCCTTTTCCTTTTCTTTTTCTCATTCATTTATCTTCTTCTCCTCTCTTCTCCTCTCCTCTCCTCTCTTTTCTTCTTCCTTTCATTTTTCGCTTTCTTTCCGCTTTCGCTTTTCTTTCCATTTTGCCTTCATTATAAACTTATATTTTATTCAATCCTCATTTTTTCCCCCCTTCTATTTCCCATCTCAAATAAAATTCTTAAAGAGAAATGTTAAAGATGAGTAAAAACAAAATGTTAAGAATTCGAAAAAAGAAAAGAAAAAAAGAAAATGAGAGAGAAAAAGAAAGTGCAAATGGATAGATGAATAAATGATTAATTGAATGAATGAAAAAGAAAAATAAGAAATCATCCAACGAACATTCAAATGGAATATTATGAGAAACACAATGATGTGAAGCGATTTCAAAAGTTAAAGTGAAAGAGAAAGTGAAAGAAAAAGAGAAAGAGAAAGAGAAAGAGAAGGAGAAAACAGTTCGTGAGGGATTGAATGAATGTGAAATTGAATGGTTGAAAGAATTGTGAAATATTGATTGAATTCATAAAATGAATAATTGAGTGAGTGAGTGAGTGAGTGAGTGAGTGAGTGAGTGAGTGAGTGAGTGAGTGAGTGAGTGAGTGAGTGAGTGAGTGAGTGAGTGAGTGAGTGAGTGAGTGAGTGAGTGAGTGAGTGAGTGAGTGAGTGAGTGAGTGAGTGAGTGAGTGAGTGAGTGAGTGAGTGAGTGAGTGAGTGAGTGAGTGAGTGAGTGAGTGAGTGAGTGAGTGAGTGAGTGAGTGAGTGAATGAATGAATGAACTTTGAAAGTGAAAGAGTGAGAGAGGATGAGAATGAGGAAAAGAAGGAATGAGGGAAAGAAAGTGGAAAGAGTGAAGTGGTAATTAAAAGAGAGTGGGAGGGTGTGAATGTGAATGTGTGAAAGAAAGAAGAAGAAAGTTATAGTTGAAGAGAAAGAGGAAGAGAAAAGATAGAGATAATGATTGGGAAAGATATTTTGATAATAAGAAAAGAAATTGAAAAAGAGAGAGAAAGAGAAAGAGAGAGAAAGAGAAAGATAGAAAGAAAGAAAAGAAAAAGAAGGATAGTTGGGGGAAGATTATAAAAGGGATGGTTGAGGGAGTGTGTGTGAGCTACGGCCATAGTTGGTCATACGCACCGGATCCCTTCAGACCTCCGAAGTTAAGCGGCCAACGCTGGGTTAGTACTTGGATGGGTGACCGCCTGGAAAAACCCAGTGCTGTAGCTTTTCTTTTTCTCTTTTTCCTCTTTTTTTTCTTTTTTTTTCTTTTTTTTCTTTTTCTGTTTCTATTCATTTTCTTTTCTTTTTCACCTTTAACCTTTCTCTTTTCCCTTCTTTCCCTCCTTTTCCCTTTTATTCCAAATTTCTTTCTTTTTTTCTTTCTCTTTCTCTTTCTCTTTCTCTTTCTTATTCCTTTTCCTTTTCTTTTTCTCATTCATTTATCTTCTTCTCCTCTCTTCTCCTCTCCTCTCCTCTCTTTTCTTCTTCCTTTCATTTTTCGCTTTCTTTCCGCTTTCGCTTTTCTTTCCATTTTGCCTTCATTATAAACTTATATTTTATTCAATCCTCATTTTTTCCCCCCTTCTATTTCCCATCTCAAATAAAATTCTTAAAGAGAAATGTTAAAGATGAGTAAAAACAAAATGTTAAGAATTCGAAAAAAGAAAGAAAAGAAAAAAGAAAATGAGAGAGAAAAAGAAAGTGCAAATGGATAGATGAATAAATGATTAATTGAATGAATGAAAAAGAAAAATAAGAAATCATCCAACGAACATTCAAATGGAATATTATGAGAAACACAATGATGTGAAGCGATTTCAAAAGTTAAAGTGAAAGAGAAAGTGAAAGAAAAAAGAGAAAGAGAAAGAGAAAGAGAAGGAGAAAACAGTTCGTGAGGGATTGAATGAATGTGAAATTGAATGGTTGAAAGAATTGTGAAATATTGATTGAATTCATAAAATGAATAATTGAGTGAGTGAGTGAGTGAGTGAGTGAGTGAGTGAGTGAGTGAGTGAGTGAGTGAGTGAGTGAGTGAGTGAGTGAGTGAGTGAGTGAGTGAGTGAGTGAGTGAGTGAGTGAGTGAGTGAGTGAGTGAGTGAGTGAGTGAGTGAGTGAGTGAGTGAGTGAGTGAGTGAGTGAGTGAGTGAGTGAGTGAGTGAGTGAGTGAGTGAGTGAGTGAGTGAGTGAGTGAGTGAGTGAGTGAGTGAATGAATGAATGAACTTTGAAAGTGAAAAGAGTGAGAGAGGATGAGAATGAGGAAAAGAAGGAATGAGGGAAAGAAAGTGGAAAGAGTGAAGTGGTAATTAAAAAGAGAGTGGGAGGGTGTGAATGTGAATGTGTGAAAGAAAGAAGAAGAAAGTTATAGTTGAAGAGAAAGAGGAAGAGAAAAGATAGAGATAATGATTGGGAAAGATATTTTGATAATAAGAAAAGAAATTGAAAAAGAGAGAGAAAGAGAAAGAGAGAGAAAGAGAAAGATAGAAAGAAAGAAAGAAAAGAAGGATAGTTGGGGGAAGATTATAAAAGGGATGGTTGAGGGAGTGTGTGTGAGCTACGGCCATAGTTGGTCATACGCACCGGATCCCTTCAGACCTCCGAAGTTAAGCGGCCAACGCTGGGTTAGTACTTGGATGGGTGACCGCCTGGAAAAACCCAGTGCTGTAGCTTTTTCTTTTTCTCTTTTTCCTCTTTTTTTTCTTTTTTTTTTCTTTTTTTTCTTTTTCTGTTTCTATTCATTTTCTTTTCTTTTTCACCTTTAACCTTTCTCTTTTCCCTTCTTTCCCTCCTTTTCCCTTTTATTCCAAATTTCTTTCTTTTTTCTTTCTCTTTCTCTTTCTCTTTCTTATTCCTTTTCCTTTTCTTTTTCTCATTCATTTATCTTCTTCTCCTCTCTTCTCCTCTCCTCTCCTCTCTTTTCTTCTTCCTTTCATTTTTCGCTTTCTTTCCGCTTTCGCTTTTCTTTCCATTTTGCCTTCATTATAAACTTATATTTTATTCAATCCTCATTTTTTCCCCCCTTCTATTTCCCATCTCAAATAAAATTCTTAAAGAGAAATGTTAAAGATGAGTAAAAACAAAATGTTAAGAATTCGAAAAAAGAAAGAAAAGAAAAAAGAAAATGAGAGAGAAAAAGAAAGTGCAAATGGATAGATGAATAAATGATTAATTGAATGAATGAAAAAGAAAAATAAGAAATCATCCAACGAACATTCAAATGGAATATTATGAGAAACACAATGATGTGAAGCGATTTCAAAAGTTAAAGTGAAAGAGAAAGTGAAAGAAAAAGAGAAAAGAGAAAGAGAAAGAGAAGGAGAAAACAGTTCGTGAGGGATTGAATGAATGTGAAATTGAATGGTTGAAAGAATTGTGAAATATTGATTGAATTCATAAAATGAATAATTGAGTGAGTGAGTGAGTGAGTGAGTGAGTGAGTGAGTGAGTGAGTGAGTGAGTGAGTGAGTGAGTGAGTGAGTGAGTGAGTGAGTGAGTGAGTGAGTGAGTGAGTGAGTGAGTGAGTGAGTGAGTGAGTGAGTGAGTGAGTGAGTGAGTGAGTGAGTGAGTGAGTGAGTGAGTGAGTGAGTGAGTGAGTGAGTGAGTGAGTGAGTGAGTGAGTGAGTGAGTGAGTGAGTGAGTGAGAGTGAGTGAGTGAGTGAGTGAGTGAGTGAGTGAGAGTGAGTGAGTGAGTGAGAGTGAGTGAGTGAGTGAGTGAGTGAGTGAGTGAGAGTGAGTGAGTGAGTGAGTGAGTGAGTGAGTGAGTGAGTGAGTGAGTGAGTGAGTGAGTGAGAGTGAGTGAGTGAGTGAGTGAGTGAGTGAGTGAGTGAGTGAGTGAGAGTGAGTGAGTGAGTGAGTGAGTGAGTGAGTGAGTGAGTGAGTGAGAGTGAGTGAGTGAGTGAGTGAGTGAGTGAGGAGTGAGTGAGTGAGTGAGAGTGAGTGAGTGAGTGAGTGAGTGAGTGAGTGAGTGAGTGAGTGAGTGAGTGAGTGAGTGAGTGAGTGAGTGAGTGAATGAATGAATGAACTTTGAAAGTGAAAGAGTGAGAGAGGATGAGAATGAGGAAAAGAAGGAATGAGGGAAAGAAAGTGGAAAGAGTGAAGTGGTAATTAAAAGAGAGTGGGAGGGTGTGAATGTGAATGTGTGAAAGAAAGAAGAAGAAAGTTATAGTTGAAGAGAAAGAGGAAGAGAAAAGATAGAGATAATGATTGGGAAAGATATTTTGATAATAAGAAAAGAAATTGAAAAAGAGAGAGAAAGAGAAAGAGAAAGATAGAAAGAAAGAAAGAAAAGAAGGATAGTTGGGGGAAGATTATAAAAGGGATGGTTGAGGGAGTGTGTGTGAGCTACGGCCATAGTTGGTCATACGCACCGGATCCCTTCAGACCTCCGAAGTTAAGCGGCCAACGCTGGGTTAGTACTTGGATGGGTGACCGCCTGGAAAAACCCAGTGCTGTAGCTTTTCTTTTTCTCTTTTTCCTCTTTTTTTTCTTTTTTTTTTCTTTTTTTTCTTTTTCTGTTTCTATTCATTTTCTTTTCTTTTTCACCTTTAACCTTTCTCTTTTCCCTTCTTTCCCTCCTTTTCCCTTTTATTCCAAATTTCTTTCTTTTTTTCTTTCTCTTTCTCTTTCTCTTTCTCTTTCTTATTCCTTTTCCTTTTCTTTTTCTCATTCATTTATCTTCTTCTCCTCTCTTCTCCTCTCCTCTCCTCTCTTTTCTTCTTCCTTTCATTTTTCGCTTTCTTTCCGCTTTCGCTTTTCTTTCCATTTTGCCTTCATTATAAACTTATATTTTATTCAATCCTCATTTTTTCCCCCCTTCTATTTCCCATCTCAAATAAAATTCTTAAAGAGAAATGTTAAAGATGAGTAAAAACAAAATGTTAAGAATTCGAAAAAAGAAAGAAAGAAAAAGAAAATGAGAGAGAAAAGAAAGTGCAAATGGATAGATGAATAAATGATTAATTGAATGAATGAAAAAGAAAAATAAGAAATCATCCAACGAACATTCAAATGGAATATTATGAGAAACACAATGATGTGAAGCGATTTCAAAAGTTAAAGTGAAAGAGAAAGTGAAAGAAAAAGAGAAAGAGAAAGAGAAAGAGAAGGAGAAAACAGTTCGTGAGGGATTGAATGAATGTGAAATTGAATGGTTGAAAGAATTGTGAAATATTGATTGAATTCATAAAATGAATAATTGAGTGAGTGAGTGAGTGAGTGAGTGAGTGAGTGAGTGAGTGAGTGAGTGAGTGAGTGAGTGAGTGAGTGAGTGAGTGAGTGAGTGAGTGAGAGTGAGAGTGAGTGAGAGTGAGTGAGTGAGTGAGAGTGAGTGAGTGAGTGAGTGAGTGAGTGAGTGAGTGAGAGTGAGTGAGTGAGTGAGTGAGTGAGTGAGTGAGTGAGTGAGTGAGTGAGTGAGAGTGAGTGAGTGAGTGAGTGAGTGAGTGAGTGAGTGAATGAATGAATGAACTTTGAAAGTGAAAGAGTGAGAGAGGATGAGAATGAGGAAAAGAAGGAATGAGGGAAAGAAAGTGGAAAGAGTGAAGTGGTAATTAAAAGAGAGTGGGAGGGTGTGAATGTGAATGTGTGAAAGAAAGAAGAAGAAAGTTATAGTTGAAGAGAAAGAGGAAGAGAAAAGATAGAGATAATGATTGGGAAAGATATTTTGATAATAAGAAAAGAAATTGAAAAAGAGAGAGAAAGAGAAAGAGAGAGAAAGAGAAAGATAGAAAGAAAGAAAGAAAAGAAGGATAGTTGGGGGAAGATTATAAAAGGGATGGTTGAGGGAGTGTGTGTGAGCTACGGCCATAGTTGGTCATACGCACCGGATCCCTTCAGACCTCCGAAGTTAAGCGGCCAACGCTGGGTTAGTACTTGGATGGGTGACCGCCTGGAAAAACCCAGTGCTGTAGCTTTTCTTTTTCTCTTTTTCCTCTTTTTTTCTTTTTTTTTCTTTTTTTCTTTTTCTGTTTCTATTCATTTTCTTTTCTTTTTCACCTTTAACCTTTCTCTTTTCCCTTCTTTCCCTCCTTTTCCCTTTTATTCCAAATTTCTTTCTTTTTTCTTTCTCTTTCTCTTTCTCTTTCTCTTTCTTATTCCTTTTCCTTTTCTTTTTCTCATTCATTTATCTTCTTCTCCTCTCTTCTCCTCTCCTCTCCTCTCTTTTCTTCTTCCTTTCATTTTTCGCTTTCTTTCCGCTTTCGCTTTTCTTTCCATTTTGCCTTCATTATAAACTTATATTTTATTCAATCCTCATTTTTTCCCCCCTTCTATTTCCCATCTCAAATAAAATTCTTAAAGAGAAATGTTAAAGATGAGTAAAAACAAAATGTTAAGAATTCGAAAAAAGAAAGAAAGAAAAAGAAAATGAGAGAGAAAAGAAAGTGCAAATGGATAGATGAATAAATGATTAATTGAATGAATGAAAAAGAAAAATAAGAAATCATCCAACGAACATTCAAATGGAATATTATGAGAAACACAATGATGTGAAGCGATTTCAAAAGTTAAAGTGAAAGAGAAAGTGAAAGAAAAAGAGAAAGAGAAAGAGAAAGAGAAGGAGAAAACAGTTCGTGAGGGATTGAATGAATGTGAAATTGAATGGTTGAAAGAATTGTGAAATATTGATTGAATTCATAAAATGAATAATTGAGTGAGTGAGTGAGTGAGTGAGTGAGTGAGTGAGTGAGTGAGTGAGTGAGTGAGTGAGTGAGTGAGTGAGTGAGTGAGTGAGTGAGTGAGTGAGTGAGTGAGTGAGTGAGTGAGTGAGTGAGTGAGTGAGTGAGTGAGTGAGTGAGTGAGTGAGTGAGTGAGTGAGTGAGTGAGTGAGTGAGTGAGTGAGTGAGTGAGTGAATGAATGAATGAACTTTGAAAGTGAAAGAGTGAGAGAGGATGAGAATGAGGAAAAGAAGGAATGAGGGAAAGAAAGTGGAAAGAGTGAAGTGGTAATTAAAAGAGAGTGGGAGGGTGTGAATGTGAATGTGTGAAAGAAAGAAGAAGAAAGTTATAGTTGAAGAGAAAGAGGAAGAGAAAAGATAGAGATAATGATTGGGAAAGATATTTTGATAATAAGAAAAGAAATTGAAAAAGAGAGAAAGAAAGAGAGAGAAAGAGAAAGATAGAAAGAAAGAAAGAAAAGAAGGATAGTTGGGGGAAGATTATAAAAGGGATGGTTGAGGGAGTGTGTGTGAGCTACGGCCATAGTTGGTCATACGCACCGGATCCCTTCAGACCTCCGAAGTTAAGCGGCCAACGCTGGGTTAGTACTTGGATGGGTGACCGCCTGGAAAAACCCAGTGCTGTAGCTTTTCTTTTTCTCTTTTCCTCTTTTTTTCTTTTTTTTTCTTTTTTTCTTTTTCTGTTTCTATTCATTTTCTTTTCTTTTTCATCTTTAACCTTTTCTTTTCCTTCTTTCCCTCCTTTTCCTTTTATTCCAAATTTCTTTTTTTTCTTTCTTTCTCTTTCTCTTTCTCTTTCTTATTCCTTTTCCTTTTCATTTTCTCATTCATTTATCTTCTTCTCCTCTCTTCTCCTCTCCTCTCCTCTAATTTTTCTTCTTCCTTTCATTTTTCTTTAATTCCGCTTTCGCTTTTCTTTCATTTTGCCTTCATTATAAACTTATATTTTATTCAATCCTCATGTTTTCTATTCCTTCTATTCCCATCTCAAATAAAATTCTTAAAGAGAAATGTTAAAGATGAGTAAAAACAAAATGTTAAGAATTGGAAAAAGAAAGAAAGAAAAAGAAAATGAGAGAGAAAAGAAAGTGCAAATGGATAGATGAATAAATGATTAATTGAATGAACAAAAAGACAAAATAAGAATTCATCTCATTGAATACTAAATGTTTTGAATTCATATATTGCATTGGAAACTGAAAAAATAAAACATTTTCAATATTCAAAATGAGAAAAGAATTGATTGATATCAGTCTTTATCATAGAAAACAGTCGTTCAAAACGAAAGAAAAACATTTCCAATAAATGAATGTGAAATTGAATTGTGTCAAAAAATTTCTGAAATATTGATTGAATTCATAAAATGAATAATTAAGTGAGTGATTTCGAAGTAAAGTTTTTGATCTTGAATGAGTGGTGTACTCCTTAAAATTTGAGTTTTCAGTGAGTAAAAAGCAAAGTGAGTGAGTGAGTGAGTGATGTTAATAGTTTGTGAGGAGTCAGTTTATGAGGTAATGATTTAGTAGTGAATTGTTTTTGTTGTTAAACATGAGTGAGTGAGTGAGTGAGTAAGTGATGAGATTAGTGAAAGAAGCAATAGTTGAGTTAATAATGAATGAACATTTGAAAGTAAAAGATTTGAGAAGCAATGTGTTTTCTAACCAACGGAACTTCAACGAGATTTATTCTTCTCTTTTCTAGAATTTCTGTCATCTTCATCAGAAACATCACTTTCAGAGCTGTGGTGATGTCTTCTGTGCTTCTTTTCTTCTTCTCTTTCTCTTTTGGACTTTGCAAGATCGTCTTTCTGCTTGCTTGCTTTTTCCTTGTTATCCTGAATACGTTCATTATCAGAAACAGAAGAAGATGAAGGCGAAGAGGAAGAGCTGCGACTAGAAGAAGAAGATGATGATGAAGGCGAAGAAGAAGACGAAGAAGATTCTGATTCATCATCTCTTTTGTCTTTTCTTCCTCTGCTGTGGCGATGATGACGATGATGATAACTATGATGTTTCAGATTCTTTGAATCCTTTTCCTTATCAGCTTTAGCGATTGAAGAGCGTGGGGCTTTGTCCTCTTCCTTTGTGTTCACTTCTTTTTTTTCTGTAGCCTGCTTTTCTTCAATTGCAGCACTTTTTTCTTTCTCATCTTGTTCCTTTTGTTTATGTTCAGAATGATGGCTGTGGCTGCTTCCTTCTACTTCACTTTGTTTGTCCCGCTTTTTATCGTCCGCTTTATCAGCCTTTTCTTTTTCCTTCTTCCCTCCTTTTCCTTTTATTCCAAATTTCTTTCTTTTTTCTTTCTCTTTCTTCCTCTTTCTTATTCCTTTTCTTTTTTCTCATTCATTTATCTTCTTCTCCTCTTTCTCTCTCTCCTCTCTCTTTTCTTCTTCCTTTCATTTTCGCTTTCTCTCCGCTTTCTCTTTTCTTTCTGTCTTTGCCTTCATTATAAACTTCTGCTTTTATTCTCTCCTCATTCTTTGTCTCTTCTATTTCCCATCTCAAATCTGCTTCTTTGTGAGAAATGTTAAAGATGCTTAAAAACCTTCTGTTAAGATTCTTCTCCTTCTGTGCCGCTTTGAGACGATCTGATTCTCCTTCTGATAGATGAATCTGATTACTTGAATGAGAAAATGAAAAATAAGAAATTTTCCAACGAAAATTCATTTGGAATATTTGAGAAAACATTGATTGAATATTTCAAAATTAAATGAAAGAGAAAGTGAAAAAAAAAAAAAAAAAAGAAATAGAAAACAGTTCGTAGATTGAATGAATTTGAAATTGAATTTGAAAGAATTGTGAATTTTTGATTGAATTCATAAAGATGAATAATTGAGTGGTAGTTTGATGAGTGGTGAGTCTGTGACCAGAGTGATGCTTCAGTGGAGGAAGAAATAACAGCAGATGTAGATTGAAGTGAAGATAAGAAGAAAGAGGTGTGGTGTAGTTAAATGAGCATTATAGCAAATGAAGTAGTGAGGAAGTAGTGAGTGAGTAGTCTTAAGAGAATTCATAAATGTTGAGTGAGTAGAGTGAGGAGTGCTTGAGTGAGTGATTGAGTGAGTGAATGAATGGCTGAACTTTGAAAAAAATTGGAGGATGAGAATGGGAAAAGAAAATGAGGAAAGAAATTGGAGTGAAGTGGTAATTAAAAGGAGTGGAGGTGAATGTGAATTGTGAAACAAGAAGAAGAAAGCCCTGAAGAGAAAGAGGAAGAAAAGAAGAGATAATGCATTGGGAAAGATATTTTGATAATAAGAAAAGAAATTGCAAAGAGAGTGGAGAGCTGAAGATCGAGAAAAGAAAAGAAGATATTGGGGGAAAAATAAAATGGATGGTTGACTTGATTGTGTCATAAGCACGGCCATAGTTGGTCATACGCACGGATCCCTTCAGACCTCGAAAAGCGGAACGCTGGGTTAGTAAAGAAGGGTGACGGAAAAACCCAGTTGTATTTTTCTTTTCTCTTTTCCCTTTTTTCTTTTTTTTCTTTTCTTTCTGTTTCATCATTAAATTTTCTTTTCACTTTAACCCTTCTTTTCTCTTCTTTCCTTTTCCTTTGATTCCAAATTTTTTCTTTTTCTTTCTCTTTCTCTTTCTCTTCTTATTATTTTCCTTTTCTTTTTCTCTTCATTTATCTTCTTCTCCTCTCTTTCCTTCTGAAAACGATTTTCTTCTTCCTTTCATTTTCGCTTTTTTCAGAATTTTTTTCTTTGATTTCCTTCATTTAAACTTGCTATTTTATTCAAATGCTCTTTTTTCCCCTTGTTTGAAATAATAAAATTTTGTATTATGATGACAATTGATAATTTGTTTTGTTAAAATGAATTGGAAAAGTCAAAAATTCAAAAAGCTTGATAAACATACAAAGGATATTATTAAATACATTTGCTTACAATAATTTGATATACAAATCTCAAAAAGGGCTTCCTTTCAAGATGGAAATGAAATGTCAAAATATTTAGCTCGCTTTGCTTTGAAAAAAAGTGAAAAAGAAACAAAAGAAAAAGAAAAAAATAAAATTCTGAAAATGAATTGAAAAAGGTTGAAAAATTATGAAAATTGATTGAATTCATAAAATATAAGAGTGAGTGATGAGTGAGTGATGAGTGAGATAGTGATAAGACTATAGAGTGAGTGAAAGTGAAAGTATATGAAAAACTAATTAGATTTGCAAGTAACAATTTATAAAAATATTGTAAAGAAAATATCCAACATAAGTTTGTCTTATAGAAAATGAGCAAAACTGTTTCTGTAAGAAAGGAAAAAAATAAAAATATGAATAAAAAAACATTAAAAATAAAGAGTGGAATCATATTAAACTTTAAAAGGATAAAAATATTTTTATAAATAAATAAATAAAAATCAAACAAATTTAAAACGAATAAAAATCATAAGAAATCATAAGAAATCATAAGAAATCATAAAAAATCATAAAAAATCATAAAAAATAAAACAAAAACAAAACTAAATGCGAAGAAAACAAGGATGTTGGGGCAAAGATTATAAAAGGGATGAGGGGTGGTATGAGAAGGCAGTTGGTGATGGTGGAGAAGGAGAAGGGGAAGAAATTGAAGAAGAAGGCGGAGGAGCAGTTGAAGAAATAGAAGAATAATAAGGTGGTGACTGAAAAGTTTGTGAGGGATAAAACGATTGAGGTGAATAGGGCGAACCAGAAAACTGCTGAGATAAGCGTTTCGGAGGAGGAGGCAAAGAGGAAAGAGGAAAACCCGAAGAAGAAGAAGAAGAAGAAGAAGAAGAAGAAGAAGAAGAAGAAGAAGAAGAAGAAGAAGAAGAAGAAGAAGAAGAAGAAGAAGAAAATGAAGAAGAAGAAGATGATGATGATGATGGTAATGTGGCTAAGGGTGGATGTGAAAAAGAAGGGGAGAAGGAAGAAGAAGAGGTTGATGATAATGATAAAGATGATGGAGGTAAAGAAGAAGAAGAAGAGGAGGAGAAAGAAGAGGATGATAATGATGAAGAAGATGGATAGATCTGAGGTGGGGATGAGAAAGGAGGAGGAAGAGGAGGAGGCGATTGAGAGAATGAAGAAGTAGTAGTAGTAGCAGCAGAAGAAGGAAATGATGAAGAGGAAGGGGAAGGGGAAGAAGAGGAATAAGAAGAGAAAGACGATGAAGTTGAAGGAGTTCGAATAACAGATGCAGCTGACACAGCAGATGAGTTAGGATAGATTGAGCTGTATGCTTGCGATGAAGGCGGAGGGTAAGCAAAACTTGTATTCTGGTTGTAATACCTCAATGGCTGGCTCTGAATAGGCTGTGCCCTCTCATTCTGCTTTGTGTACTGAAGCTGCTGAGACGGCTGTTGCGAAGGAGGAATGTGCTGATTGAAGGAAAAGGGATGTGCTTGTGGGTATTGTGGATGCTGAGTGAGCTGTTCTTGAGAGGAAGGGTATAAATATGACTGTTGTTGAGATTGAAGCTGAGGTTGAGATTGAATTGACTGCATTTGTGGTATTTGTTGTATTTGTTGAGGTTGTTGTGTCAGATCTGGCTGAAATGCTGTTTGTCGATACAGAGTGGTATGAAGAGGGCGCAGCTGAGATTGAGATTGAGACTGAGACTGAGATTGAGACTGTGTTTGAGATTGAAGCATAGATTGAGGTTGAGATAGAGATTGAGATAAAGGCTGAGGCTGAGGTTGTGGTTGATTTTGAGAAGGATGAAGAGGAGGTGGAAAAGAGAGTTGTGCGAGCGGAGTGTTTATTGGGGGGTTAGCACTGGGAGGAGGATGGAAGCGATAGCTGTTGGGTTCAGTGGATGCCTCGAGCAATGGAGGGGGCTGGCGGAATGTGTGGAAATAAGAAGAGGAAGAAGAGGAAGAAGAAGAAGAAGAAGGTGTAGAAGAAGGAGAAGGAGAAGGAGAAGAGGAAGAGGAGGAAGGAGTAGTAGTTGAAGAAGGAGTTGAAGAAGAAGAAGAGGAGGAGGAAGAAGAAGAAGGAAAAGTAGAATAAGTAGAAAATGAAGAAGGAGAAGGGGATAATGTGTGTTGTGATCTTGGAGGATTGTTGAGATGAGCAACAGAATATTTTTGAGAGTAATAAGTTGGATGAGAATAACTAGAAGAAGAAGATGATGAGGAAGAAGAGGAAGATGAAGAGGAAGAAGATGAAGAAGAGGAAGACGGAATAGTAGAATATGTAGAAAATGAATTAGGTGAAGGTGAAGGTGATGGGGAAGAAGAAGGAGAAGATGAAGTTGTGTTGCGACGGTTTGAATGACGATAGCTTCGAGTGGAAGAAACTGAGTTATGAGCTGGAAAATAAGAAGCAGATGAAGATGTAGAATTTGAAGAAGGATTAGAAGAAGAGGAAGATGAAAAGGTAGAGGAAGAAGAAGAAAAAGAAGAAGAAGAAGGTGGAGGTGGAGGGAACAAAGCAGTTGACTGGTGATATGGCAAAGAACCAGCATTTCTATTGTAACTTCTCTGAGGATGCGAAATGTGGCTGCGAGAAGAGGAATAAGTGGAAGAGGAGGCATATGAAGAGAATGAAGAGACAGATGTGGGTGTGTTGATTCCACTCACTGAATCTCCACTGACACTTCCATTGGAATTGATATTGGAATTAGCATTCATATTTGTGTTTGTGTTTGTATTCACATTCACACTCAGAGTTAAGCCAGGATTCATACCAGATGTCATTGCAGAGTTCATACCAGAAGTTAAACTTGGATTAATAGGAGCATTTACATTCACATTGGCATTGATACCAGAAGTTACACTTGTATTCGTATTCATATTCATATTAGAATTTGAAATAGCATTAGAAGTAGCACCAGCACCAGAACCAGCATTAGCATTCACACTCATATTCATATTCGTATTCACCGTCGCATTCAGATACTCCCCCATCCCGCTACTCCCTCCTGCCCCGTTCGCATGTGGATCTAACATCAACGACGCCAGCTTGTAATAGAATGTCGTGCTCTTCAGCGCTGGCAGGCTCGGCCGTATCCTTTCTATCAGCCGCATCCTCTGTACAGGTGTGCTGGTGTTCAACGCAGCCTGCACAACATAGTTGCCAAACCGGTCGCGTGTGATAAAGAGCAGGTCAGGCGACTCCACAAGCGTCTCCAGCAGCACATTCCTCGCATCTGCCCACTGCTTCGAGAGCGGCTTGATGCTGATGAACTTCTCAATCACATTCGACCCACACTTGTCCGTCGCCAGGTGCTTCAGATGGGATGCGAGCGTCTCCACAATCTGCCTCCTCAGCAGATGGAACGACTGGCCGTTCAGACACCACTCCTGCGACAGCACCGCCTGCAGCACATAGTTCCCAAAAGGTGAACGTGCCATGTCCACACAGCTGGTGGCGATGTAGTTGAACAGCCTGTTCTGATGCGAAGGCACAGCAAACTCGAGGCAGCGCTGGAGGACGGTGCAGCCGTGGCGCGAGGCAACAATGGCGGGCAGGTTGTGCAGCACAGCGCGGGTGATGCAGGTTGTCTGGCGGACAGGGAAGTAGAAGAGCACTTTCTTCACCACGTGGCAGGACTGCTGGTCGCAGATGAGGCTCAGGAGAGAAGGGAAGGGGGATGGGTAAGGGGATGAGAAGGAAAAGAAAGAGGAAGAGGAAGAGGAAGAGGAAGAGGAGGACGATGATGATTGAATTGATAAATAAGTTGAGTATTTGCGATCTGAGCTTTTTGTGCTATCTTCACTATCAAACAGAGCTTTTCTCCACTCTTTGAGTATTTCCTTTGTTTCTTCTTCTGCTGCCATATCAACTGTTTGGTCTTTGGATGAGCTATTTTTTCCTTTGCCTTTCTTTTTCATAGCATTTAAAGCATCTTTTGTTTTATCTGCACTTTCTCCTCTTTCTTTCTCTTCCAAACTGAATTTGAATCCTTCATTCATATCTTTGATATAACCACCCCTTTCATCATCATCAGCACTATCTATGCTTTCCCCATCCTCTTCTCCTTTTGTCTCTTTACCTTCTTCCTTATTATCAGCACAAGAATCCCCTTCTTCTCCTCCTCCTTCCTCTCCTTCCTCCTTCTCCTCGCTCTTCCCTCTCGACAGCCCAAACATAAATAGCTCCACCAGGCATTCCTTATCCTTCACAGCCTCCACCAGCCTCTGAACACACCTCGTCCCTAAAAAATCACATGCCAACTGACTCAAAAACAACCCCACTTCCTTCAGAATAGCCACATGTTGATTCACATCCCCCTTTTCAATCACTTTCTGGAACAAGTAATTCGACGTGTATCGCTTCATCAGCTCAACATAATGTCCTTTTGTTTCACACAGAAAGTAGTCAATCAGCTCTTTCGTTGGCTCAATGTGGAAGTTCGGACGAAGCGGCTCTGGTTTCTTATCACCTCTGGAAGAAGAAGAAGAAGAAGCAACTCTTGTACTCATGTGCCCATTCTCTCTTTTTTCTTCAATCATCATACATTCATGCTCATTAACACGACTGTAATGAAATTCATTGTCTTTATCATTAGCTGTTGAAAATGCTTCTTCTTTTTCTTGAAACATAAATTTCCTATCTGAATTCGCGTCTGTTGAAATAGCTTGCTTTTGCATGGCATATTGTGTGATGTTCTGAGGCAGTGATGAATTCTCCTGTGAAGTCGCATTGCTACTCTTAGAATACATCGATGGCTCTTCATTGGTGGCTGGAAATGGCATGTCAGATGGAAATGAAGAAGAAGAAGAAGAAGAAGAAGAAGAAGAAGAAGAAGAAGGATTAGAGGAAGAATTAGAAGATGAAGATGAAGAAGAAGGATTTGAAGCAGAATTCATAGCAAATTCTGAGGGGTGCATAATCTTTCCTTGTTCAGAGGTGGCAAAGATCAAATGAGCCCTTCTGACAACAGCCTCGTCATCAGACATCAACAGAGACAGCAATTTTTCACGTGGCATTGAAGAAGAGGCAGAAGGAACAGAAGGAACAGAAGGAGCAGATGAAGAAGTAGTTGATGATGCAGGAAGAGTGGTACCAGCAGAGGTAGAAGAAGAAGAGGAGGAAGAGGAGGAAGAGGAGGAAGCAGAAGAATCTTCATTGAGAGAAGAAGTTTGAGTGAACTTTGCTGTGAAATTGCTTTGGCTTTGATTAAAACCATCTGGCAGGGGAAGAGGGAAGGCTGAGGCTGGAATATTATCAGAAGGAGCATTAGATTTTGTATTAGCTTTAGAAGTGGAAGAAGAAGAAGAAGAAGAAGAAGAAGTTGGAGGAGAAGAAGAAAAAGACAAAGAAGCAACAGCAGAAGAAGCAGTAGAAGGATCAGAATCAGAAGAAGATAAATTGGGAAAGGCACAGAAAAGAGCATTTAATCGCTTAGACTCAACAGAATTGTTGGAGAAAGAGGCAGATGTTGCATCTTCGCTGAAGCGTCCAGGCACAAACGGTGTTGTTGAGGCAGAAAGGGAAGATTTCTGTGTGCTTGTTGGATGATCATTGGAAGAGTTAGAAGAAGAAGAAGAGGCTGATGATTTTGTAGTGGCATCGTCATCAGAAGAAGAGGAAGAAGAAGTTCCTGAAGAAGAAGAAGTTCCTGAAGAGGAAGGATCCGAAGAAGAAGAAGATGATGATGATGACTGTGAAGTGGAGGTGTCTGCATATACAGCGCCTTCTGCTTTTTCTGTCTGTATCTGGTCTGTTGAAGAGCGAGAGAGGGGAGAAGGTGAAGGAGACGACGAAGACACAGCAGAAATCGAAGGAGAAGACGAAAATGAAGAAGAAGAAGAAGATGATGATGATGATGTTTGAGAATCCTGTAAATTAGAAGCACTTTCGGGCAGTTGATCTTGTTGCTGATGTTGACCTTGTTCTCTTGAGGTGTTTGCAGAATCTAATGAAGACTGCTTATTTGTTGAAGAAGAAGAAGAAGGAGATGAAATATCAGTATCGCCAGCAAATGGTGATTGAGGCAGAGGAAGCGGGAAAGTCATAGGATAAGGTATCTGAAGTGATGGGACGCCTGGGCAGAAAGACAATCCAGAAGGCGAAGAGAATCCCGGATAAGCAGCAGATGAAAGCGGGAGAAGCTGAGAGGTTCCCATTGAAGGCTGACTAGACGTGAATGCCAGCGTCGCTGGAGACATGCTGTTGGCAGTAACGGTTCCTTGCGCTGTCGACAGCTGCTGCGGAAAGAGCTTATTTAGACAAGCTGCGTAGTCTTCAATCTTTGAATCTGCAATTTGCTGGGGTTGCGGAAGTGCAGCAATTAATGAAGAAGTCATGGGCGACGACAAATTTGTTGTTGATGTTAAATCAACTGGAAGCTGCAAAGATGATTGCTGAATATTTTGCATTTGCGGAGAAATCAAAGATTGATTATTCAAGCCATCTCCTTGATTAATTGAATTTGTTGATGAAATGATAGGATAAGAAAATGCAGATGGGGACTTATTGTCACTTGAAGCATCCATATTCTGCTGAAAAAGCGGAGAAAATGTTAGTGAAGGTGAAGTGGCATATTGATTTAATATTGTTGTGGCCTGATTGGTAGACGCAGCCTGTGTGATTTGCTGAATCGAGAAAGGCAGAGAAAGAGATTGAATTCCCGATGGGGATGTGTATATTCCGGCTGCACTTTGAAATTGAGGGGCTTGAGAAGATGGGACAAATAGTGAACTTGAAGATGGAGATGTATTTGGATCAATTGATGGAGATGGATAGACAAGAGCGACGAGATTAGAAGGAGCATTCGGTGAAAAAAATGAAGGTTGTTGAGTTGTAACTGAACCTACAGATGGAGTTCCGGGGAGTGATTGAAAAAGAGCCTGAGTTGTTTGGTTTTGAGAAAACTGCATAATTGACGGAGATTGCACGGAAGTAATTGAAGCCGATGCAGAAATAGTTGGTGAATTAAACTTCACATCTGACTGAGCGATTTCTGTCATAACTTTTTGTGCCCCAATAAAATATTGTCCGGAAGATCTCAAATAACTGTCGATCAGTTACCAAGGGCGTAAAAAATATTTTTATGAGAAAAATTATATGAATTCGAAAAAAGGAAAATAAGATTTTATAAAAAGCATAAAAAAAATCGTAAAAGACTCTGTGGAACAAACCTTTAGTATACAATTATTTGAGACAAAGAGAAATATGGGACAGAGGCATTTAGGGAATTAAGATTTCTGAAAGTTTGATAAATGCTTATTATTTCGAAGAGGAATTTGATTTAATCATTGTTTTATAAATTTTATTTCAATTTAATGTATTATGAAATTTGATTTTATGCAAAACTCCGAAATAGATGACAACAAAAATCACCCCTGAAGAAGAAGATGTTCGTATGCTTCTTGCGTGCCAAGCACACATTGGATGCAAGAAAATTACAACACACATGACTCCATATGTGTACGCCCGTAGCCCAGAGGGTGTTCATATCTTCAACCCAAAAATGACAATGGAAAAGATCCGTCTTGCTGCTCGCATCATTTGCGGAATTGAGAACCCAGCTGATGTCTGCGTTGTTTCTGGCAGAAACTATGGTCAACGTGCTGTTCTTAAATTCGCTAAATACACAGGATGCACAGCTCTCGCCACCAGATACACACCAGGTACATTCACCAACCAGATCCAAAAAAGATTTATCGAACCCCGTCTGTTGGTTGTCACAGACCCAATCACAGATCACCAACCAATCATCGAATCTTCTTATGTGAACATCCCTGTTATTGCAATTTGCGATTCTGATTCTCCATTGCGCTTCATCGATGTTGCAATCCCAGCAAACAACAAGGGAATCAAGCAAATTGGTATCATCTACTGGTTGCTTGCACGTGAAGTTCTTCGCATCCGTGGAACCCTTTCATACAAAAAGCACTGGGATGTGATGCCCGATCTCTTCTTCTACAGAGAGACAGTTGATAGAAAGAAGGAAGAAGAAGATGCTGATGAAATCGAGGAAGAGGCACCAGCCGTCGCAGAAGGTGCTCACGACAGAAGGAAGGAAGAAATTCCAGAAGAGGAACAGAAGGCAATCCAGGCAGTTGAGAAAGAGGCTTCAGCTGCTTCTTGGGCTCCAGCTTCAACTGAAGCTGCTGGACAGAGCTGGGCTGATGTTGCAGGTGATGCTCCAGCTGCTGGTGCTGCTGGATGGGATGGTCCAACATGGGCTTAAATGTTTTAATTATTATTCACTCAAAGCGAAATTTGTTAAACAATTCTGAAGCATTTTTCACTTCTTTAGGGAAATTTAACAAATTGCGAACAATTCTCGCATTTCTTTATTGACATGTTTTGAAAAAACAATTTGTGCTAAATTTAAATATTTGTGTCATAAACTTCGTTATGTTCTCAATAATTTTGAAGGCATAAAAAGTGTCATATTGGTCGTTGAGTTAGGCATTTTGATTTTCGGATTCGAAAGCCATGAAGTTCAACTTCAAGATGAAAGAAAGGCAAACACTTCAGAAAAAAACTGATAGCAATGTTCATTAAAACAAAATTATATTGTAGAGGTGTCACAGGTTTATTTTTTAAAATGATTTTCTTTTCTTTCTTTATTCTTTCTATCTTTCTTTTTTTTTTTTTTTTTGTAATCAAAAATTTTAAGCAAGAACGTTTCACAAGAAATTTTACAAAAATTAATAATCAAACGACATAATTCGTAGTTCTTTTCTTTTGATTGTGATAATAAACTTTCCATTAAATATATGGCTATGAAACATTGTCAAATTAAGAAGAAAAAAATAATCAATCTTTACAATTTTAAAAAATAGCGGTGAAGCGCAAAGAAAAAAAAAAATAAAATAAAATTTCTGAATGTAATCAACAGATACATTCACAATAAGCAAAATTACTATTTGGTGCATTTGAGAGAACTCAAAAATTAAACAAAGCAGACAAAAATCTGCAATTAAAAATAGCGACATGGCTGTTTGCATTCCTCCTTTATTTTTGAAAATACAAGCAAACTTCCCAATGATATATAGCCATGAATTGGTCACAATTTTTCAGAATAAAATCAAAAGCAATTAAACACAAATAATTATAATTAGCATAATAATAAAGTCTCAAATCACAAAATAACTTTCTTAATTAGAGTCGAAATTGTATTTGAAACATTTTTCTTTGCCTCTTTTTTCTGATTGGATTTTTGTGACAGCAAAAAAGCCCTGACAAGTGGAGGAGGCTGATAGGAGTACTGAACAGAATGCAAAGCAGTTCTTGTTGAAGCTGAAGGCAGAAGAGGGGGCAGCCGTAACGAATCCAACGGAGACGCACTGCTTATGAGCGGAGGAAGAGGAATAATCCGAGAAAATGAGTGGAATATTGACACAGCTGATAAAAGCGAAGAAAGAGCACTAGGGCCAGTGCCTCCGCCAGGCTGTTGCCAAAATAAAGGGAAATAGTTCCAAAGCAAATCAAATTCACATGAAAATTGTAATAATTTGAATGAAGTAGAAATATGAATAATAAGAAAAGAAAAAAAAGAAATGAAAACAAAATGAAATGGAAGAGAAAACGAAACAATTTATTTCTTTTCTTATAAAAAAATACAACGCAAAGTTGTAATCAAAATGTACTTTTCACCTTTGAATTTTGCCCTTTTCCACCACAAGCACACCTGTGTCCAATTTCCAATACAAAGCAACCCACTGATTGGAGTTTCAATCGGAGCTCGAAATACAGCAGAGCATGCAGGGATGGTACGAAAGCCAATGTGGCTCCCCGAAGGAGATTGCGTGTATCTTTGAAAAAATGAAAAAGAAAGATAGAAAAATTATTTTTTTTTGTGAGATTTAAAAATTTTTTTGTTGAAATCAAGAAGTATGGATAACAGAAGTGGTATAAATACCACAAATGTTTCACAAAAATCAAAGATAAATTTAAAACAAAGAGATTTCCATTGAAAAAGCGAAATATTTAAAAAAAATAGCCACACTTTCTTATTGTTGCAGCAGTTGCACCTTCAACGAAAGTAATGTTGCTTCTGAAATTTGGTATCAGCTTATCCAGAACAGTCAACGCATCTTCAATCATCTTTTGTTTCATTGAGACATACGAAGAAGGACGAGAAGAAGAAGAAGATGATAATGATGAAGATGACATAGAAGCAGTCTCAGAATTATCTTCATCTGTTGATGGCGGTGCAAGTAAAGTCCAGCGAACTATTTTGCAGAACATTTGAATAAATAACAGTGAAAAGAAATAAACAAATAAAAATCATCAATTAGAAAGCATAGACAAAAAATTAATATTTTATTTTTTAAAACCTTCGGGATATGGGAATGTTGCAACCAAAGTAACAGGAGAATCTTCTTCTTCTTCTTCTTCCTCTGTTTTAACTTCTTTTTCATTTCTTTCTTCATCTCCTTCATCTCTTCCTCTTTCTCTCTCCTTTTCAATTGGATCCGGTGCCTGTTCTTCAGCCAGCTCAGGGCATGTTATTCTGATGAGTGAAAGATTCTGAGTCATCCAAGTCTTTCTGTCGCTGTTCACAATGAAAAGACGGCTGCTGTGTGATGAAAGGGCAGAGGCAACAAATCGTCTGGGGGGAAATGAAGCGAATGGAGAAGGATGTGAAAGATGAGAATGTTTTGTTGATGATAGTAAATGAACAGTTGCAATGTAACGAAGAAATGAATGAAGAATTTATGATTATTTTTTTAAAAAAATAAAGTTAATAACAGTACAACAAAAGATTAACAAGAAGTTGAAAATTAATAGAAATATGGAAATAAAGATGCATTTTCATTAACATTAAAAGCTAAAAAGATTGCATTCATAACATTTCAACAATTCTCCATTTTTAATTTCATTGTCAAATTTCCACAAACTTTGACTTCGCCACCATAAACAAGAAGCACGGTGCAGACGAAGGAGGGAAAGGAGCAGAAACGACATCTGAAGGCGGAGGATAATCCTCTGCTTTCCAGCCCCATCTTCGAAGATACTTCTGAGTGAAGTTGTCTTCACCCACAAGTTGCACCATTTGTGGCAGTGATACTGCGCTGATCACAAACGAACTCGACAAAATTCTGCGCTCTTCTGATTCATCTTCTGTTTTCTCTTCTTCTCTAATACTTGCCCCAGTATTGTCCCTCGCACAAGACTCATTCAAACACTCTGCTCTGTCTCTCCTTTCTGACTCCTTCTTCATTCGGTCTTTCTTCTTCCTCATCACACACTCAACACGCATCGCCCTTTTCTCTCCAGTTGGCCTGGACTCGTCTGCCGGCAAAAGAGTAATCTTTTTGGCTTCGCAGCAGACGAATATTTGGTTCGTTGTCGATGCCGATGCGAAAGGTGATGAGCAGCTTGGAGGAATCGAAGCTTCTTCCTTTTTATCATCAAATTTTTCTTCTTTCTCGTTTTTTGTGTTTTCGGTGTTGCTTTCAAATTCACTGGAATTTTCTCCACTTTTGCCTGGAGTGCATACTCTCACCAGTGTGGCTAGTCGATCCAAAATAAGAGAGATGCCAAATCTGGAAGTGTAAAACTGCTTCATCCATCCTTCCAAGAAGAGCATCCCTTGCAATGCTGAAAGAAGTGAGGGAGAGGTTTGGAAATGGAGACTTGGAAAAGAAGACAGGAACTTTAATTTGAATAATTATTTATTCATAAAGAAAGAAAGATTGATAGATAGAAAATTGGATGAAATAAATATTAATTTTGTGGAATAATTGCATAATTGCAATGCATTCAGAAGTTTCAAGGGAAAAGTGTTTTTTATCGAAAATTTTAAAGGAATTAATGATAAAAATAATTGCACACATTTATTGCATCTTCCTTTTGCTTTGCAATTTCGGAAGAGTCATCAGCTTTCAGTGGAAAATAATGTCTCAGCATTTCTTCCCAAGGAAGCTGCATGGAAAAATATGAAATATGAAATAAGAAATAAATGTTGATATAAATTGTGCTCATTCATTCAATAAAAAGTTTTATGAAAATTAATGAAACAAATAGAAATGCAAAAGCTATAACAAAGAAATTATTTATTTTCTATCCTCTTTCATCAACTCCATTCAAACCATCCAATGCTTTAAAACTCGAATTGGTATCATTTTTGGATTTGCAGGAATTCCATCTGAAAGAGCAGTGAAAATCTTAAATCCAAACAACACTGTTGATCTGTATTTTTCATTAAAAAAATAATAATAATAAATATACAGATTCGAGAAGTTATCCAAAAATTTACTCAAATGCATACTGCACAAAAGCATTCCACACGGATAAAGAATTTTTCATTTCTTTAAAAAACAATTGAAGTTGAGATTGGATTAAAGGAAACTGGAGTAACAAATTTCCTTCAATATCATCTCCAAGCTTCAACGATTCGTTATCAGCGTATGAAACCAACATTTGATTTTTCGGTTTAAAAAGCACTGGATCAACAATTTCTGTTTTTATTTGATCAAGAAATTTCAGCAACTCGCTTTCTTCAAGCGGGACAGGAGAATGATCAAAGCAAAAGAATAGATCGTCTGTCTTTTCTCCGGTTCCAACTGGAACATTTCTCTCAAACTGCAATAAAGATGCAAATTACATATTTGTAACATTCACAAAGCAAATGTTTTCAAATAAAAACTTTTTAATAAACAATACCTTGCCAAGTGATCCTCCAAGTGTTTCATTTCTTTCAACAACGCAAACATGAAGGCCAAACTGTGCTAAAATTGCAGCTGAACATAGACCAGAAAAGCTCCCACCAATAATAATTACATCAAAAACATCTTCTCTTGTTGAATCGGAAGGACGGCGAACAAGATGGCATTTTTTTGCAAGGGTCCATCTTGCAATTTGCGCAAAAATTGAATCCCAATCAACCATCTTTAAGTAATAATTACAACAAGCAAATTGATCAATTTACTGTAAAGCAGTTCTGAGTACAGTTAATATCAAATTTTGATATGATAACAAAATAACGTTTCCAACAAACAAAATGCAAACGCATCGTACAAACTATAATGTAATTTAGTATTTCAAATTGTTTAATTCTATTTAAATTTTGGAACAAGAGTCATTTCTTCAACAATTAAAAATAGATCGAAAAAGATAACCATTTTATTTTTTTGTGAATTTGGTTGTGAAAAAGAGTTTTTAAAAGTCAATGATTCAGCAATATTCGCATTCCACTTCTTCTTCTATAAGCTCAAAATCAGTTATTGCTGAACATGGTCTTCCATTTGTCAGAGTATTTTTTTCTTTGCGTGAAAGTGTTTCTTCACTTGATTGGAGCCCTGACGGGAAATACCTTGCTGGTTCCCTTTCAGAGCGTTTTGATTCTATTACATCTTATGGCAGTTCTGGGATTCGTTTGTTTAATGTTCAAAGTAATGAAGCGCATTCGAAATTTCAAATCGAAGGAACTGGAAAGGTTATGTTTCATCCAACAGAACCTCTTTTGCTAACTCACTCCAAAAAAAACCTCGTAATGGTCGAGTACACCAAAGGGAAATCAAAGAAGTTATGCTCGCTTCCTCTTGGAGCAGGATCCATCCTTTGCTTTTCGGCTGATGGAGATTCAGTTATAATTTCTAATTACAATGAAGTTTGTCGAGACATTTTTTATGCTATGTTCAATATCGAAATGAATATCTTGATTTGTGTTGTTTATGCTTCGACGTACACTTCATTATTAATTTCACCAAAAGGATGGATATTTAATTCAATGTATTTCCAGGCGTACAGGAACTGTAACTTCTGAAAAATCTGTATCATCATTAATTACAACTGCGCGATTTTGTCAAGTTGATCGATTGATTTGCGGAAATGAGAAAGGTTGCATTGAAATATACTCATTCCCAGAATTTCAACTGGTTTGAACATTCTTAAAGTTATCTTTGTTCTTTTTTAAATGCATACTTTAAAACTTCAAAATGCCTACTGTTAGCTCCATTCGTTTCCGGCACATGCAGGAAATGTTATGTCAATTTCAGTATTTAATCCAACATTCATTCCACCAAGAAATTCAACAGTTGAAACTCCGAGTGCATCATCTACTGCATCCGCCTCCTCCACTTCATCCACTTCACAACCATCTTCTTCCACTTCAGCATCTTCCACCACAACTTCTGATTCTTCGGCTTCTTCCTCATCTTCAGCTGCTTCAAGTACACATCGTAAAAGCTCCACACAACTTGTGAAAAAGGGATTACTCGTTACAGGAGGAAGTGATGGTTGTGTAGTTGTGTGGGATCTGGCAACCCTTTTGTGCATAACTGTTATATCGAGACTTGAGTGTGAATATTCGCATATTTGTAGCATTAATTACATCTATTGCCTTCATATTTCTTTGGAAATGAATTTTTCTTATTGATTTTCTCAAATTTTTTAAGCTCACCGATTGCATGTGTTTCTCTAAGCTATGATGGATCTTTGATTGCATATTGTGGAGAAGGCGAATGCACTGTGGAAGTGGTCTGGAACTTTTTAATTCATTTCAGTTTACTTTAGAAATTTCAATTGAAATTTTCTCATTGCAAAAATTATTTTTTCATTTCAATTCTGCTTTTTAATGAAAACTTTTCCACCTATTTTTGAATAGTGCAATGCAATCACAGGGCATTCGTTGATATCAGTTCCTGTAGAAGTTCCAGTGAGTTACGTTGGATGGTCTCCAGTGTATGAATTTTATTTTATTTTTTGATGCTTCCAAATCTAATTGCTCATTCTATCTTTGATTATCTAACAACACTTTTAAGCACACTTGACTTAGGATTTGCTGGGGGAAGATCAAAAGTTGGAGTTGGAAAACTTGGATTGATATCATTTGAATGGGATGATAAATGATGAAAAATGTTGATTTTTATCATTTATCCTGGAATATGATCAAATAACAAAGGTAAATAATTTTTTCAATAAATATTTTTTAGCTAAAAAATTAAATTAAATTTTACAAAAATAAAAGCCAACAAAGAGAGATTAATTTTCAATCAACAAAATGAAATGATAAAAATTTTTAAAAAAGGAAAAGTAAAGAGAGTGTCAAAAGAAAGAAACTTGGAATAAAAGGGAAAAGGAGGGAAAGAAGGGAAAAGAAAAAGGTTAAAGATGAAAAAGAAAAGAAAATGAATAGAAACAGAAAAAGAGGAAAAAGAAAAGCTACAGCACTGGGTTTTTCCAGGCGGTCACCCATCCAAGTACTAACCCAGCGTTGGCCGCTTAACTTCGGAGGTCTGAAGGGATCCGGTGCGTATGACCAACTATGGCCGTAGCTCACACACACTTCCTCAACCATCCCTTTTATAATCTTCCCCATCTTCCCCATCTATCCTTCTTTTCTTTCTTTCTTTCTTTCTTTCTTTCTTTCTTTCTTTCTTTCTTTATTTCTTTATTTCTTTATTTCTTTCTTTTTCTTTCTCCCTCTTTTTCAATTTCTTTCTCTTTCTCTTTCTCTTCAACTATAACTTTCTTCTCCTTTCTTTCACACATTCACATTCACACCCTCCCACTTTCTTTTAATTACCACTTCACTTTTTCTCCTTTCTTTCCCTCATTCCTTCTTTCCCACATTCTCATCCTCTCTCACTCTTTCACTTTCAAAGTTCATTCATTCATTCATTCACTCACTCACTCACTCACTCACTCAATTATTCATTTTATCAATTCAATCAATATTTCACAATTCTTTCAACCATTCAATTTCACATTTATTCAATCCCTCATGAACTGTTTTCTCTTTTTCTTTTTCTTTTTCTTTTTCTTTTTCTTTTTTCTTTTCTCTTTTTCTTTCTCTTTCTCTTTCTCTTTCTCTTTCACTTTCACTTTTGAAATCGCTTCACATCATTGTGTTTCTCATTATGTTTTATCTCAAATGTTCGTTGGATGATTTCTTATTTTCTTTTTTTATTCATTCATTCAATTAATTGATCATTTGTTCATCACTTTATTCATCTATCCATTTGCACTTTCTTTTCTCTTTCTCCCTGATTTTTCTTTTTTCTCTCTCATTTTGTATTCTTAACATTTTGTTTTCATTCATCTTGTATATTTCCAATTAAGAAATTGATTTGAGATGGGTAATAGAAGGGAATGTGGGGAATGATAGTTAAAGAAAAATAATAATTAATAATGAAGGCAGGATAGAAAGTGAAGGGAAAGAGGAAAAAGTGAAAAGGAGAATTGAAAAAGAGGAGAGGAATGAATAAGTGAAGAGAAAAGAAGAGAAGGTGTGAAAAGAAAAGAGAAGAGGTTCTATGAATGAGAAATAGAAAAAGAGAAAAAGAGAAAAAAGGAAAGAAAGAAAAAAAAGAAAAGAAAAATGAGATAAAGAAAAAGATAAAAAAAAGAAAATTAAAAATAGAAATAAAAATAGAAATAGAAATAAAAATAAAAATAAAAATAAAAATAAAAATAAAAATAAAAATAAAAATAAAGATAAGAAAAAAGAAAAAAAGAGAAAAAATAATGAATAAGATGAAAAAGATGAAAAAGAAAAGCTACAGCACTGGGTTTTTCCAGGCGGTCACCCATCCAAGTACTAACCCAGCGTTGGCCGCTTAACTTCGGAGGTCTGAAGGGATCCGGTGCGTATGACCAACTATGGCCGTAGCTCACACACACTTCCTCAACCATCCCTTTTATAATCTTCCCCATCTTCCCCATCTATCCTTCTTTTTCTTTCTTTCTTTCTTTCTTTCTTTCTTTCTTTCTTTCTTTCTTTATTTCTTTATTTCTTTATTTCTTTCTTTTTCTTTCTCCCTCTTTTTCAATTTCTTTCTCTTTCTCTTTCTCTTCAACTATAACTTTCTTCTCCTTTCTTTCACACATTCACATTCACACCCTCCCACTTTCTTTTAATTACCACTTCACTTTTTCTCCTTTCTTTCCCTCATTCCTTCTTTCCCACATTCTCATCCTCTCTCACTCTTTCACTTTCAAAGTTCATTCATTCATTCATTCACTCACTCACTCACTCACTCACTCAATTATTCATTTTATCAATTCAATCAATATTTCACAATTCTTTCAACCATTCAATTTCACATTTATTCAATCCCTCATGAACTGTTTTCTCTTTTTCTTTTTTCTTTTTTCTTTTTTCTTTTCTTTTTCTTTCTCTTTTTCTTTCTCTTTCTCTTTCTCTTTCTCTTTCTCTTTCACTTTTGAAATCGCTTCACATCATTGTGTTTCTCATTATGTTTTATCTCAAATGTTCGTTGGATGATTTCTTATTTTCTTTTTTTATTCATTCATTCAATTAATTGATCATTTGTTCATCACTTTATTCATCTATCCATTTGCACTTTCTTTTCTCTTTCTCCCTGATTTTCTTTTTCTCTCTCATTTTGTATTCTTAACATTTTGTTTTCATTCATCTTGTATATTTCCAATTAAGAAATTGATTTGAGATGGGTAATAGAAGGGAATGTGGGGAATGATAGTTAAAGAAAAATAATAATTAATAATGAAGGCAGGATAGAAAGTGAAGGGAAAGAGGAAAAAGTGAAAAGGAGAATTGAAAAAGAGGAGAGGAATGAATAAGTGAAGAGAAAAGAAGAGAAGGTGTGAAAAGAAAAGAGAAGAGGTTCTATGAATGAGAAATAGAAAAAGAGAAAAAGAGAAAAAGGAAAGAAAGAAAAAAAGAAAAGAAAATGAGATAAAGAAAAAGATAAAAAAAAGAAAATTAAAAATAGAAATAAAAATAGAAATAGAAATAAAAATAAAAATAAAAATAAAAATAAAAATAAAAATAAAAATAAAAATAAAGATAAGAAAAAAGAAAAAAGAGAAAAAATAATGAATAAGATGAAAAAGATGAAAAAGAAAAGCTACAGCACTGGGTTTTTCCAGGCGGTCACCCATCCAAGTACTAACCCAGCGTTGGCCGCTTAACTTCGGAGGTCTGAAGGGATCCGGTGCGTATGACCAACTATGGCCGTAGCTCACACACACTTCCTCAACCATCCCTTTTATAATCTTCCCCATCTTCCCCATCTATCCTTCTTTTCTTTCTTTCTTTCTTTCTTTCTTTCTTTCTTTCTTTCTTTCTTTCTTTATTTCTTTATTTCTTTATTTCTTTCTTTTTCTTTCTCCCTCTTTTTCAATTTCTTTCTCTTTCTCTTTCTCTTCAACTATAACTTTCTTCTCCTTTCTTTCACACATTCACATTCACACCCTCCCACTTTCTTTTAATTACCACTTCACTTTTTCTCCTTTCTTTCCCTCATTCCTTCTTTCCCACATTCTCATCCTCTCTCACTCTTTCACTTTCAAAGTTCATTCATTCATTCATTCACTCACTCACTCACTCACTCACTCAATTATTCATTTTATCAATTCAATCAATATTTCACAATTCTTTCAACCATTCAATTTCACATTTATTCAATCCCTCATGAACTGTTTTCTCTTTTTCTTTTTCTTTTTCTTTTTCTTTTTCTTTTTCTTTCTCTTTTTCTTTCTCTTTCTCTTTCTCTTTCTCTTTCACTTTCACTTTTGAAATCGCTTCACATCATTGTGTTTCTCATTATGTTTTATCTCAAATGTTCGTTGGATGATTTCTTATTTTCTTTTTTTATTCATTCATTCAATTAATTGATCATTTGTTCATCACTTTATTCATCTATCCATTTGCACTTTCTTTTCTCTTTCTCCCTGATTTTCTTTTTCTCTCTCATTTTGTATTCTTAACATTTTGTTTTCATTCATCTTGTATATTTCCAATTAAGAAATTGATTTGAGATGGGTAATAGAAGGGAATGTGGGGAATGATAGTTAAAGAAAAATAATAATTAATAATGAAGGCAGGATAGAAAGTGAAGGGAAAGAGGAAAAAGTGAAAAGGAGAATTGAAAAAGAGGAGAGGAATGAATAAGTGAAGAGAAAAGAAGAGAAGGTGTGAAAAGAAAAGAGAAGAGGTTCTATGAATGAGAAATAGAAAAAGAGAAAAAGAGAAAAAGGAAAGAAAGAAAAAAAGAAAAGAAAATGAGATAAAGAAAAAGATAAAAAAAAGAAAATTAAAAATAGAAATAAAAATAGAAATAAAAATAAAAATAAAAATAAAAATAAAAATAAAAATAAAAATAAAAATAAAGATAAGAAAAAAGAAAAAAGAGAAAAAATAATGAATAAGATGAAAAAGATGAAAAAGAAAAGCTACAGCACTGGGTTTTTCCAGGCGGTCACCCATCCAAGTACTAACCCAGCGTTGGCCGCTTAACTTCGGAGGTCTGAAGGGATCCGGTGCGTATGACCAACTATGGCCGTAGCTCACACACACTTCCTCAACCATCCCTTTTATAATCTTCCCCATCTTCCCCATCTATCCTTCTTTTCTTTCTTTCTTTCTTTCTTTCTTTCTTTCTTTCTTTCTTTCTTTCTTTATTTCTTTATTTCTTTATTTCTTTCTTTTTCTTTCTCCCTCTTTTTCAATTTCTTTCTCTTTCTCTTTCTCTTCAACTATAACTTTCTTCTCCTTTCTTTCACACATTCACATTCACACCCTCCCACTTTCTTTTAATTACCACTTCACTTTTTCTCCTTTCTTTCCCTCATTCCTTCTTTCCCACATTCTCATCCTCTCTCACTCTTTCACTTTCAAAGTTCATTCATTCATTCATTCACTCACTCACTCACTCACTCACTCAATTATTCATTTTATCAATTCAATCAATATTTCACAATTCTTTCAACCATTCAATTTCACATTTATTCAATCCCTCATGAACTGTTTTCTCTTTTTCTTTTTCTTTTTCTTTTTCTTTTTCTTTTTCTTTCTCTTTTTCTTTCTCTTTCTCTTTCTCTTTCTCTTTCACTTTCACTTTTGAAATCGCTTCACATCATTGTGTTTCTCATTATGTTTTATCTCAAATGTTCGTTGGATGATTTCTTATTTTCTTTTTTATTCATTCATTCAATTAATTGATCATTTGTTCATCACTTTATTCATCTATCCATTTGCACTTTCTTTTCTCTTTCTCCCTGATTTTTCTTTTTCTCTCTCATTTTGTATTCTTAACATTTTGTTTTCATTCATCTTGTATATTTCCAATTAAGAAATTGATTTGAGATGGGTAATAGAAGGGAATGTGGGGAATGATAGTTAAAGAAAAATAATAATTAATAATGAAGGCAGGATAGAAAGTGAAGGGAAAGAGGAAAAAGTGAAAAGGAGAATTGAAAAAGAGGAGAGGAATGAATAAGTGAAGAGAAAAGAAGAGAAGGTGTGAAAAGAAAAGAGAAGAGGTTCTATGAATGAGAAATAGAAAAAGAGAAAAAGAGAAAAAAGGAAAGAAAAAAGAAAAAAGAAAAATGAGATAAAGAAAAAGATAAAAAAAGAAAATTAAAAATAGAAATAAAAATAGAAATAGAAATAAAAATAAAAATAAAAATAAAAATAAAAATAAAAATAAAAATAAAAATAAAGATAAGAAAAAAGAAAAAAGAGAAAAAATAATGAATAAGATGAAAAAGATGAAAAAGAAAAGCTACAGCACTGGGTTTTTCCAGGCGGTCACCCATCCAAGTACTAACCCAGCGTTGGCCGCTTAACTTCGGAGGTCTGAAGGGATCCGGTGCGTATGACCAACTATGGCCGTAGCTCACACACACTTCCTCAACCATCCCTTTTATAATCTTCCCCATCTTCCCCATCTATCCTTCTTTTCTTTCTTTCTTTCTTTCTTTCTTTCTTTCTTTCTTTCTTTCTTTCTTTATTTCTTTATTTCTTTATTTCTTTCTTTTTCTTTCTCCCTCTTTTTCAATTTCTTTCTCTTTCTCTTTCTCTTCAACTATAACTTTCTTCTCCTTTCTTTCACACATTCACATTCACACCCTCCCACTTTCTTTTAATTACCACTTCACTTTTTCTCCTTTCTTTCCCTCATTCCTTCTTTCCCACATTCTCATCCTCTCTCACTCTTTCACTTTCAAAGTTCATTCATTCATTCATTCACTCACTCACTCACTCACTCACTCAATTATTCATTTTATCAATTCAATCAATATTTCACAATTCTTTCAACCATTCAATTTCACATTTATTCAATCCCTCATGAACTGTTTTCTCTTTTTCTTTTTCTTTTTCTTTTTCTTTTTCTTTTTCTTTCTCTTTTTCTTTCTCTTTCTCTTTCTCTTTCTCTTTCACTTTCACTTTTGAAATCGCTTCACATCATTGTGTTTCTCATTATGTTTTATCTCAAATGTTCGTTGGATGATTTCTTATTTTCTTTTTTTATTCATTCATTCAATTAATTGATCATTTGTTCATCACTTTATTCATCTATCCATTTGCACTTTCTTTTCTCTTTCTCCCTGATTTTCTTTTTCTCTCTCATTTTGTATTCTTAACATTTTGTTTTCATTCATCTTGTATATTTCCAATTAAGAAATTGATTTGAGATGGGTAATAGAAGGGAATGTGGGGAATGATAGTTAAAGAAAAATAATAATTAATAATGAAGGCAGGATAGAAAGTGAAGGGAAAGAGGAAAAAGTGAAAAGGAGAATTGAAAAAGAGGAGAGGAATGAATAAGTGAAGAGAAAAGAAGAGAAGGTGTGAAAAGAAAAGAGAAGAGGTTCTATGAATGAGAAATAGAAAAAGAGAAAAAGAGAAAAAGGAAAGAAAGAAAAAAAGAAAAGAAAATGAGATAAAGAAAAAGATAAAAAAAAGAAAATTAAAAATAGAAATAAAAATAGAAATAGAAATAAAAATAAAAATAAAAATAAAAATAAAAATAAAAATAAAAATAAAAATAAAGATAAGAAAAAAGAAAAAAGAGAAAAAATAATGAATAAGATGAAAAAGATGAAAAAGAAAAGCTACAGCACTGGGTTTTTCCAGGCGGTCACCCATCCAAGTACTAACCCAGCGTTGGCCGCTTAACTTCGGAGGTCTGAAGGGATCCGGTGCGTATGACCAACTATGGCCGTAGCTCACACACACTTCCTCAACCATCCCTTTTATAATCTTCCCCATCTTCCCCATCTATCCTTCTTTTCTTTCTTTCTTTCTTTCTTTCTTTCTTTCTTTCTTTCTTTCTTTATTTCTTTATTTCTTTATTTCTTTCTTTTTCTTTCTCCCTCTTTTTCAATTTCTTTCTCTTTCTCTTTCTCTTCAACTATAACTTTCTTCTCCTTTCTTTCACACATTCACATTCACACCCTCCCACTTTCTTTTAATTACCACTTCACTTTTTCTCCTTTCTTTCCCTCATTCCTTCTTTCCCACATTCTCATCCTCTCTCACTCTTTCACTTTCAAAGTTCATTCATTCATTCATTCACTCACTCACTCACTCACTCACTCAATTATTCATTTTATCAATTCAATCAATATTTCACAATTCTTTCAACCATTCAATTTCACATTTATTCAATCCCTCATGAACTGTTTTCTCTTTTTCTTTTTCTTTTTCTTTTTCTTTTTCTTTTTCTTTCTCTTTTTCTTTCTCTTTCTCTTTCTCTTTCTCTTTCACTTTCACTTTTGAAATCGCTTCACATCATTGTGTTTCTCATTATGTTTTATCTCAAATGTTCGTTGGATGATTTCTTATTTTCTTTTTTTATTCATTCATTCAATTAATTGATCATTTGTTCATCACTTTATTCATCTATCCATTTGCACTTTCTTTTCTCTTTCTCCCTGATTTTCTTTTTTCTCTCTCATTTTGTATTCTTAACATTTTGTTTTCATTCATCTTGTATATTTCCAATTAAGAAATTGATTTGAGATGGGTAATAGAAGGGAATGTGGGGAATGATAGTTAAAGAAAAATAATAATTAATAATGAAGGCAGGATAGAAAGTGAAGGGAAAGAGGAAAAAGTGAAAAGGAGAATTGAAAAAGAGGAGAGGAATGAATAAGTGAAGAGAAAAGAAGAGAAGGTGTGAAAAGAAAAGAGAAGAGGTTCTATGAATGAGAAATAGAAAAAGAGAAAAAGAGAAAAAGGAAAGAAAGAAAAAAAGAAAAGAAAATGAGATAAAGAAAAAGATAAAAAAAAGAAAATTAAAAATAGAAATAAAAATAGAAATAGAAATAAAAATAAAAATAAAAATAAAAATAAAAATAAAAATAAAAATAAAAATAAAAATAAAGATAAGAAAAAAGAAAAAAGAGAAAAAATAATGAATAAGATGAAAAAGATGAAAAAGAAAAGCTACAGCACTGGGTTTTTCCAGGCGGTCACCCATCCAAGTACTAACCCAGCGTTGGCCGCTTAACTTCGGAGGTCTGAAGGGATCCGGTGCGTATGACCAACTATGGCCGTAGCTCACACACACTTCCTCAACCATCCCTTTTATAATCTTCCCCATCTTCCCCATCTATCCTTCTTTTCTTTCTTTCTTTCTTTCTTTCTTTCTTTATTTCTTTATTTCTTTATTTCTTTCTTTTTCTTTCTCCCTCTTTTTCAATTTCTTTCTCTTTCTCTTTCTCTTCAACTATAACTTTCTTCTCCTTTCTTTCACACATTCACATTCACACCCTCCCACTTTCTTTTAATTACCACTTCACTTTTTCTCCTTTCTTTCCCTCATTCCTTCTTTCCCACATTCTCATCCTCTCTCACTCTTTCACTTTCAAAGTTCATTCATTCATTCATTCACTCACTCACTCACTCACTCACTCAATTATTCATTTTATCAATTCAATCAATATTTCACAATTCTTTCAACCATTCAATTTCACATTTATTCAATCCCTCATGAACTGTTTTCTCTTTTTCTTTTTCTTTTTCTTTTTCTTTTTCTTTTTCTTTCTCTTTTTCTTTCTCTTTCTCTTTCTCTTTCTCTTTCACTTTCACTTTTGAAATCGCTTCACATCATTGTGTTTCTCATTATGTTTTATCTCAAATGTTCGTTGGATGATTTCTTATTTTCTTTTTTTATTCATTCATTCAATTAATTGATCATTTGTTCATCACTTTATTCATCTATCCATTTGCACTTTCTTTTCTCTTTCTCCCTGATTTTCTTTTTCTCTCTCATTTTGTATTCTTAACATTTTGTTTTCATTCATCTTGTATATTTCCAATTAAGAAATTGATTTGAGATGGGTAATAGAAGGGAATGTGGGGAATGATAGTTAAAGAAAAATAATAATTAATAATGAAGGCAGGATAGAAAGTGAAGGGAAAGAGGAAAAAGTGAAAAGGAGAATTGAAAAGAGGAGAGGAATGAATAAGTGAAGAGAAAAGAAGAGAAGGTGTGAAAAGAAAAGAGAAGAGGTTCTATGAATGAGAAATAGAAAAAGAGAAAAAAGAGAAAAAGGAAAGAAAGAAAAAAAGAAAAGAAAAATGAGATAAAGAAAAAGATAAAAAAAGAAAATTAAAAATAGAAATAAAAATAGAAATAGAAATAAAAATAAAAATAAAAATAAAAATAAAAATAAAAATAAAAATAAAAATAAAGATAAGAAAAAAGAAAAAGAGAAAAATAATGAATAAGATGAAAAAGATGAAAAGAAAAGCTACAGCACTGGGTTTTTCCAGGCGGTCACCCATCCAAGTACTAACCCAGCGTTGGCCGCTTAACTTCGGAGGTCTGAAGGGATCCGGTGCGTATGACCAACTATGGCCGTAGCTCACACACACTTCCTCAACCATCCCTTTTATAATCTTCCCCATCTTCCCCATCTATCCTTCTTTTCTTTCTTTCTTTCTTTCTTTCTTTCTTTCTTTCTTTCTTTCTTTCTTTATTTCTTTATTTCTTTATTTCTTTCTTTTTCTTTCTCCCTCTTTTTCAATTTCTTTCTCTTTCTCTTTCTCTTCAACTATAACTTTCTTCTCCTTTCTTTCACACATTCACATTCACACCCTCCCACTTTCTTTTAATTACCACTTCACTTTTTCTCCTTTCTTTCCCTCATTCCTTCTTTCCCACATTCTCATCCTCTCTCACTCTTTCACTTTCAAAGTTCATTCATTCATTCATTCACTCACTCACTCACTCACTCACTCAATTATTCATTTTATCAATTCAATCAATATTTCACAATTCTTTCAACCATTCAATTTCACATTTATTCAATCCCTCATGAACTGTTTTCTCTTTTTCTTTTTCTTTTTCTTTTTCTTTTTTCTTTTTCTTTTCTCTTTTTCTTTCTCTTTCTCTTTCTCTTTCTCTTTCACTTTCACTTTTGAAATCGCTTCACATCATTGTGTTTCTCATTATGTTTTATCTCAAATGTTCGTTGGATGATTTCTTATTTTCTTTTTTTATTCATTCATTCAATTAATTGATCATTTGTTCATCACTTTATTCATCTATCCATTTGCACTTTCTTTTCTCTTTCTCCCTGATTTTCTTTTTCTCTCTCATTTTGTATTCTTAACATTTTGTTTTCATTCATCTTGTATATTTCCAATTAAGAAATTGATTTGAGATGGGTAATAGAAGGGAATGTGGGGAATGATAGTTAAAGAAAAATAATAATTAATAATGAAGGCAGGATAGAAAGTGAAGGGAAAGAGGAAAAAGTGAAAAGGAGAATTGAAAAAGAGGAGAGGAATGAATAAGTGAAGAGAAAAGAAGAGAAGGTGTGAAAAGAAAAGAGAAGAGGTTCTATGAATGAGAAATAGAAAAAGAGAAAAAGAGAAAAAGGAAAGAAAGAAAAAAAGAAAAGAAAATGAGATAAAGAAAAAGATAAAAAAAAGAAAATTAAAAATAGAAATAAAAATAGAAATAGAAATAAAAATAAAAATAAAAATAAAAATAAAAATAAAAATAAAAATAAAAATAAAGATAAGAAAAAAGAAAAAAGAGAAAAAATAATGAATAAGATGAAAAAGATGAAAAAGAAAAGCTACAGCACTGGGTTTTTCCAGGCGGTCACCCATCCAAGTACTAACCCAGCGTTGGCCGCTTAACTTCGGAGGTCTGAAGGGATCCGGTGCGTATGACCAACTATGGCCGTAGCTCACACACACTTCCTCAACCATCCCTTTTATAATCTTCCCCATCTTCCCCATCTATCCTTCTTTTCTTTCTTTCTTTCTTTCTTTCTTTCTTTCTTTCTTTCTTTCTTTATTTCTTTATTTCTTTATTTCTTTCTTTTTCTTTCTCCCTCTTTTCAATTTCTTTCTCTTTCTCTTTCTCTTCAACTATAACTTTCTTCTCCTTTCTTTCACACATTCACATTCACACCCTCCCACTTTCTTTTAATTACCACTTCACTTTTTCTCCTTTCTTTCCCTCATTCCTTCTTTCCCACATTCTCATCCTCTCTCACTCTTTCACTTTCAAAGTTCATTCATTCATTCATTCACTCACTCACTCACTCACTCACTCAATTATTCATTTTATCAATTCAATCAATATTTCACAATTCTTTCAACCATTCAATTTCACATTTATTCAATCCCTCATGAACTGTTTTCTCTTTTTCTTTTTCTTTTTCTTTTTCTTTTTCTTTTTCTTTTCTTTTCTTTCTCTTTCTCTTTCTCTTTCACTTTCACTTTTGAAATCGCTTCACATCATTGTGTTTCTCATTATGTTTTATCTCAAATGTTCGTTGGATGATTTCTTATTTTCTTTTTTATTCATTCATTCAATTAATTGATCATTTGTTCATCACTTTATTCATCTATCCATTTGCACTTTCTTTTCTCTTTCTCCCTGATTTTCTTTTTCTCTCTCATTTTGTATTCTTAACATTTTGTTTTCATTCATCTTGTATATTTCCAATTAAGAAATTGATTTGAGATGGGTAATAGAAGGGAATGTGGGGAATGATAGTTAAAGAAAAATAATAATTAATAATGAAGGCAGGATAGAAAGTGAAGGGAAAGAGGAAAAAGTGAAAAGGAGAATTGAAAAGAGGAGAGGAATGAATAAGTGAAGAGAAAAGAAGAGAAGGTGTGAAAAGAAAAGAGAAGAGGTTCTATGAATGAGAAATAGAAAAAGAGAAAAAAGAGAAAAAGGAAAGAAAGAAAAAAAGAAAAGAAAATGAGATAAAGAAAAAGATAAAAAAAAAAGAAAATTAAAAATAGAAATAAAAATAAAATAAAAATAAAAATAAAAATAAAAATAAAAATAAAAATAAAAATAAAGATAAGAAAAAAGAAAAAAGAGAAAAAATAATGAATAAGATGAAAAAGATGAAAAGAAAAGCTACAGCACTGGGTTTTTCCAGGCGGTCACCCATCCAAGTACTAACCCAGCGTTGGCCGCTTAACTTCGGAGGTCTGAAGGGATCCGGTGCGTATGACCAACTATGGCCGTAGCTCACACACACTTCCTCAACCATCCCTTTTATAATCTTCCCCATCTTCCCCATCTATCCTTCTTTTCTTTCTTTCTTTCTTTCTTTCTTTCTTTCTTTCTTTCTTTCTTTCTTTATTTCTTTATTTCTTTATTTCTTTCTTTTTCTTTCTCCCTCTTTTTCAATTTCTTTCTCTTTCTCTTTCTCTTCAACTATAACTTTCTTCTCCTTTCTTTCACACATTCACATTCACACCCTCCCACTTTCTTTTAATTACCACTTCACTTTTTCTCCTTTCTTTCCCTCATTCCTTCTTTCCCACATTCTCATCCTCTCTCACTCTTTCACTTTCAAAGTTCATTCATTCATTCATTCACTCACTCACTCACTCACTCACTCAATTATTCATTTTATCAATTCAATCAATATTTCACAATTCTTTCAACCATTCAATTTCACATTTATTCAATCCCTCATGAACTGTTTTCTCTTTTTCTTTTTCTTTTTCTTTTTCTTTTTCTTTTTCTTTCTCTTTTTCTTTCTCTTTCTCTTTCTCTTTCTCTTTCACTTTCACTTTTGAAATCGCTTCACATCATTGTGTTTCTCATTATGTTTTATCTCAAATGTTCGTTGGATGATTTCTTATTTTCTTTTTTTATTCATTCATTCAATTAATTGATCATTTGTTCATCACTTTATTCATCTATCCATTTGCACTTTCTTTTCTCTTTCTCCCTGATTTTCTTTTTCTCTCTCATTTTGTATTCTTAACATTTTGTTTTCATTCATCTTGTATATTTCCAATTAAGAAATTGATTTGAGATGGGTAATAGAAGGGAATGTGGGGAATGATAGTTAAAGAAAAATAATAATTAATAATGAAGGCAGGATAGAAAGTGAAGGGAAAGAGGAAAAAGTGAAAAGGAGAATTGAAAAAGAGGAGAGGAATGAATAAGTGAAGAGAAAAGAAGAGAAGGTGTGAAAAGAAAAGAGAAGAGGTTCTATGAATGAGAAATAGAAAAAGAGAAAAAGAGAAAAAGGAAAGAAAGAAAAAAAGAAAAGAAAATGAGATAAAGAAAAGATAAAAAAAAGAAAATTAAAAATAGAAATAAAAATAAAATAAAAATAAAAATAAAAATAAAAATAAAAATAAAAATAAGAAAAAAGAAAAAAAGAGAAAAAATAATGAATAAGATGAAAAAGATGAAAAAGAAAAGCTACAGCACTGGGTTTTTCCAGGCGGTCACCCATCCAAGTACTAACCCAGCGTTGGCCGCTTAACTTCGGAGGTCTGAAGGGATCCGGTGCGTATGACCAACTATGGCCGTAGCTCACACACACTTCCTCAACCATCCCTTTTATAATCTTCCCCATCTTCCCCATCTATCCTTCTTTTCTTTCTTTCTTTCTTTCTTTCTTTCTTTCTTTCTTTCTTTCTTTCTTTCTTTATTTCTTTATTTCTTTATTTCTTTCTTTTTCTTTCTCCCTCTTTTTCAATTTCTTTCTCTTTCTCTTTCTCTTCAACTATAACTTTCTTCTCCTTTCTTTCACACATTCACATTCACACCCTCCCACTTTCTTTTAATTACCACTTCACTTTTTCTCCTTTCTTTCCCTCATTCCTTCTTTCCCACATTCTCATCCTCTCTCACTCTTTCACTTTCAAAGTTCATTCATTCATTCATTCACTCACTCACTCACTCACTCACTCAATTATTCATTTTATCAATTCAATCAATATTTCACAATTCTTTCAACCATTCAATTTCACATTTATTCAATCCCTCATGAACTGTTTTCTCTTTTTCTTTTTCTTTTTCTTTTTCTTTTTCTTTTTCTTTCTCTTTTTCTTTCTCTTTCTCTTTCTCTTTCTCTTTCACTTTCACTTTTGAAATCGCTTCACATCATTGTGTTTCTCATTATGTTTTATCTCAAATGTTCGTTGGATGATTTCTTATTTTCTTTTTTTATTCATTCATTCAATTAATTGATCATTTGTTCATCACTTTATTCATCTATCCATTTGCACTTTCTTTTCTCTTTCTCCCTGATTTTCTTTTTCTCTCTCATTTTGTATTCTTAACATTTTGTTTTCATTCATCTTGTATATTTCCAATTAAGAAATTGATTTGAGATGGGTAATAGAAGGGAATGTGGGGAATGATAGTTAAAGAAAAATAATAATTAATAATGAAGGCAGGATAGAAAGTGAAGGGAAAGAGGAAAAAGTGAAAAGGAGAATTGAAAAAGAGGAGAGGAATGAATAAGTGAAGAGAAAAGAAGAGAAGGTGTGAAAAGAAAAGAGAAGAGGTTCTATGAATGAGAAATAGAAAAAGAGAAAAAGAGAAAAAGGAAAGAAAGAAAAAAAGAAAAGAAAATGAGATAAAGAAAAAGATAAAAAAAAGAAAATTAAAAATAGAAATAAAAATAGAAATAAAAATAAAAATAAAAATAAAAATAAAAATAAAAATAAGAAAAAAGAAAAAAGAGAAAAAATAATGAATAAGATGAAAAAGATGAAAAAGAAAAGCTACAGCACTGGGTTTTTCCAGGCGGTCACCCATCCAAGTACTAACCCAGCGTTGGCCGCTTAACTTCGGAGGTCTGAGGGATCCGGTGCGTATGACCAACTATGGCCGTAGCTCACACACACTTCCTCAACCATCCCTTTTATAATCTTCCCCATCTTCCCCATCTATCCTTCTTTTCTTTCTTTCTTTCTTTCTTTCTTTCTTTCTTTCTTTCTTTCTTTCTTTATTTCTTTATTTCTTTATTTCTTTCTTTTTCTTTCTCCCTCTTTTCAATTTCTTTCTCTTTCTCTTTCTCTTCAACTATAACTTTCTTCTCCTTTCTTTCACACATTCACATTCACACCCTCCCACTTTCTTTTAATTACCACTTCACTTTTTCTCCTTTCTTTCCCTCATTCCTTCTTTCCCACATTCTCATCCTCTCTCACTCTTTCACTTTCAAAGTTCATTCATTCATTCATTCACTCACTCACTCACTCACTCACTCAATTATTCATTTTATCAATTCAATCAATATTTCACAATTCTTTCAACCATTCAATTTCACATTTATTCAATCCCTCATGAACTGTTTTCTCTTTTTCTTTTCTTTTTCTTTTTCTTTTTCTTTTTCTTTTCTTTTTCTTTCTCTTTCTCTTTCTCTTTCTCTTTCACTTTCACTTTTGAAATCGCTTCACATCATTGTGTTTCTCATTATGTTTTATCTCAAATGTTCGTTGGATGATTTCTTATTTTCTTTTTTTATTCATTCATTCAATTAATTGATCATTTGTTCATCACTTTATTCATCTATCCATTTGCACTTTCTTTTCTCTTTCTCCCTGATTTTCTTTTTCTCTCTCATTTTGTATTCTTAACATTTTGTTTTCATTCATCTTGTATATTTCCAATTAAGAAATTGATTTGAGATGGGTAATAGAAGGGAATGTGGGGAATGATAGTTAAAGAAAAATAATAATTAATAATGAAGGCAGGATAGAAAGTGAAGGGAAAGAGGAAAAAGTGAAAAGGAGAATTGAAAAAGAGGAGAGGAATGAATAAGTGAAGAGAAAAGAAGAGAAGGTGTGAAAAGAAAAGAGAAGAGGTTCTATGAATGAGAAATAGAAAAAGAGAAAAAGAGAAAAAGGAAAGAAAGAAAAAAGAAAAGAAAATGAGATAAAGAAAAAGATAAAAAAAAGAAAATTAAAAATAGAAATAAAAATAGAAATAAAAATAAAAATAAAAATAAAAATAAAAATAAAAATAAAATAAAGATAAGAAAAAAGAAAAAAGAGAAAAAATAATGAATAAGATGAAAAGATGAAAAGAAAAGCTACAGCACTGGGTTTTTCCAGGCGGTCACCCATCCAAGTACTAACCCAGCGTTGGCCGCTTAACTTCGGAGGTCTGAAGGGATCCGGTGCGTATGACCAACTATGGCCGTAGCTCACACACACTTCCTCAACCATCCCTTTTATAATCTTCCCCATCTTCCCCATCTATCCTTCTTTTCTTTCTTTTCTTTCTTTTCTTTCTTTTCTTTCTTTCTTTCTTTCTTTATTTCTTTATTTCTTTATTTCTTTCTTTTTTCTTTCTCCCTCTTTTTCAATTTCTTTCTCTTTCTCTTTCTCTTCAACTATAACTTTCTTCTCCTTTCTTTCACACATTCACATTCACACCCTCCCACTTTCTTTTAATTACCACTTCACTTTTTCTCCTTTCTTTCCCTCATTCCTTCTTTCCCACATTCTCATCCTCTCTCACTCTTTCACTTTCAAAGTTCATTCATTCATTCATTCACTCACTCACTCACTCACTCACTCAATTATTCATTTTATCAATTCAATCAATATTTCACAATTCTTTCAACCATTCAATTTCACATTTATTCAATCCCTCATGAACTGTTTTCTCTTTTTCTTTTTCTTTTTCTTTTTCTTTTTTCTTTTTTCTTTTCTTTTTCTTTCTCTTTCTCTTTCTCTTTCTCTTTCACTTTCACTTTTGAAATCGCTTCACATCATTGTGTTTCTCATTATGTTTTATCTCAAATGTTCGTTGGATGATTTCTTATTTTCTTTTTTTATTCATTCATTCAATTAATTGATCATTTGTTCATCACTTTATTCATCTATCCATTTGCACTTTCTTTTCTCTTTCTCCCTGATTTTCTTTTTCTCTCTCATTTTGTATTCTTAACATTTTGTTTTCATTCATCTTGTATATTTCCAATTAAGAAATTGATTTGAGATGGGTAATAGAAGGGAATGTGGGGAATGATAGTTAAAGAAAAATAATAATTAATAATGAAGGCAGGATAGAAAGTGAAGGGAAAGAGGAAAAAGTGAAAAGGAGAATTGAAAAGAGGAGAGGAATGAATAAGTGAAGAGAAAAGAAGAGAAGGTGTGAAAAGAAAAGAGAAGAGGTTCTATGAATGAGAAATAGAAAAAGAGAAAAAGAGAAAAAGGAAAGAAAGAAAAAAAGAAAAGAAAATGAGATAAAGAAAAAGATAAAAAAAAGAAAATTAAAAATAGAAATAAAAATAGAAATAAAAATAAAAATAAAAATAAAAATAAAAATAAAGATAAGAAAAAAGAAAAAAGAGAAAAAATAATGAATAAGATGAAAAAGATGAAAAAGAAAAGCTACAGCACTGGGTTTTTCCAGGCGGTCACCCATCCAAGTACTAACCCAGCGTTGGCCGCTTAACTTCGGAGGTCTGAAGGGATCCGGTGCGTATGACCAACTATGGCCGTAGCTCACACACACTTCCTCAACCATCCCTTTTATAATCTTCCCCATCTTCCCCATCTATCCTTCTTTTCTTTCTTTCTTTCTTTCTTTCTTTCTTTCTTTCTTTCTTTCTTTCTTTATTTCTTTATTTCTTTATTTCTTTCTTTTTCTTTCTCCCTCTTTTTCAATTTCTTTCTCTTTCTCTTTCTCTTCAACTATAACTTTCTTCTCCTTTCTTTCACACATTCACATTCACACCCTCCCACTTTCTTTTAATTACCACTTCACTTTTTCTCCTTTCTTTCCCTCATTCCTTCTTTCCCACATTCTCATCCTCTCTCACTCTTTCACTTTCAAAGTTCATTCATTCATTCATTCACTCACTCACTCACTCACTCACTCAATTATTCATTTTATCAATTCAATCAATATTTCACAATTCTTTCAACCATTCAATTTCACATTTATTCAATCCCTCATGAACTGTTTTCTCTTTTTCTTTTTCTTTTTCTTTTTCTTTTTCTTTTTCTTTCTCTTTTTCTTTCTCTTTCTCTTTCTCTTTCTCTTTCACTTTCACTTTTGAAATCGCTTCACATCATTGTGTTTCTCATTATGTTTTATCTCAAATGTTCGTTGGATGATTTCTTATTTTCTTTTTTTATTCATTCATTCAATTAATTGATCATTTGTTCATCACTTTATTCATCTATCCATTTGCACTTTCTTTTCTCTTTCTCCCTGATTTTCTTTTTCTCTCTCATTTTGTATTCTTAACATTTTGTTTTCATTCATCTTGTATATTTCCAATTAAGAAATTGATTTGAGATGGGTAATAGAAGGGAATGTGGGGAATGATAGTTAAAGAAAAATAATAATTAATAATGAAGGCAGGATAGAAAGTGAAGGGAAAGAGGAAAAAGTGAAAAGGAGAATTGAAAAAGAGGAGAGGAATGAATAAGTGAAGAGAAAAGAAGAGAAGGTGTGAAAAGAAAAGAGAAGAGGTTCTATGAATGAGAAATAGAAAAAGAGAAAAAGAGAAAAAGGAAAGAAAGAAAAAAAGAAAAGAAAATGAGATAAAGAAAAAGATAAAAAAAAGAAAATTAAAAATAGAAATAAAAATAGAAATAAAAATAAAAATAAAAATAAAAATAAAAATAAAAATAAAGATAAGAAAAAAGAAAAAAAGAGAAAAAATAATGAATAAGATGAAAAAGATGAAAAGAAAAGCTACAGCACTGGGTTTTTCCAGGCGGTCACCCATCCAAGTACTAACCCAGCGTTGGCCGCTTAACTTCGGAGGTCTGAAGGGATCCGGTGCGTATGACCAACTATGGCCGTAGCTCACACACACTTCCTCAACCATCCCTTTTATAATCTTCCCCATCTTCCCCATCTATCCTTCTTTTCTTTCTTTCTTTCTTTCTTTCTTTCTTTCTTTCTTTCTTTCTTTCTTTATTTCTTTATTTCTTTATTTCTTTCTTTTTCTTTCTCCCTCTTTTCAATTTCTTTCTCTTTCTCTTTCTCTTCAACTATAACTTTCTTCTCCTTTCTTTCACACATTCACATTCACACCCTCCCACTTTCTTTTAATTACCACTTCACTTTTTCTCCTTTCTTTCCCTCATTCCTTCTTTCCCACATTCTCATCCTCTCTCACTCTTTCACTTTCAAAGTTCATTCATTCATTCATTCACTCACTCACTCACTCACTCACTCAATTATTCATTTTATCAATTCAATCAATATTTCACAATTCTTTCAACCATTCAATTTCACATTTATTCAATCCCTCATGAACTGTTTTCTCTTTTTCTTTTTCTTTTTCTTTTTCTTTTTCTTTTTTCTTTTTCTTTTTCTCTTTCTCTTTCTCTTTCTCTTTCACTTTCACTTTTGAAATCGCTTCACATCATTGTGTTTCTCATTATGTTTTATCTCAAATGTTCGTTGGATGATTTCTTATTTTCTTTTTTATTCATTCATTCAATTAATTGATCATTTGTTCATCACTTTATTCATCTATCCATTTGCACTTTCTTTTCTCTTTCTCCCTGATTTTCTTTTTTCTCTCTCATTTTGTATTCTTAACATTTTGTTTTCATTCATCTTGTATATTTCCAATTAAGAAATTGATTTGAGATGGGTAATAGAAGGGAATGTGGGGAATGATAGTTAAAGAAAAATAATAATTAATAATGAAGGCAGGATAGAAAGTGAAGGGAAAGAGGAAAAAGTGAAAAGGAGAATTGAAAAAGAGGAGAGGAATGAATAAGTGAAGAGAAAAGAAGAGAAGGTGTGAAAAGAAAAGAGAAGAGGTTCTATGAATGAGAAATAGAAAAAGAGAAAAAGAGAAAAAGGAAAGAAAGAAAAAAAGAAAAGAAAATGAGATAAAGAAAAAGATAAAAAAAAGAAAATTAAAAATAGAAATAAAAATAGAAATAAAAATAAAAATAAAAATAAAAATAAAAATAAAGATAAGAAAAAAGAAAAAAGAGAAAAAATAATGAATAAGATGAAAAAGATGAAAAAGAAAAGCTACAGCACTGGGTTTTTCCAGGCGGTCACCCATCCAAGTACTAACCCAGCGTTGGCCGCTTAACTTCGGAGGTCTGAAGGGATCCGGTGCGTATGACCAACTATGGCCGTAGCTCACACACACTTCCTCAACCATCCCTTTTATAATCTTCCCCATCTTCCCCATCTATCCTTCTTTTCTTTCTTTCTTTCTTTCTTTCTTTCTTTCTTTCTTTCTTTCTTTCTTTATTTCTTTATTTCTTTATTTCTTTCTTTTTCTTTCTCCCTCTTTTCAATTTCTTTCTCTTTCTCTTTCTCTTCAACTATAACTTTCTTCTCCTTTCTTTCACACATTCACATTCACACCCTCCCACTTTCTTTTAATTACCACTTCACTTTTTCTCCTTTCTTTCCCTCATTCCTTCTTTCCCACATTCTCATCCTCTCTCACTCTTTCACTTTCAAAGTTCATTCATTCATTCATTCACTCACTCACTCACTCACTCACTCAATTATTCATTTTATCAATTCAATCAATATTTCACAATTCTTTCAACCATTCAATTTCACATTTATTCAATCCCTCATGAACTGTTTTCTCTTTTTCTTTTTCTTTTTCTTTTTCTTTTTCTTTTTCTTTCTCTTTTTCTTTCTCTTTCTCTTTCTCTTTCTCTTTCACTTTCACTTTTGAAATCGCTTCACATCATTGTGTTTCTCATTATGTTTTATCTCAAATGTTCGTTGGATGATTTCTTATTTTCTTTTTTTATTCATTCATTCAATTAATTGATCATTTGTTCATCACTTTATTCATCTATCCATTTGCACTTTCTTTTCTCTTTCTCCCTGATTTTCTTTTTCTCTCTCATTTTGTATTCTTAACATTTTGTTTTCATTCATCTTGTATATTTCCAATTAAGAAATTGATTTGAGATGGGTAATAGAAGGGAATGTGGGGAATGATAGTTAAAGAAAAATAATAATTAATAATGAAGGCAGGATAGAAAGTGAAGGGAAAGAGGAAAAAGTGAAAAGGAGAATTGAAAAAGAGGAGAGGAATGAATAAGTGAAGAGAAAAGAAGAGAAGGTGTGAAAAGAAAAGAGAAGAGGTTCTATGAATGAGAAATAGAAAAAGAGAAAAAAGAGAAAAAGGAAAGAAAGAAAAAAGAAAAGAAAATGAGATAAAGAAAAAGATAAAAAAAAGAAAATTAAAAATAGAAATAAAAATAGAAATAAAAATAAAAATAAAAATAAAAATAAAAAAAAATAAAAAAAAATAAAGATAAGAAAAAAGAAAAAAGAGAAAAAATAATGAATAAGATGAAAAAGATGAAAAGAAAAGCTACAGCACTGGGTTTTTCCAGGCGGTCACCCATCCAAGTACTAACCCAGCGTTGGCCGCTTAACTTCGGAGGTCTGAAGGGATCCGGTGCGTATGACCAACTATGGCCGTAGCTCACACACACTTCCTCAACCATCCCTTTTATAATCTTCCCCATCTTCCCCATCTATCCTTCTTTTCTTTCTTTCTTTCTTTCTTTCTTTCTTTCTTTCTTTCTTTCTTTCTTTATTTCTTTATTTCTTTATTTCTTTCTTTTTCTTTCTCCCTCTTTTCAATTTCTTTCTCTTTCTCTTTCTCTTCAACTATAACTTTCTTCTCCTTTCTTTCACACATTCACATTCACACCCTCCCACTTTCTTTTAATTACCACTTCACTTTTTCTCCTTTCTTTCCCTCATTCCTTCTTTCCCACATTCTCATCCTCTCTCACTCTTTCACTTTCAAAGTTCATTCATTCATTCATTCACTCACTCACTCACTCACTCACTCAATTATTCATTTTATCAATTCAATCAATATTTCACAATTCTTTCAACCATTCAATTTCACATTTATTCAATCCCTCATGAACTGTTTTCTCTTTTTTCTTTTTCTTTTTCTTTTTCTTTTTCTTTTTCTTTCTTTTTCTTTCTCTTTCTCTTTCTCTTTCTCTTTCACTTTCACTTTTGAAATCGCTTCACATCATTGTGTTTCTCATTATGTTTTATCTCAAATGTTCGTTGGATGATTTCTTATTTTCTTTTTTATTCATTCATTCAATTAATTGATCATTTGTTCATCACTTTATTCATCTATCCATTTGCACTTTCTTTTCTCTTTCTCCCTGATTTTCTTTTTCTCTCTCATTTTGTATTCTTAACATTTTGTTTTCATTCATCTTGTATATTTCCAATTAAGAAATTGATTTGAGATGGGTAATAGAAGGGAATGTGGGGAATGATAGTTAAAGAAAAATAATAATTAATAATGAAGGCAGGATAGAAAGTGAAGGGAAAGAGGAAAAAGTGAAAAGGAGAATTGAAAAGAGGAGAGGAATGAATAAGTGAAGAGAAAAGAAGAGAAGGTGTGAAAAGAAAAGAGAAGAGGTTCTATGAATGAGAAATAGAAAAAGAGAAAAAGAGAAAAAGGAAAGAAAGAAAAAAAAGAAAAAGAAAATGAGATAAAGAAAAAGATAAAAAAAGAAAATTAAAAATAGAAATAAAAATAGAAATAAAAATAAAAATAAAAATAAAAATAAAAATAAAAATAAAAATAAAGATAAGAAAAAAGAAAAAAAGAGAAAAAATAATGAATAAGATGAAAAAGATGAAAAAGAAAAGCTACAGCACTGGGTTTTTCCAGGCGGTCACCCATCCAAGTACTAACCCAGCGTTGGCCGCTTAACTTCGGAGGTCTGAAGGGATCCGGTGCGTATGACCAACTATGGCCGTAGCTCACACACACTTCCTCAACCATCCCTTTTATAATCTTCCCCATCTTCCCCATCTATCCTTCTTTTCTTTCTTTCTTTCTTTCTTTCTTTCTTTCTTTCTTTCTTTCTTTCTTTATTTCTTTATTTCTTTATTTCTTTCTTTTTCTTTCTCCCTCTTTTCAATTTCTTTCTCTTTCTCTTTCTCTTCAACTATAACTTTCTTCTCCTTTCTTTCACACATTCACATTCACACCCTCCCACTTTCTTTTAATTACCACTTCACTTTTTCTCCTTTCTTTCCCTCATTCCTTCTTTCCCACATTCTCATCCTCTCTCACTCTTTCACTTTCAAAGTTCATTCATTCATTCATTCACTCACTCACTCACTCACTCACTCAATTATTCATTTTATCAATTCAATCAATATTTCACAATTCTTTCAACCATTCAATTTCACATTTATTCAATCCCTCATGAACTGTTTTCTCTTTTTCTTTTTCTTTTTCTTTTTCTTTTTCTTTTTCTTTCTCTTTTTCTTTCTCTTTCTCTTTCTCTTTCTCTTTCACTTTCACTTTTGAAATCGCTTCACATCATTGTGTTTCTCATTATGTTTTATCTCAAATGTTCGTTGGATGATTTCTTATTTTCTTTTTTTATTCATTCATTCAATTAATTGATCATTTGTTCATCACTTTATTCATCTATCCATTTGCACTTTCTTTTCTCTTTCTCCCTGATTTTCTTTTTCTCTCTCATTTTGTATTCTTAACATTTTGTTTTCATTCATCTTGTATATTTCCAATTAAGAAATTGATTTGAGATGGGTAATAGAAGGGAATGTGGGGAATGATAGTTAAAGAAAAATAATAATTAATAATGAAGGCAGGATAGAAAGTGAAGGGAAAGAGGAAAAAGTGAAAAGGAGAATTGAAAAAGAGGAGAGGAATGAATAAGTGAAGAGAAAAGAAGAGAAGGTGTGAAAAGAAAAGAGAAGAGGTTCTATGAATGAGAAATAGAAAAAGAGAAAAAGAGAAAAAAGGAAAGAAAGAAAAAAAGAAAAGAAAATGAGATAAAGAAAAAGATAAAAAAAAGAAAATTAAAAATAGAAATAAAAATAGAAATAAAAATAAAAATAAAAATAAAAATAAAAATAAAGATAAGAAAAAAGAAAAAAGAGAAAAAATAATGAATAAGATGAAAAAGATGAAAAAGAAAAGCTACAGCACTGGGTTTTTCCAGGCGGTCACCCATCCAAGTACTAACCCAGCGTTGGCCGCTTAACTTCGGAGGTCTGAAGGGATCCGGTGCGTATGACCAACTATGGCCGTAGCTCACACACACTTCCTCAACCATCCCTTTTATAATCTTCCCCATCTTCCCCATCTATCCTTCTTTTCTTTCTTTCTTTCTTTCTTTCTTTCTTTCTTTCTTTCTTTCTTTCTTTATTTCTTTATTTCTTTATTTCTTTCTTTTTCTTTCTCCCTCTTTTTCAATTTCTTTCTCTTTCTCTTTCTCTTCAACTATAACTTTCTTCTCCTTTCTTTCACACATTCACATTCACACCCTCCCACTTTCTTTTAATTACCACTTCACTTTTTCTCCTTTCTTTCCCTCATTCCTTCTTTCCCACATTCTCATCCTCTCTCACTCTTTCACTTTCAAAGTTCATTCATTCATTCATTCACTCACTCACTCACTCACTCACTCAATTATTCATTTTATCAATTCAATCAATATTTCACAATTCTTTCAACCATTCAATTTCACATTTATTCAATCCCTCATGAACTGTTTTCTCTTTTTCTTTTTCTTTTTCTTTTTCTTTTTCTTTTTCTTTCTCTTTTTCTTTCTCTTTCTCTTTCTCTTTCTCTTTCACTTTTGAAATCGCTTCACATCATTGTGTTTCTCATTATGTTTTATCTCAAATGTTCGTTGGATGATTTCTTATTTTCTTTTTTTATTCATTCATTCAATTAATTGATCATTTGTTCATCACTTTATTCATCTATCCATTTGCACTTTCTTTTCTCTTTCTCCCTGATTTTCTTTTTCTCTCTCATTTTGTATTCTTAACATTTTGTTTTCATTCATCTTGTATATTTCCAATTAAGAAATTGATTTGAGATGGGTAATAGAAGGGAATGTGGGGAATGATAGTTAAAGAAAAATAATAATTAATAATGAAGGCAGGATAGAAAGTGAAGGGAAAGAGGAAAAAGTGAAAAGGAGAATTGAAAAAGAGGAGAGGAATGAATAAGTGAAGAGAAAAGAAGAGAAGGTGTGAAAAGAAAAGAGAAGAGGTTCTATGAATGAGAAATAGAAAAAGAGAAAAAGAGAAAAAGGAAAGAAAGAAAAAAAGAAAAGAAAATGAGATAAAGAAAAAGATAAAAAAAAGAAAATTAAAAATAGAAATAAAAATAGAAATAAAAATAAAAATAAAAATAAAAATAAAAATAAAGATAAGAAAAAAGAAAAAAGAGAAAAAATAATGAATAAGATGAAAAAGATGAAAAAGAAAAGCTACAGCACTGGGTTTTTCCAGGCGGTCACCCATCCAAGTACTAACCCAGCGTTGGCCGCTTAACTTCGGAGGTCTGAAGGGATCCGGTGCGTATGACCAACTATGGCCGTAGCTCACACACACTTCCTCAACCATCCCTTTTATAATCTTCCCCATCTTCCCCATCTATCCTTCTTTTCTTTCTTTCTTTCTTTCTTTCTTTCTTTCTTTCTTTCTTTCTTTCTTTATTTCTTTATTTCTTTATTTCTTTCTTTTTCTTTCTCCCTCTTTTTCAATTTCTTTCTCTTTCTCTTTCTCTTCAACTATAACTTTCTTCTCCTTTCTTTCACACATTCACATTCACACCCTCCCACTTTCTTTTAATTACCACTTCACTTTTTCTCCTTTCTTTCCCTCATTCCTTCTTTCCCACATTCTCATCCTCTCTCACTCTTTCACTTTCAAAGTTCATTCATTCATTCATTCACTCACTCACTCACTCACTCACTCAATTATTCATTTTATCAATTCAATCAATATTTCACAATTCTTTCAACCATTCAATTTCACATTTATTCAATCCCTCATGAACTGTTTTCTCTTTTTCTTTTTCTTTTTCTTTTTCTTTTTCTTTTTTCTTTCTCTTTTTTCTTTCTCTTTCTCTTTCTCTTTCTCTTTCACTTTCACTTTTGAAATCGCTTCACATCATTGTGTTTCTCATTATGTTTTATCTCAAATGTTCGTTGGATGATTTCTTATTTTCTTTTTTATTCATTCATTCAATTAATTGATCATTTGTTCATCACTTTATTCATCTATCCATTTGCACTTTCTTTTCTCTTTCTCCCTGATTTTCTTTTTCTCTCTCATTTTGTATTCTTAACATTTTGTTTTCATTCATCTTGTATATTTCCAATTAAGAAATTGATTTGAGATGGGTAATAGAAGGGAATGTGGGGAATGATAGTTAAAGAAAAATAATAATTAATAACGAAGGCAGGATAGAAAGTGAAGGGAAAGAGGAAAAAGTGAAAAGGAGAATTGAAAAAGAGGAGAGGAATGAATAAGTGAAGAGAAAAGAAGAGAAGGTGTGAAAAGAAAAGAGAAGAGGTTCTATGAATGAGAAATAGAAAAAGAGAAAAAAGAGAAAAAGGAAAGAAAGAAAAAAAGAAAAAGAAAATGAGATAAAGAAAAAGATAAAAAAAAGAAAAATTAAAAATAGAAATAAAAATAGAAATAAAAATAAAAATAAAAATAAAAATAAAAATAAAAATAAAAATAAAGATAAGAAAAAAAGAAAAAGAGAAAAAATAATGAATAAGATGAAAAAGATGAAAAAGAAAAGCTACAGCACTGGGTTTTTCCAGGCGGTCACCCATCCAAGTACTAACCCAGCGTTGGCCGCTTAACTTCGGAGGTCTGAAGGGATCCGGTGCGTATGACCAACTATGGCCGTAGCTCACACACACTTCCTCAACCATCCCTTTTATAATCTTCCCCATCTTCCCCATCTATCCTTCTTTTCTTTCTTTCTTTCTTTCTTTCTTTCTTTCTTTCTTTCTTTCTTTCTTTATTTCTTTATTTCTTTATTTCTTTCTTTTTCTTTCTCCCTCTTTTTCAATTTCTTTCTCTTTCTCTTTCTCTTCAACTATAACTTTCTTCTCCTTTCTTTCACACATTCACATTCACACCCTCCCACTTTCTTTTAATTACCACTTCACTTTTTCTCCTTTCTTTCCCTCATTCCTTCTTTCCCACATTCTCATCCTCTCTCACTCTTTCACTTTCAAAGTTCATTCATTCATTCATTCACTCACTCACTCACTCACTCACTCAATTATTCATTTTATCAATTCAATCAATATTTCACAATTCTTTCAACCATTCAATTTCACATTTATTCAATCCCTCATGAACTGTTTTCTCTTTTTCTTTTTCTTTTTCTTTTTCTTTTTCTTTTTCTTTCTCTTTTTCTTTCTCTTTCTCTTTCTCTTTCTCTTTCACTTTCACTTTTGAAATCGCTTCACATCATTGTGTTTCTCATTATGTTTTATCTCAAATGTTCGTTGGATGATTTCTTATTTTCTTTTTTTATTCATTCATTCAATTAATTGATCATTTGTTCATCACTTTATTCATCTATCCATTTGCACTTTCTTTTCTCTTTCTCCCTGATTTTCTTTTTCTCTCTCATTTTGTATTCTTAACATTTTGTTTTCATTCATCTTGTATATTTCCAATTAAGAAATTGATTTGAGATGGGTAATAGAAGGGAATGTGGGGAATGATAGTTAAAGAAAAATAATAATTAATAACGAAGGCAGGATAGAAAGTGAAGGGAAAGAGGAAAAAGTGAAAAGGAGAATTGAAAAAGAGGAGAGGAATGAATAAGTGAAGAGAAAAGAAGAGAAGGTGTGAAAAGAAAAGAGAAGAGGTTCTATGAATGAGAAATAGAAAAAGAGAAAAAGAGAAAAAGGAAAGAAAGAAAAAAAGAAAAGAAAATGAGATAAAGAAAAAAGATAAAAAAAGAAAATTAAAAATAGAAATAAAAATAGAAAATAAAAATAAAAATAAAAATAAAAATAAAAATAAAGATAAGAAAAAAGAAAAAAGAGAAAAAATAATGAATAAGATGAAAAAGATGAAAAAGAAAAGCTACAGCACTGGGTTTTTCCAGGCGGTCACCCATCCAAGTACTAACCCAGCGTTGGCCGCTTAACTTCGGAGGTCTGAAGGGATCCGGTGCGTATGACCAACTATGGCCGTAGCTCACACACACTTCCTCAACCATCCCTTTTATAATCTTCCCCATCTTCCCCATCTATCCTTCTTTTCTTTCTTTCTTTCTTTCTTTCTTTTCTTTCTTTCTTTCTTTCTTTCTTTATTTCTTTATTTCTTTATTTCTTTCTTTTTCTTTCTCCCTCTTTTTCAATTTCTTTCTCTTTCTCTTTCTCTTCAACTATAACTTTCTTCTCCTTTCTTTCACACATTCACATTCACACCCTCCCACTTTCTTTTAATTACCACTTCACTTTTTCTCCTTTCTTTCCCTCATTCCTTCTTTCCCACATTCTCATCCTCTCTCACTCTTTCACTTTCAAAGTTCATTCATTCATTCATTCACTCACTCACTCACTCACTCACTCAATTATTCATTTTATCAATTCAATCAATATTTCACAATTCTTTCAACCATTCAATTTCACATTTATTCAATCCCTCATGAACTGTTTTCTCTTTTCTTTTTCTTTTTCTTTTTCTTTTTCTTTTTTCTTTTCTTTTTCTTTCTCTTTCTCTTTCTCTTTCTCTTTCACTTTCACTTTTGAAATCGCTTCACATCATTGTGTTTCTCATTATGTTTTATCTCAAATGTTCGTTGGATGATTTCTTATTTTCTTTTTTTATTCATTCATTCAATTAATTGATCATTTGTTCATCACTTTATTCATCTATCCATTTGCACTTTCTTTTCTCTTTCTCCCTGATTTTCTTTTTCTCTCTCATTTTGTATTCTTAACATTTTGTTTTCATTCATCTTGTATATTTCCAATTAAGAAATTGATTTGAGATGGGTAATAGAAGGGAATGTGGGGAATGATAGTTAAAGAAAAATAATAATTAATAACGAAGGCAGGATAGAAAGTGAAGGGAAAGAGGAAAAAGTGAAAAGGAGAATTGAAAAAGAGGAGAGGAATGAATAAGTGAAGAGAAAAGAAGAGAAGGTGTGAAAAGAAAAGAGAAGAGGTTCTATGAATGAGAAATAGAAAAAGAGAAAAAGAGAAAAAGGAAAGAAAGAAAAAAAGAAAAGAAAATGAGATAAAGAAAAAGATAAAAAAAAGAAAATTAAAAATAGAAATAAAAATAGAAATAAAAATAAAAATAAAAATAAAAATAAAAATAAAAATAAAAATAAAGATAAGAAAAAAGAAAAAAGAGAAAAAATAATGAATAAGATGAAAAAGATGAAAAAGAAAAGCTACAGCACTGGGTTTTTCCAGGCGGTCACCCATCCAAGTACTAACCCAGCGTTGGCCGCTTAACTTCGGAGGTCTGAAGGGATCCGGTGCGTATGACCAACTATGGCCGTAGCTCACACACACTTCCTCAACCATCCCTTTTATAATCTTCCCCATCTTCCCCATCTATCCTTCTTTTCTTTCTTTCTTTCTTTCTTTCTTTCTTTCTTTCTTTCTTTCTTTCTTTATTTCTTTATTTCTTTATTTCTTTCTTTTTCTTTCTCCCTCTTTTTCAATTTCTTTCTCTTTCTCTTTCTCTTCAACTATAACTTTCTTCTCCTTTCTTTCACACATTCACATTCACACCCTCCCACTTTCTTTTAATTACCACTTCACTTTTTCTCCTTTCTTTCCCTCATTCCTTCTTTCCCACATTCTCATCCTCTCTCACTCTTTCACTTTCAAAGTTCATTCATTCATTCATTCACTCACTCACTCACTCACTCACTCAATTATTCATTTTATCAATTCAATCAATATTTCACAATTCTTTCAACCATTCAATTTCACATTTATTCAATCCCTCATGAACTGTTTTCTCTTTTTCTTTTTCTTTTTCTTTTTCTTTTTCTTTTTCTTTCTCTTTTTCTTTCTCTTTCTCTTTCTCTTTCTCTTTCACTTTCACTTTTGAAATCGCTTCACATCATTGTGTTTCTCATTATGTTTTATCTCAAATGTTCGTTGGATGATTTCTTATTTTCTTTTTTTATTCATTCATTCAATTAATTGATCATTTGTTCATCACTTTATTCATCTATCCATTTGCACTTTCTTTTCTCTTTCTCCCTGATTTTCTTTTTCTCTCTCATTTTGTATTCTTAACATTTTGTTTTCATTCATCTTGTATATTTCCAATTAAGAAATTGATTTGAGATGGGTAATAGAAGGGAATGTGGGGAATGATAGTTAAAGAAAAATAATAATTAATAATGAAGGCAGGATAGAAAGTGAAGGGAAAGAGGAAAAAGTGAAAAGGAGAATTGAAAAAGAGGAGAGGAATGAATAAGTGAAGAGAAAAGAAGAGAAGGTGTGAAAAGAAAAGAGAAGAGGTTCTATGAATGAGAAATAGAAAAAGAGAAAAAGAGAAAAAGGAAAGAAAGAAAAAAAAGAAAAGAAAATGAGATAAAGAAAAAGATAAAAAAAAGAAAATTAAAAATAGAAATAAAAATAGAAATAAAAATAAAAATAAAAATAAAAATAAAAATAAAAATAAAAATAAAGATAAGAAAAAAGAAAAAAGAGAAAAAATAATGAATAAGATGAAAAAGATGAAAAAGAAAAGCTACAGCACTGGGTTTTTCCAGGCGGTCACCCATCCAAGTACTAACCCAGCGTTGGCCGCTTAACTTCGGAGGTCTGAAGGGATCCGGTGCGTATGACCAACTATGGCCGTAGCTCACACACACTTCCTCAACCATCCCTTTTATAATCTTCCCCATCTTCCCCATCTATCCTTCTTTTCTTTCTTTCTTTCTTTCTTTCTTTCTTTCTTTCTTTCTTTCTTTCTTTATTTCTTTATTTCTTTATTTCTTTCTTTTTCTTTCTCCCTCTTTTTCAATTTCTTTCTCTTTCTCTTTCTCTTCAACTATAACTTTCTTCTCCTTTCTTTCACACATTCACATTCACACCCTCCCACTCTCTATTAATTACCACTTCACTCTTTCTACTTTCCTTCCCTCATTCCTTCTTTTCCACATTCTCATCCTCTCTCACTCTTTCACTTTCAAAGTTCATTCACTCACTCACTCACTCAATTATTTATTTTATCAATTCAATCAATAATTCACCATTCTTTCAACCATTCAATTTCACATTTATTCAATCCCTCATGAACTGTTTTCTCTTTTTCTTTCTCTTTCTCTTTTTATTTCACTTTCTCTTTCTCTTTCACTTTCTCTTTCTCTTTCTCTTTCTCTTTCACTTTCACTTTTGAAATCGCTTCACATCATTGTGTTTCTCATTATGTTTTATTTCAAATGTGCATCAGATGATTTCTTATTTTCGTTTTTTATTCATTCATTCAATTAATCATTTATTCATCTATTTATTTGCACTTTCTTTTCTCTCTCATTTTCTTTCACTTTTTTTATTTTGATTATTTTATTTGAAAAGTTTTTTTTTAATATTTGGTTATCTGGAACAGATATTTGATCAAACTGAACGATTCAAATTTCTGCTAGAATAATATTATCTTTTGTGATGTTTAAAAATTCATTTTTTATAACATCAAAGGAAATGAGTCAATATCCCTTTTGTATTAATTTTTAATAATGACACGTCCAAGTATGTGTAATTGTCCTCTTTTTCAAATGAAAAATAAACTGAAGCAACACTCAACATCTTTAAAATTAAAATTTTGTTGACAAATGAATAACTCTTTGAAAAGAAAAAATGACGATTCACACAACTAATAAACAATTTGTTCTTTTAATTTTGACAATTTTATTTGATCAAGTGATACAAAATTGGTAAAAATAGATAAAAACTTCAAAGCAAAGCGCCCCTAGACTAAATATATAACAATAATTTAAATAATTTTAAAAAGTCTTCTTGGGTGTTTATACGCAAAAATTTGTGAGGAAAGATGTATGAAAGCAAATATTTTCTAAAATATGCTCCAAATTTTGGAGTCAAAATGAAATAAATAAGCATAATGTCAAAAAATATCTCATAAGAACACGAATTTTTGACTATTCACATAAAGTTGTAATATTAAATAGCACAGCCTAATAATGTTCCAATATAAATCAATGAATATGTTTTGCATTATATTTTATGCAATCATGTTATTTCTGCACATTTTGCTTTTTCTGCCATGCTTTCATGACATTCTTCACCAAAATTTGAATCTGACATTTTTTTAATCGTTCAGGGAATCTCAAGAATTATTAATCTTTCTTTTTCAAATCCATTGAATCTTAGCTATTATTTCTTCAATTCTGATAAATTGTTTCGTTTTTTCCCCAAATGATATAATTCATCCACAATTGATAACTGATAATCATTCTGAAACACATTGTCATTTTCCACCTCTTGCATTCCTTGTTCAACACTCATTTTTCTTTCTTTAAATTTATTTCTTTTTATAATTTCAATCTTCTTCATTATCAAAAAAAGTTTTCAATTTTTCAATAATTTCATTCAGAAAAGGCCTATCGTTTTGTTCATCTGCCCACATATTTTCCAAGAACTCAACCAGCTCTTCTCCTTCAATTCCTTCTGTCAGCGGTCGCACCCCATCTCTCATCATCTCCTGCGCTTCCTCCGCGTCACACTCGCTCAAAGGCACTTCCCCTGTTGCCATTTCATGGAAAATCAGTCCAAGTGTGAAAACAACTGCTTTTTCAACTTCATCATCTTCCACTTCCTCATTTTCATCGCTTTCATCTCCCATTTCTGGAGCCTTCCATCGCCTCAGTTCATTATTTTGCTTTTCATCTTCCAATTCCTCTGTCAAAACAAATATTTCATTACTTCCTTCCTCAACAAAGATTGTATATGGACACAGCTGCCTTGCCATCATTTCCGCCCTTTCGTCTCCAACTGAAATCAAATGCTCAAACAGTTCTGCCACCGCCAAAACCACCTCCTTCCCATCAACAACATCCATCGCTCTTGTTCCCATTGTAAAATTACCTTGCACTGAATGAATCACTGAATGCAATGTTTTGATGTTCTTTTTCTCCTTTTCTCGAAATGGCTTCTTTGCTGATATAACACTTAATGAATGCGGTTGCAACACCCCAGAAACAGAAGCATCCTCAGACAATGGCAATGGAGATTCCAAATCTGGCAGATCATTTTCATTCAGAATTTCATCAGTCATTGATGGAGGCTCTGGAAGAATTTCATCATTGTCTATCAGAAGTGGAATTTGGCTCGTCATCCCTTCCAGAATCGTGGATGGCATCTCACTCATTTCAAAGCTTTTTCCATCGTTTTCCCTTCTCCTTTCTGCATTTTCATTTATTTGCTCGTATTCCGATCCTGTTTTCTTCGCTTTCTTTTCCGCTTCATTCAGTTTCTTTCGCAAAAGTACAATTACAACAACAAACATTACTGCAAAAATTAAAAGAACGACAACGCAACAAATAAAGGCAATAATGCCCCATTCAATTTTGTTTTCTCCTTTCACAACATTGCCATCTCCATTTTGTTCAGTTTCACTTTTGTTCTTCAAAATGAATGATTCAGTAGACGATGGATTGTAGGTATTCCCAAATAGAATGCACACAGATACTTCTGCTTCTTCTGGAGCTGAATCAACAAAGCCCGAATTAATAACAGAGAAGATTTTTGTCTCCGAAACGCAATCTTCGTCTTTGAAATGGAACGTTGAAATTGACTTTTCATTGTTAATGGTAGTCACAATTTGAAACAAAAGATTGCATGGAAGAAGCAAATTCCCCATAAAAATGATCTTCGTTGTGTTTTCTGTTTTTTCCATTTGTGCAGAATCCAAAACGGGTATGAAAAATGCTGATCCTCTTTCTCCTGCAATTCCTCCCAAGTTGCATTCCTCGTCCAAAATCCAAAGCGATGTGTTTGGTAATATCCCATCTCCACCTTTCAAGCTTACAACATCCAGCAGTCCTGAATCTGAACAGATGATGTTTCTCCTCGCTGAAGGATATCCTTCAATTGATGGCTTGTTGTTGTTGAACATTCCCATTTCAATTACCACATTTCCTCCACTCATCGAAAGTCCTCCCTCTTGTGAATTTGATATTGTTGTATCTTTCATCACCACTGAGCTATATTCTGTATCCACAAGAGATCCATTCCATTCACAAAGATCTGATTTAATCTCATTGTTGTTATTTTCTTTTGAATTTTCTAAATCCCCACTGAAAACGCATGAATCCATGAAAATTTCAGAGCAAGAAAGCAAGGATACAATTTTCCCTTTCTCAGCTTTTGACGAGGAATTGCCTATTTCACAATTTGATATATTCACATTTCTCCTGTTGCTGATACAAACAAGAGGCGTATCTCCTTTGCACGAAACATTCAAAATTGTACATTCATACAAAGCTGATTTCATTGTAACGCTCTGCGCTTTGTTCTCTGCTCCATCAAAACTGATGATGCTCTTTTGGCTTACTGCCTCACTAATCACCACTTCCTTCATCGAGATGTCTTCGCACAACACAACAAACAAATCCTGAAGTGACACAACATTCGCAATTGAAGCAGAACGTAATTGGACAATTCCTTTTTCGAAAGAGCATAACGAAATAGTTTCTATCTGTTCAATGGAAATTTTATCAAAGTCCAGCATCCCTCCTTTCATCCGAATAAGTTCATTAAAACCAACTTTTGAATTCGTATTCTCTGGCTTAAACGCAACATCGACGATCAGCATGCTGCCTTCATCAATTTCCAGAATTGCCTTGTGATCCGATGAAAATAAGTCTGCAAACAGGAATTCGATTGATTCCAGGCGATTTCTTCCTTTCGTTTTAATCAGAGCTGGGCCAACAGCAGGAATAGCTGATAACACAACCAGCTTTGCTTTTGCGAAGCTTTTCGACTGAATGGTGATATCGCTCAGCTCAATCTCCTTTTCAATCTCACTTTGCTCATCAATAGCCACAATTCTCAGGAAGTCACCAACAAGATGGCTGGCACCATATCCAACAGACAGACAGGGATGAGTGTTTGTGCCACACTGCCGATCGTTCGCTCCGCTATTCCCAAACACATTAGAGACAACAATCATGCTTGCCTGGAAGAATGTCATCACTTCAATCAAATCAACTGGCTCGGAGAGTGTTGGATCAATCCCATACATCGCATTCAGGCGAATAAAAGAGTCCGCTCTCAAATCCATCACAAACTGTGTCTCGTTGATTTGGTTCGAGATGTTTGTGCATTCAATGAAAATGTCTCGGCCAACAAATGCCTCATTGCCAGAAAATGTGATATTTTTGAAAAGAAAGTTCAATTCTCCTCTTTCCTTACACTCCAAGAATGCTCCTCCTCCTCTTCCGCTTGCAACAGAACAAGAGCATTGCGCTATTCGTGAATCTTCCACTTTCAGCGAGCCATCCAAACTCAGTACAAAGAAAAGAGAACCGCCTTTCTCAGACGAAAGAGCTTTGCACGATTCGATTGACGAATTTCTCACTATCATTTCAACACTTTCACTGCTGCAATTGCTGCTGCTAACACACGATCCATCATCCTTCCTTGAAACAGAAAAGAATGTCGATTCATTTATATTTATCATTGTTTTCATATTGCGTCTTGTTGTTTCTGCTGCATTCTTCACGTTAATTATGCTTCCGCTCTCAATTGTGGATGAAAGAACATTCATTTTGTTCATTCTGCATTCGCATTTGCCAAATACATTGAATACGCCTCGCTTCGTATGGATCCTTTCAACATTCAGTCCATCAACAATCAGCGTTCCTTTCCCCATTTCCGCAAACACATAGTTTTGTGCCATATTGCCCGTGCTTGTTGAAGAAAACCAGCACTCTTCAAACGTTAAAGTTCCATCTTCGTTTTTCACAATGGTTTCTTCTCCATTTTCATGTATAAACTCCACTGATAGAATTATCCACGAAAATGTCAGAGCCTTATTGTTTCTGATCAATCCTTTTCCTTCCACTGGTTCTTCTTGGCTCACAGCCAACATCGAATGGCTGGCTTCCACTTCAGATGTTGTTCCAGAGCATATCTTGAAGTCGGAAAGAACAAAGCTGTCCTTCAAAACTGTCGTGTCGTGAATTATTATCTCCTTTTTTGTCTCGCTTCCGTCAATCTGCTGCATCCCTTTCCAGAAAGAAAAGCACGGATCGTCTGGACTTCCACACCTCTTCACATCAAAGCCAAGTGAAGAAACGTCTATCTGGAAATTCGAATAACTCACAAGAAATCTGAAGAGGTTGGCATTGTTGAAGACATCGTCACTCCCCACAAACAGATTTGCTGCATTTTCCATTGAAGAATAATCAAACACGAATGAAGATGATGCCACAGTTACATTCAAATCAAACGACAAAATGTAAATATGCTCCCCAATTTTCGCTTCATTGGCTTCCAAAACAATTGCATCAAAAACAAAAGGAGTTCCGATTTCTGAGTTTGAGCAGTCAACATAAAGAAATCCACCTTTTCCAATTGTCTGTGAGCATTCACAATTTTTTCCTATTGTTTTGTTGATCATCAATTGCTGCTCTGCTTTCAACGTGATTCGAAGTGCTCCGCCTTCTGCCCCATTCTCTGTTTTGGCCCCAGAAATATTGCATGCTTCAATTACAGCCGAAGAAGAAGAAGCAGAAATCGGCGTGAAATCAAACTTCACATCTTCAATTGTACAACGAATCAGCGAAAATGTTCCTCCATTCACAGAAATCAGCGAAAACGAAATTGTGCCTTGTTGCCTCGCTGAAAATGCACAATCAATCAAATGAAGCATCCCATTTTCAGGAGAAGAAGATATCAGAACTTTACGATTGGTGCTGAATTCCAACGGCAACACGAAATCAACAAGGCAAAATTGAAGATTCTTCGAATTGACAATCAACGCTGAAGAAAAGTCGGAACGAATAATTTCAGAAGCAAAATCAAGCTTTGCATGTGCTTCAGAGACTGAAGATTTGACCTCGAAATTGGACAGATCATATTCATCTTGAATGATTGCGTTTGAGCCAATCCATATAATTCTATGCGAAGAATTCAAATTGGCATTATTCACACCCCTCCAGAAAGTGTTGCAGGGAAAATTCAAGCTGCCGCATCCCATCACTTCAATTCCATTTTGGTCAACAAACACCTCATTCGAATGGTATGTCACCAGAAATAGAAGCAGATCAACAGGTTCACCAAAAAATCTTTTATCAATTCCTTTCATATCCACAACAGAAACGCCATTTTCGTCTAATATGTTTAAAGAGAAGCTATGCCAGCTCGCTGTTTGATTCAAATCAGAACAGCTGATAAATAAATCCCTCCCGTACAAAGCTTTATTTTCAAAAAACACAATTTCTCTGAAATTTAAGTAGTTTGTGGAATCGTCGCTTAAACAAAGAAAAATGCCTCCTCCTCTTCCGCATGTCTCATTAGCTTCGCATTCACTTATTTCAACATTTTCTATGTCGAAACTATTCTTAAAGGCAAGCTCACATTCAACAACGCCTCCATCGCCATTGCGCGATATGCATCTCACAAATTCACATCCTCGAGAAATGGATGCCCGCTCCACGTTCCTCAGCACAAATATTCCTCCGCATGAAGCAGAGCAATCAGAAATATTCGCTGCATTGATTTCAAATCTTTCTCCTTCAATTTCCTGGATCAATCCATCTCCTTCTGATACAACATAAGATGCATTCAGATTGTTGATAGACATCTCTCCTCTCTCCAACCGAGCTATTCCGAAGCTCGACAAAAAAGTCAGATAAGAAAATGATACGCTCTCAAGCTGTGCCTTTCCTCTTTCTCCAACAACGATCCAAAGCTTTCCAGCTTCTTCAGAACCTTCGCTCCCTCCAAACTCACAATTCAGGATTGCCACTCGTCCCCCATTCATCCGAATAACGCCAACATTACCTTCTGCCGGAGAGGCAGGAAGTTTGAAAATCAGTCTGTTGAGAAGAAGCACTGTTGGCGTTAAACCATCAACCACATTGAAGAAACCGTTGCTTTCAACTCTCAGCTCGGATTTGTCAGCTACTCCGCGGATGGTCAGCCGCTTCCCATCTCTTCTCATCTCTCCAGAGACCCAGTTGTGGTTGTTGATCTGAACAGTCGTCTGGTTCTCTTTCAGGTTGCTGACACCAACCTCCAATCGATCGCATGGATTTGCATCGCTTCCACAGTTCGGCAACGTGCTTTTTCCTGCCTCAACAAAGATGATATCTCCTGTTCCAGAAAACAGATATTTCTTGATTGAATAGTCAATTTCTGTGCTTTCAACGGAGTCCATAACCCAGAAATTTGGCTCAGGTGTGCTCAATTCGTCAATTGTCCCAAACCACAGATCTTCTTTGATCAGCGTTTCTGGATTCCCGCAAAGCAGAAACAGATCACTTCCCTTTGAAGCAAGATTTCCTGTGAAAGTGTTTGACTTCATAGAATACTGAACATTCGCATCGAATTTCAGATGCAGTCCTCCTCCATATCCCTGTGCTCCCAGCGCAGTGCAGCTCTCCACTCTGTTCAGAGTGAATATCAGTTCTCCTCCATTCGACACATTGAATGCTCCCATTCCACCAAATGGAATCTCGCCTTGGCACATAGCTTTCGAAAACACACAGTTGCTGATCTCCACTCGCTTTCCCTGTCCAATAACGCCTGAAAAGACTGAGCCATTCCCGTTGTTGCGAGTCACGTTCGACAATTCACTTGAATGCATTTTCATTGCGCTTCCTTCCCCAAATGAAATAACGCTGCCACTTTCCAGTGATGAGCCATTGACTGTTAGCTTCTTGATGTCGGCTGAAGATTCTTCGGTCAAGTGAATCAGTCCATTATGTGTCAGACTTCCAACCGCTTCAAAAGTGCATCCTGCAACAGATAATGATGTTCCTTGTCCTCTCAGCTCAATTGCTGCAATATCTCCAAAATCAATTCTTTTCAGCTCAAATTCAGTCAAATGAACTTCGCCTCCTGTTGCACAAAGAATGCTGAATTCGATTGCCTCGCTTTCTATTTGCCTTGTTGCTGAGCAATTAGCAATGTTCAAAGTTGATTGCTGGCACAGAATCAGAAACAAACGAGGCGTTTCAACGAAGCTTGGAGGCAAGGAAAACGTAATATTCGAAATTGAAACATCTGCTTCTGTCTCGATCAAACCATCCCCTTCCCCGCTTCCGTTGCTGCAAACAAAAACAGAAGTATTTTTTGTTGTCGCCAAAATAGAAACAGAACACGAGGCAAGCCTTGTGCAGCTATCCAGCTGGAAAGATGGGAGTACTTCAACAACACCTTGCTGTTGCGCTGATCCAAATCTCAATTCAACAACTTTGCTGATTGTGTGGCAAGGCGCAAATGAAAATCCGCACCCTGAGTGATCATGTCCTCCATCTGCTTCGCCTCCAACATATCCGCTTCCAGAAAATGAAGTCAGAAATGCAGTTAAAGGAATCGCATAATCTCGATTGCAGGAGACTCGCTCATACCCCATCAAATCCATTTTATCCATTTCCCTCCAAGCTATTTGGAAGTTATCTGTTCGAACTGCTTCAGTTAAGTTGATGGCATCCACAAATATGTTGTTTCCTTTCCACGCTTTGCATTCAAAGAATATCAGATTTTTCAGTGAATAAACTCCATTATTATCTGAAATATGCAGATATATCCCTCCTCCTAATCCTCTTCCACTGTTTGATTCTTCGCTGCTTGGCACATTACAACTGCTGAATCTGGTGTTCTTCACAGCAACGTTCATATTCCCCTGTTTCTGGATAAACAAAGATCCGCCCTTCAGCTCGTTTCCGTCTTCACATGATGAACTTATTTGGCATCCGTCAATCACAATCCCACAGCTTTCTCTATTCCCATATGCACTGAACAGACCACCATTTCCGTTCTTCATGGTTATTCCGTTGATTTCACAGCTCTGTATCGTGAATGAACTTCCTCCCTCAAATAAAAATGGACTGGTTGAAAACGTAATTTGGTTTGTTTCTGCAACAACAACAAAATCATTTGCAACAAAAATCCCTCCGATTATTTTTGCAAAGATGAAATTGATTTCGTTGCTTTCTTCTGAATTAGTAATCGAAAATCCGCAACTGTTTAATGCTAGGCTATTTCCGTTACACTGAATCAAAGACGTTCTGGAGTTGAGCGATAATGGCAAAACAAAAGTGATATTCGTTATTGTCGCTGGCTGAGTGACTGTTATAAAAGAAGATGAATCTGTTGGAGGTGGTGGAGAAATCACAATTTTTGTGTTCTTTTGCGCACATTTCACTTTCCATTCGCAAACATTCATTTCTGTCTCTTCGCTCCAAATAAATGAAGGATCAAGCAAGATGTCTTTGTTCAACGAAGAAAAACGAAGATTGGCTGTGAACGCAATTGTTGAGCAAGGATAGCCCGAGTGGCCACATCCACTGAAGTCTCTCTTGTTGTTTCCTCCAACGACTGCTGGCAGAGGAAATGGAGCAATGAAATAGAGAGCCAGAGGAATTCCATAATCTTCATTGCCATTTTCGAAGCCCATTGCATCATCGTATTCTGCTGCATTTGTCGAGATCGTAACATCCACTTTTCCTGAATTCATCAAATCTGCCAAATTCCCCTCATCAAAAAACATGTTGCTTCCTCCTTTCGCTGCATAATTTTTTTCAACACCGCTCGTAAAGCTGAATGAAGAAACCGAATAATCATTGAACTGACCAGCAGCCTTCACAAACAGCCCACCACCAAATCCACATTGAGTTCTCGTATCACTTGCTCCACACTTTGAAAACGATGTGAGCGTTCCATCTTTTCCGATGCTCAGCTTTCCGCTTCCAGCAAACGAAGCATATATCCCTCCTCCACAACCAGAGCAAGCCAAACAGTTGTAAAATGTTGACTCTCTAATCTCAACAACATTTCCTGTATTCATCACAATATTCACTGCGCTTCCATTTCCATTTGCGAGTTCAATGGATTTCATGTTGATTTTTTCCACTTTCACTGTTTTCCCGTTTTCAATCGTTATGGCTGCCTTGCTGCTGCACTCAATTCCTTCCATTGTTGAATTCTGAAGAGTCAATGAACCTCCGTTTGTGCAATCAATTATTCCTTCGTTTGATGCGGAAGTTGTATTCGAAATGTTGCATAACTCAACGTTAAGCTGCCCGTTCGTGCGTGAAATCATCAGAGGTGCTTCTGTTAATTTGAATCCTTTCGCCACAAGTGATTTCACTGCGCTTGTTCCACCCATGCAAATAATAAAACTGAAAGACAATGTTGTGTCAGACATAAGCATCAGTGCACACTGCTCAGACAAGAAAGATCCTGACTGCACCAGAAATAGAGCTTCCCTTCCAGATAGCGAACTCGGCAGATAAAACTTGATGCTCGAAAAAGAAGTTGTTGCTCTGCTAACAATCATTCCATCTTGATTGTTGGTTAAATTATCGTTAATGATGAGCTGTGTCTGAGCTCTAATCCCTCGAACACTTGTAGTGCATTCATATAGAGATATCTCTCGTGAAAGAGTGGAGCTGCCATCAACAGCAATTGACACATCGCTTGATGTTTTGTGTTGCAAGAGAATATAATCAACAGTTGAGCATTGCTCGTCAGCAAATCCACACATGTGCCAATCTCGTTTGTTCGTATTTCCAACATAAAACTCGCTCGGTTTGCTTCGGAGATAAAGCACAAGAGGAATCGCAAACGAACGATCGCTATTTTCATATCCACACAGATCGGTAAGTGAATTCAGTTGAGGACTGAACTTCAACCGCTCTGCATTAATCACTTGGCTGAAGTTCGCCGCTTCAATAAAAATGTTGTTACCGAATTGCGAAGCACGGCAGTTGGTGAATGTCATTTTGTCGAAAACAAAATCATTGGCTGAATTTTCCAATTTCAGAAATATTGCCCCTCCAAATCCGTTGCTTCCAACTCCCTGTGCACCTCAATCAGCAAAAGTTAGCGAATCAATTTCTCCAAATCTCACTTTTGAGCCAGGTTGCATCATAATGGAAAGGCATCCTCCATTTCCACTTTCACATTTGCACCCATCAAACGAGATATTGTTCAATGATAATGATTCCTCATTTATCGGGTTGCATTCAATGACTCCTCCATTTCCAGAGCTTCGAATGACCTCTGTGAAGTTCGTGTTAGAAATTTCAGAAAATGAGGAAATTGGAGCCCTTATGAGCTGAGTGCTTGTTCTCAAAGAAGACACAATACAGGAATCAATTGAAATGCTTCCCAAAGCAATGTCAAATAATGGCTTGCTAAAAGAAGTGGGCTGAGCCCTAGACGAAGTGATAAGAAGATGCTTCAGGTTAGCTGTTCCAGATGAACCAGAAATAGATAATATTCCAACTGTTTCTGCTACAGCGTTGTGATCAATCTCCAAAGAAAATACACTCAAATCTCCGGCATTAATTGAAAACAGGGCTGCAGAGTTTGACAGCATGCTTGTTCTTACGACTGATTTGTCTGTTCCATTACCAATCACTTTGACTTTATTGCTGTTGATGGATAGCACAGAAGAAGGAGTAAAGACTGATTCAAGCAAAAATATTTTGCATTCAACATCGTACCTCATCTTTCCAAATGCGTGTTCAATCGTTTTGCATGGAATCGAGTCGTTCAATCCACAAAGCTCATCCGAATCGTTTCCATTCTCATGTACATATCGAGTCAGAAGCATTACCTTTACAGGAAGCCATCCATTGTATACTTCGCTATCAGCTGTGCCACCGTAAAACACTCGCTTTTCTGTTGTTGTTGAATATGATTCGAAAAATGGATTTGAAGTCACTCCACCTCCATTTATTCTCACATCATTTCCCATCCCATTTTTTGCTATGTTTCGATGGAAAAAGCAGTATCGTATAAATTGGGTCTGAACAGCTTGCTCCGAAAGTGCATCAAAGCACATTCCAGCTCCTCCGAAAACTGTTGAATTTGTAAATGTTCCATTCAACGTATTGAATATAAACGTATTTTCTGTGATCAAAAGTGTTAAAAGATTTGCATTCGATAAATATTCACTAAAAAATAGACAGCCAGAAGTGTTTTCTGCGTAATTATTCGCAAATTTACTGTTTGAAAAAACGAATGTTCCGGACGATTGAAGAAATTTTGGACGTAAGTAGCATGTCATTCCAAGAGAACCTGAAATGGAGCAATTTTCAAAAACAACATCTTTGTATTGTTCATTTTTCATATGATCAACGCTACAAATAGCTCCTCCATGATATGCGCAACACTTTCTGAAATTTGATGAATCAACATTAACATTTTCCAAATTTGAAAGAAATAAAGCACCTCCATGATTGAACTCTCCATTTTTAATTGTGCTAACACTGTCAAATAAACAATAACGAATGTTGATTGATGCCCCAGGGGTAGAAATGGCAATGGCACCCCCAAATCCTTGCTGGGGTGTATTTTTCCATTCACACCAAACAAATGAATGCTCTCCTTTACCCAAAACTTTCCTTTCCAGTGATAATGGATTCTCTTGCTTTCCAGAATATTGCTCATTGGACAAGTGATGACAAGATATGAAAGTACTGTTGAATGAAGAAAATGCAGCAAACGGCTGATTTATTGATTGAAGAAGCCCTCCATAATACACATCGCAAACTCTGGAGAACGAACAGCTGCATATAGTCGCTGTATGACAAAAAGCACGCGATTTTAAAGAACAATGAAGCATATCATAACAAATGGGATTTGACAAATTTTGGAATTTCGAATCTGTTACAGAAATGCAGGAACAAGTCTCGCTTTGAACGAAACATGGCATCACAACCATGTCTGAAAAATGGCATCCCGCAATTTCCAACGACCAGAATCCATAAGAATAAATTGAATTTCCTCTTGCAATTTGAGGAACTGCAGTTGAAGTGCTGATTGTCAGACTTGTGTTTTGAAGAATAATTACTCCATCGTCAGCTGTTATAGGGCTAATTGTCGATGTGCCAGGCATATAAAGCAAGCAACATGCGATAGACAACGATGATGAAGACGAGCAGATAAATAGAGGACTGTATTCGAGCTGACGAAGCTCGACAAAAACACACGATGATGAGGCATTATATAAATTGAATGTCGAAGAAATTGCGCAACCGTAGTGCATGCGCAAAAAATTTTCCCCCACAAAAATTGAATCATATGCGACATCATGAGTAAAATTCTCAAGAGGCTTGTAAATAACAGAGTTTTGCTTCCGTGCATTGTATGATGGATTTATGGTGTAATTGTATTGCATAAATTTTCGTTTCGTTACGATGCTGTTACAATAATCATATGAAAAAAGCAAATAACTCTCTATGAAACACAAAACAAAACGAACATCCATTTCCAAAAATAAATATTTAATTATACTTTTCGATAAAAGGATAAGAAAAAATTTTTTTGCTAAATTTGAATAAATTATATGGCGGACAGCTCAACAACACACGCACATATACACACACATACAAAAAAAAAAAAAAAAAAAAAAAAAAAACTAATAAATAATTATACATACTTTTTAAAGATTAATATCAAGAAATTTTTTTATCACAATTTCGACTTTTCTGTGATTTATTTTTTAAAAACAACATATTATTATTTAGTCATGAATATTCACCAACAATTTTTATTTCTCCCTGCATTTTAAATAAATTGTAATCTCGATAATACCCTTAATTCGTATTTTTGAATAAGTAAAAATTAGTGCATGGGACCAGGAGGAGCAAAGCAGTATACATTAACGCCTGAAGAATGCTCTACGATTAACAAAGAATTGACAAGAGTGCTTCAGCCCATTGGAAGAAGAATGAACGAAACTGTTCAATATTATGTTCTGTGGAGAAATATTCTTATTTTGAGGAGGAAACGAGAAGAGGCACCTTTGATGGTTGCGGGGAAATTGTCAGTCCCTATTCGACCATTTTGTGGATGGGTTGATAAAGAAGGAGGGGCTATTAAGACCTGGAAACGCAGATGGATGGTTTTAACCACCGACAGAGAGATGTATTATTACACTGACTTAGCAGCTAAAGACAGAGGGGAATCAAAAGGCAGTTTTTCTCTAGAAGGATATGAAATTGTCGAAGGTTTTCAGACTTTTTTTGAAACAAATAAATTATTATGATAAATATTTTTGCTTATTAAAATTAAGATCCAATTGCTGCACAAACGCAAAGAAATAGAAAAATTGCAGATATGGTTTGAATATACAATTTAATTTTTTAGGTTATTTCATTTTTACGATGAACAATAAAAATTTTTCTTTTAAGATTGGCTGGACAGATAGAACATCAATACCCCAGCCAACAAGATATCCTCCAAACACAATAGAATTGTATCATCATAAAGATCGTTTGTGGCATTTTGCCCCTCTTTCTTCTGCTGAAAAGAACGAGTGGGTTAAATGCCTAAGAAATGCACTTATTCAAGTCACTTGTGTGCTTGCATTTTCAATATTCAAATATCTTATTTTTGAAAATATTGGATTCTTATAATTATTTATCAAAATTTTGCGACTTCATTTTTTATTTTTTTTGGTATTTGTGTGAAAAGCATATAAATCTGATTTTGCTTATAGCACATGCTTCTATCGCGCAATGGCCCACTCTCTGGAAGCTGCAGACTGCAGGAACAAAATACCAATTTGGCAAGATGATTTTCGCCTGACAATATTCCAGTTTGCGACAGAGCAGATCGAGCCAGACTTGTTCTATGATAAGTACAAACGGCTGACTGGATCGTTTTTGGAGCAAGCTGCGCAGTATCAAGCAATCAGAGTCGAGTTCCATTCATACTGTATGTTTTCAAAACAATAAAAGAATATATTTATATATATTAATTTATTTATCCTTCCTTTTCAAAATGTGAACATAAATAAACGAATGTGTTATTATTATATTTTTAATTTTACGTAATGTTCTTTTTGAAAACGGATGCTTGCTTTTCTTTTCTTTTCTTTTCTTTTTCAATCATTCTATCTTTCTTTCAAATCCTTTGTCAAATGAAAGTGCGTGAACAAATTCGTACAGCAACCAACGACCTCCTCTTGCAGATCAAAGAGAAGAAGCGTGATACCGAGGCGCGCATCATTTCGAGGATATCTGAAATATCAGCGCTGCACAAGACAGTCAAAGAAGAAGTCGGAAAGGCCAACATCGATCTTATCAAGCGCTTTATTGCCTCGCATCTCGCACCAAACATTGAAACGACGTTCAATTTGATCGAGCAGCCCATCAAGCAATGCTTTGTCGAAGCTGATCGGCTGCTGAAGTCTCATTGCGAAGATCTGATGAACGAGCTGGAGAGAAAGACAAGAGACCGTGTGTTGATTTATTTATTTATTTATTTATTTAAAACAATAATTATTTATAAGGCCGCCTTCGAGAAGCCGCAGAGCTGATCGAGCCTCTCATCCAGACTGCTGTTGACTCTGCCTCTCTGTCTCCGCTGCTCCAGGCTTGCACCGAAGTCGGGCTGCGAATCGAGTCAATGAGGAAATCAATGACGTCGCATCTGAATGCGAAGGAAATAACACACACGCTTTCTCACCTGATGACGATATTTGTGGTGAGAGGGTTCACCACACTGGAAGTAGAGCTTTCGCTGTCGCTGTCATCTGACCCAACACGAGGAGAACCTGACAGACTGCCGAAGATTGTCGGAAAGATCTTGGACTCTGTATTTGATGTATGGAGGAGAAGAGAGAGGAGGAGTTGATTGTGATTTTTGTTATAGCTATTTACTAAAAATATTTTTTTTTTTTTTATTTTCTTTTTTTTATTTCGAATGTTATTTGCAAATGTTTTATTGTAATGTTCAATTATGCTATTTTCATTTATTATTATTATTATTATTATTTTATGATATTTCATCTCTCATCAACTCCTTTTACTTATTTATTTATTATTAATTTATTTATCATTTAATTTATTTTATTTATTAACACTCACAGCGGTTCAAATTCGATGCCCGTGTGATGACCCAGCGTATCACCTTGAATCTGATGCACGCCATCCTCGATCTGCCCTTCTTCCGCGCTGCTATGGCTGTGCTCGACGCTGCAAAGGGACAAATTAGAGAGATGGTGCCAACATCGATGATTGAAATCTTCAATGCGGATTGCGTTTGTGTTTTTAATTATATATGTTATGATATTAATTGAAATTATATTTGTCTTTTTCTTTTAACTTTGCTGTTTTATTCTTCTTTTCTTTTTGATCAACTCATTTTTGTATATGTTTTTATATAAATCTTCTTTCTTTCTTTCTTTCTTTCTTTCTTTCTTTCTTTCTCTCTCTCTCTTTCTCTTTCTCTTTCTCTTTCTCTTTCTCTTTCTCTTTCTTTCTTTCTTTCTTTCTTTCTCTTTCTCTTTCTCTTTCTCTTTCTCTTTCTCTTTCTCTTTCTCTTTCTCTATCTCTATCTCAATCTCTATTTATCTTTTGTGATATCATTTTATTTTTGCTTCATTAACATTCCAAACACATTCAGATTATGAATGACATTCTCTACACGTTCTCACACACCACAATTGTCCACACGATTGGCGCGAAGATGGCAAAGATACCAGCACGCCCTGATTTGCCTCCGCTTCCTCCGATTTCAAAGACAACTGAAGAAGATTGGCTCGAAACAAACTGCCTGCCTTTTGCATAAAAAAATAAAAGAGAGAGAAAGAGAGAAAGAGAGAGGCGGGAAGGGAAAGAGGGAGAGATTAAGAAACTGATGAGAAGAAAAGGGAAAAGGAACTTGGAGGAACAAAGAAAATTTTTTATTTTCTTTGGCTTTATGGAAGAGATGAAGAAGATAAAAAATAAATTGATTTTGAATAAATGTGAATGCTTCGAGAAAAGAGCCTGATTGAACAGGCAGAACCTGTACAATTATTATTGTAATGATCATTTTGTATAGCGAAATTCATGTTTTTGGCTTCATTCTCGTTTGTGTGATCCGAATAACTGAACATTTTTTTGTTTTCCTTTTTAAACTGAAATTAATTTTCAGATATTTTTTATTTAAATCTTTTAAGGAACATCTCTTTTCAAATGAATTTTTTTATTTTTAATTAATTTTCCTTTGAACAGTGAAAGATCTATTTATCACGTTTTTAAAACGAATAAAAAGGTTCACTCTTTTATTATTGCTATCTGCCTTTGAAAGCACTGCAAGGTGGGATTATTCATATCGATATTTAATGTTTTTTGTCTCACATTTTTATTTTATTTTTTATTTTTATTTCCTTTGATTCGAACCTTCTTCTGTTTTGTTGTTCTCCGTTTTGTTAAAGAAACTGTTTTCTATGTTTTTAGAAATTCAATTTTGGATTTTACTTCAAAATTTCCAATTTTTTTCAAAATCACTTCATGACGAATATTATCCTGATGAACAACACCTTTTACTCAATTACAACTCAAAATGATTTAGCATCTTAAGGAAAAACATATTGTAAGCTCTTTGAATGAAGAGAGAAAAGATGATTGTTGAAGAAGAAAGAAGAAGGGAAAAAAAATTATTCTTCGTTCATACAAATAAAATATCTTTATTGAGTTCAAAATTGTTTTACAAGCTTAATCGATCCCGTTTTTTTGAAGTGCGCACAAACTGTTAAAAATACAATGTTGCTATTAGTCATTCTCCTTTTAACATCAATAACAATTAATAAATGATTTTCTTCTTCTTTTTTTTTCTTGCTCAAATACAAACAAGAATGAATGATAAAATGGAAGTTTAATAAAAAAAATTTTTTTATTGAAATAAAATATATTTTTAAGGTGTAATAATAGTGCGGACACACACAAATACGAATACAAACACACACAAACACACACACATTCACTCACTCGCTCACAAAATCGAGTTTATAAGAAAATTTTCAAGTTCCTTCTCAGATTTTCGAGAGTAAAAAAAAAAAAAAAAAAAAAAAAAAAAAAAAAAAAAAAAAAAAAACAGAGAAAAGTTAAAGAAAAGAAAAGAAAAAATGATTAAAGTAATTTTCACTTGAAAACAACTTTTGTATTCTGTAATTAATTATGATTGATTGACTGACGTATGAACCAATGCGAAACAAGCTGTTCATCTTTTTGTTTTTCATTCGAGAAAAGCAAAATGAACTGCTTAAATATGAAAACCATTGGAACTATTAAAAAAAGAAATTGGCAGAAAGAAAAAATTTTAGTGATACAAGCAAACAAAAATTTTTGCAACATATTTCAAACTAGTTATTCTTCAAACTTTTCAATAACATTTCAAAAGACAACATTTGAGAATAAAAGCATGCTAACACACTAAAAATTGAATAAACAAAAAGAAAATCTTTAAAAAAAATATTTTTCATTTATATAAATAGCACATAAATACTCCAAGAACAAGAAACTTTCTTAGAAAGTGGAGACAACATTGCACACACACACAAACACACAAAGAAATAACAAAAAAAGGTAACATTTCATTAAACAATTCATCATCCATATCACATAAACACGATTAAACTATAAACACATTTCTTTGATGTGTTGAAAAGGAAAAAGATTTTATTTGTTTTGAATAAAATAGAAAATTTAACTGAACTTAAAATAAAAAAATCGATTAACATATAAACAGAAACAAGAAAGAAGAAGAATAAAAAGAAGGACAATTAGAAAATCATAGTAAATATCCGGGAAATCTGAGAACTCATAAATTAATACCATAAAAGCATTATACAAAGAGAGAAAGAAAGAAAAAGAAAAAGAGGGAAGAGAGAAAGAAGAAGAATAAAGAGATAGTTAGAAGTATAGAAATAACAAAAGAAAGATTTATACAAAGGCAATAAAAATCATTAAAAACTTAATAAAACAAAAAAGCTTAAAGTTCAAGAACAAAACCTAAAAAAAAAAAAAAAAAAAAAAAAAAAAGAAACGAAATATTTCTTTCTTTCTTTCTTTTCTTTTAAAAAAGATTCAAAAAAAAATAGGAAATGTCAAATTTTTTATCCATTAACATTTACCAGCCTGATGAAGAATCGATGGTGGAAGAGGAGGAGGACGTGAAGGAATAGCAGCAAAAGTTTGAGCACGCTGCCTTTGTGGAATATCTGAACGAGCAGGAAAAAAGGGAGAAGAGGAATTATAAGAAGAGAATGGAGAGGAAGAGAGGGGAGAAGAAGAAGAAGACGATGAAGATGAAGATGAAGGGGATAAAGAAGAATGAGAATTAGAAACAGAATTTAAATTACAAGAAGACGAAGACGAAGACGAAGACGAAGTAGCAGCAGTAGTAGTAGATGATGATGAAGGAGATGATGCAAAAGGTTGTGAAGTTGCCTCAAAAGGAGATGTTTCTGATGCCATTGGCGAAATCTTATCCAAAAATGGAGACTGATCTCTTGTTGAATCTGTTGTTTGTGTCAAATCATTGGAATTATTCAAATCATTAGAAGAGGAAGAGGAAGGAGAAGGAGAAGTAGAAGAAGAAGAAGAAGAAGATGGAGAAGAAGATGATGAAGTGACTTCTGTATTTGAATGTGATGTGGACGTTGTATCTGCTGCTGTGGGAAGGCGAGGCGGTGGACGAGGTGGTAACCTGGCAGGCAGAGGGAGAGGGAGAGGAAGAGAAGAAGAAGAAGAGGTTGAAGAAGAAGAAGAAGGTGAAGTGATGGGAAAAGAAGAAGAGGAAGAGGAAGAGGAAAAGGAGGAGGAGGAGGAAGAGGAAGAAGATGGTGATAATGGTGATGGTGCCGATGTTGAAGTATTAATTGAAGAAGAAACAGAAGAAGACATGTTGATGTCCATATTTGAAGTGTCTGCAGTGTTTGTGGTGGTATTCTCCTCTTCAGGAGAGCAGACATTTGAAAGCTTTGAATTCGAAACAGAAAAAAATGAATGTGTTTCAACGGGATTCAAGTTATTTCTTTCTTCTTTTCTTTCTTCTTTTCTTTCTCCTCCTCCTCTTTCTTCTTCTTCCTTTGAAGCGTTACTATCAGAAGAAGAAGAAGAAGAAGATAGAGAAGAAGGTAGAGAAGAAGAAAGAGAAGAAGAAGCACAAACAGAAGAAGAAAGAGGCTTTTTTGAAGGAACCGAAATAGAACCTAATTCCATGTTGAGTGAAGGCGGAGGAATTGGTGGTGGACGCTTGAGACGAGGAAAAGAAGCAGTTGGAGAAGAAGAAGAGGAAAAAGAGGAGGAGGAAGAAGAAGAAGAAGAATAAAATGGAGAGGAAGAAAATGAAGAAGAAAAAGAAGAAGAAGAACGACGATCAACAACAGTGAGTGAACGATGATGCTGCAGAAAAGAAGAAGGAAAAGAAGGTTTGTTGGAAGAAGAAGAAGAAGAAGAAGAAGAAGAAGAAGATTCAGAATGGAAGGAGGAAGGAATAGCTGAGTTATATGATGTACATATTGAAGTGGAACGAGAAGGTGAAGAGGAAGAAGAGGAGGAAGAAGAAGAAGAAGAAAAGGGTGAAGTGAAAGAAGAAGAAGAAAGAGAAGAAGCAGAAGAAGAAAGAGAAGAAGCAGAAGAAGAAGCAGAATTTTCACCAGAGCGACTGAAGATGATGTCATTCAATGGAACTGATTGTCTGACAGGCAGCAAGAACGAGGTGTGTTTTGAGCGGCGAAGAATTCGCAGGCCAATTCGATTGTGCGAAGGGAAGATGTGGAAGCGGCTCTGAGACATCTGACGGGACGAATGAGATGAAGAAGAGGAAGAAGAGGAAGAAGAGGAAGAAGAGGAAGAAGAGGAAGAAGAGGAAGAAGAGGAGGAAGAGGAGGAAGGAGAAGAGGAGGAAGGAGAAGAGGAGGAGGAGGAAGAAGAAGAAGATGTGTTAGAAGATGCATTTGGAGTATCAGAGAAAGAAGAACCAACCTCGCTTTCTTTGAACAAATAAGAGGAGGAGGAGGAAGAAGAAGATGATGATGATGATGATGATGAAGTCAATGAGGATGTGAATGAAGGCACAGAAGGAGGAGAAAGAGAAGAAGATGCAGCTGAATGATGATTAGGTGAGGTGCCAGGTGCAGAAGATGGGACGAATTGCAAAGGGAAGACAAACTGCCTCTCATTCTCGATGAGTGTGCTGTGTGATGATGAAACTGATGAAGATGAAAGAGAAGAAGAAGAGGAAGAGGAAGAAGGAGAAGGAGAAGGTAATGATGAAGATGTGGAAGAAGAAGATGATTCAGTTGTTGTTTCAATCGCATCCTTCATAGGAGAGGAAGAGGAAGAGGTAGAGGAAGGTGATGATGATGATGATGATGATGATGATGATGATGATGATGATGATGATGAATTTGAAGAAGATTCCGCCAAAGACGGAGAAGAAGGTGAAGACAAAGAGGAAGGAGAAGCAGGAGAAGAAGGTAAAGGAGGGGTGAGGGAGATGAAGAGATATTCAGAATCGAACGAAGATTGGGGTGAATGGCTGGCTGATGGAAGTTCAGAAGACATCAGCTTGGGAGAGGAAGAAGGAGAGGGAGAAGGAGAAGGAGATGAAGAAGAAGAAGAAGAAGATGATGATGATGATGATGATGATGAAATAGAAGAGGAAGAAGAAGATAAAGATAAAGAGGAAGAAGAAGAAGAAGAAGAAGGGGAAGGAGAGCGAAACGACGTTGACGAGCGAGACGAGGAAGGCTTCTGAGTGGTTTCCTGTCTGAACGACTCGTATATCTGGAACAGAGCAGGGGAGAAAGAAGAGGCGAGAGAAGCAGAGAAAGTCGGAGGGACATCTGGATTGAGCGGCATTGCCGGCACGCGCCGCTGGAAGGAGGTGATGAGGCGCTTGAAAAGGGGAATTTCGAGCAGCTCGCCGGCAGACGGGCGGTTTAAAGGATTCTGTGGTGGGAGAGTCGAAAAAAAAAAAATTATTTGTTTTATATTATATTTTTTTTTGAAAAATATAAAATTAGAAGGAAAAAGATAAATAAATGGGGAAAAGAAAGAAAGTTAGAAAGTTAGAAAGTTAGAAAGAAAGAAAGAAAGAAAAACCTCATTCAAAAGCGCATTGATGACGGCTGTGATGCTTTTTGATGCTGATGCAGGAAATTCGATGGGCTTATGGGAAATTACTGCCGCCACATCAACTGATCCATCGCTTCTTTGATAAGGCCAGCGCAGCGTGAGCATTTCATATGCTATGACGCCAACGCTCCACAAATCTACAGCTTTTGTGTAACTATTATGAATAAAATTTTTTGAGCATTGCATTTTTTGTTTATTTATTATTAAACATGATTTTTGTTCACAAAATAATGAAAATATGCCATTTTAAAAAATCATTAAATTTAATGTCAAGAAATAAGATTTGATTAGTAATTATAAAAAAAGCACACGGTTCTTTTTTTAATATTTCTGGTGCAATATAGGGACCTGTTCCGCAAAATGTGGTCATAGTGGAAGATGAGTGTTCAAGTTGCTTTGCAGTCCCAAAATCAGCTAAGCAACAACAATAGCCAAATGCACAAAATAAAAAATTAGTAGGCAAACTTATTCGGAGTGTTCCATCTTCATTAAATAAAAGATTTTCGGGTTTTAAGTCTCTATGGCAAACATTCTCGTGATGCAGTGCAGCAACTCCATGCAACAATTGACAAAGATAAAAGTACACTTCCTGTAAAAATGAACTCATTCGAATTTTTATGAAAATAGAAAATTAAAACAGATACTGGTTCAGAAAAAGGTCTTGGCTTTGAAGCTTTTCGTTTAAGCAGTTTGTCTCGAAGCGAACCCCCACCACAATAATCTAAAACAATGTATAAAGTATTAGCAGTAAATATGATATCGTGCATATGGACAAGAAATGGGGAGTTGTATTGCTTCTTTAGGAGTGTTGCTTCAGCTTCTTGATCTCGTTTCATTCGACCACGTTCCAAATGTGATTTCTTCCATGCAAATACTCTTTTATCAGATTTACGAATTACTCGAATAACAGTTCCCGAAGTTCCAGTTCCAAGAACAAGGTCTTCTTTATCTTTTTCAAAATATTATTTTCGAAAAAGCATTCAAAAATGAAATTGAGAAAGAAATGGCGAAATTTTAGGTTAAAAATATTTGAACAGCAAACAATCTCCCTTTGCCGCCATTAATCAGTTATTCGTGGTCGGAAATTAAATTAATAAGCACAAAATGTATTTGATCAAATGTTATATATTTAAAATTTCTTCGAAATATTTTGATAATGATAATTTCGAGACAAACAAAAAACTTAAACAACCACTTCAATAGCGCATGAGTGTCAGACTGAAAAATTCATTCAACAAAAAGAACAATTTTTAATTTTTTAAAATAACATTGAATATTTTTTTTTGCACTTGTTTAAGAAGTATTCAGGGAAATAATTATGTTTCGTTAATAAAATGGTCTCACATATAACTCATTGAAAAACAATTAAAATAATAAAAATTACTCATTAATAGTCTTTTTGATATTAAGTGATTACCTTTTATTCTTCAAATTATGTTCACTCTTCATATGGCTGATCCTTTTAGAAATCAGACTTTCGTTCGAGTTTAGAACAAATATTTAATCTCAATTGGATTTTTTTAAATTTTTGTTTCTGCAATAACAACATCAAAAACAACGTGTATTATCAGTTTCGTTCAATTTTTCAAAATCCCATTGAGATAAAATATTTGTTCAAAACTTGAAAAAAAGGATGCTTTCATAAAGGATCAGCCATATTAAATTTATCAAGTTAATAATTTTTCAACAAAATAATTTAGGTGAAATATTGGTTTTTGGCTGAATGTTAGAAAGCGATAAATATTATATCCAGTCAATATTCGAAATATAAATTAAAAATTGAACTTCCAATATAATTATTTGTCAATAAACATGAGTAATTCTTCATTTTCTGAAAAACATCATCATCCTGAAATCTTATTATTTTCAAATGTGTTCACCTCACGTTATTCAATATAGTTAGTGTTAATAATGGTGGACACTTTCAATAACTGTGGACAGTGGCTTTATCTCAACAACCGTTGATAGTTATATTTTGACAATTAACCAAATTATTCCCTCAATGTATATGAACTTATAAGACATACAGAAATGAAACAGTTTGCTCCGCAGAATTTTGAAAAAAAACATTTTCAATTTTCGGAGAAACCCAAAGAAATTAAATTCTCACAGTTTCTCCGAAAATTGAAAATGTTTTTTTCAAAATTCTGCGGAGCAAACTGTTTCATTTCTGTATGTCTTATAAGTTCATATACATTGAGGGAATAATTTGGTTAATTGTCAAAATATAACTATCAACGGTTGTTGAGATAAAGCCACTGTCCACAGTTATTGAAAGTGTCCACCATTATTAACACTAACTATAATGCATCTTTCAATCAAAGAAAATTATTAGAATAAAATTTTGGTTACAAGATCAACAAAAAATAAATGAAAAATTCTGAAAGCGCATCAAAAGATTTAATTAAATGAAACATATTTTGGTTTTTGAGTATTTTGTTTTGATGCAAATAATTTATTTTGAAAAAATAATTTGAAACCCAATAATGTGAGGTGATTTTATTAAAAAATAATTAGATTTCAATGATGGTGATTTTTTCTGAAAAAAACAGATGAGGAAATTGGTCTGAAACCACCGGTAAAAAAATTCCTGTGATAACGGTTTTATTTATATATTCAATATTCCATAAATTTTCGAACAGTTTCAACCTGATATAATCACATCAAATATAATCTACATCGGTAACAATATCATATTTATTTGCAAGAACATTTTCGCCCTTTATTTTCGTTCATTTTTATCAAACATAATCGCAGTGATAAATATCAATAATCACATTTTTTTCTCGATCGATTATCGTATCTGCGAAAAATCAAAATTTTGATCAAAATTTAAAATTTTCTCAAATGCATTCAAATAAGTTAATATTACATAAAAAATAACAAAAATAGTTATTTTTAAAGAAAGCAAAGTGTTCATGAATAATTTTTCAAAATAGAAATTTCTCCAAAAATAAATTATATTTTTTCTATTTTTTGTTTTTTATGTGTGAAGTGTAACTGCAAAAAAACACAATCGGATTTAATCACAAAATTTTGTGCAAAACTCGATGCGATAATTCCAATTTTGACTGTAATTGTGGGACAGATCAACTTATTTTTTCTAATTTATTCATAAATATCAAAATGTTTTTTCACTCCAAAATTCATTAATATGTGTCATTCTTTTTGATTCTAAAAATTTTCAATCTAAAATTTTGAATTGATAATTTGGATCAAACTCCAAGGAATCAATTAGAGATTTTCATTAAAATCATTTATGCATTTCTCTGTTTTTCAATGACAACATGCATTCGAAAGACAATAAAGAATGAATGCAAGCAACCATTTTTCAAAAATTCATTTGAAATTAACTGTGAATTTGAAAATAACACAAACCACCAATAAATATATGATTTCAAAAAAAATCACTCAAATAATAAGAGATGATAATGATAAATGAACTCACATCTGATTATTGTTTTAATGTCTTCTTTTCATATTAAAATTATACGGCATAATACACGTATTGATGGGAGATTTTTTTAAAAAAATTCTTTCTCAAGGATCAAAAAAAATTACAAAATACAAGTCCATGCAAATGATTAATTATTAAATATTCTTTTTGTTTATCACAACGTTTGAAAGAATAGTAAATGGTTGGACAAAAACATTCAATGAACCAGTTTCTGTTTTCTGTTCTTTTCGGAAAAATTGGCGACAATAATTTCTGAATGAAAATGAAACAAATGAAAGAAAATGTTTTTTCTTCGAATAATGAACATTTAATGTTGTTTTTTAGAGATTTCTATCACTTTTTATTTTTTAAAAAAGTCTTGTGTTTTGTAATTATATTTATCATAATAAATGCAATGTTATTGGTGAAAAGATTCTAAATTACAATTTGTCATTCGGAATAATTTCTGATAAAATTTTTCAAATAATCTCAAACTTTGAAAAAAAATGGAATTATATTATCATTGCACAACTTATTTGAAAAGTTTTTCACATAAATAAAAATAACTTTCATTTTTAATCCCAAAGCAAAGAAGAACAGAAAGAAAAATATAAACTTTTTTATTGGTTAGAAAAAAAAAAAAAAAAAAAAAAACAATGCGACTCAACTCAACTGAAACGTTATTTATTAAAAAGGCAACCTTATGTCTTAAAAACTTGTTTGATTATTAATTTCAAATTTTTATTTGCTATTTGAGAACTTTTTAATTTTTTTTTTTTTTTTTTTTTTTTTTATTTTTTTTTTTTTTTTTTTTTTACTTTTTTTTAATAAACTTTTAAATTATTAAACAAATTCATATTTACCTCAAACATCTCTTTTTCTTTTAAAAAAATGATGAAATAAATAAATAAATAAATAAATAAATAAAAAGTTGTGAAGTGTGAAAGGTTGTAAAAACACAAAATAGAAATGCCTAGCAATGTTTAGAAATCTTTTAAACTTCCAGAAAAACAAATTCGCTGAGAGACCAACACTTCAACGATCACGAAAATAAATCAAACAACACTTTGGCCTTATTGGGAGGAAAACTCAGGACAAGTTGAACAACTTTGAACAACCATTTCTGGTTGTTTTTCGCTGGCCACGTGTTGATACAAAGCCATAGCCAGCTGAAAAAAAAAAAAAAAGGAAGGTGTTGAAAAACAGGACAGAGAAAAAACGCAACCCTGGCAAAATGACCAAAAGGAGCGAAATTGTGATTTCAAAGAAATGAATTGAATGGATTGATGTGATTGGCATTCAAGCATAACAGATTTCAACAAATAGAAAGTGATTTTTGAAATAAAACAAAGTTGAATGAACCCATCAATCACCTCCTTGAAATGACAGCTGATGACTTGCACATGACACACTCTTTTTGCAAACAGACTGATCAAAATGAAAGATTCGCTGTTCCACATCAAAGTGCATTTCCAAACAAGATATCGCACAATGAAAATTAAAAGTTCAGAAAGAAAATTAGAAGGTGCAAAGCAAATTGAACAGTTCAAAAGGTGTGAAAGCAATATTTCGAAGAATCTTTTTTCGGTTTCAACAGAAAATCATTTGCTCGAAAAGCGACAAGGCAACAATCAAAAAATTTGAAGATAAAAAATTGATGATATTGTCTCAGCATAGTCGAAATGCAAAAACTTATTGCAATTGTTTCTGGAGATTTTTTCCTGTTGCAAGCTTGTGAAAGCAGCTGCAAGCATTGGACAAAATGTTCAATTCAAATTAGTTCACACAAAAATCATAATCAACTTCAAAAAAAAGTTTTCTTTCTTGGAAATTGACCAAATGGCACAGCTCCTTTAAAATGCATCAATCCCAACTTCATAGGCATCAATCTCCTCGACAGCTGGATTCTTCAACACTTCTTCTTCCTTTTTTTGTTTCTTCTTCCTCTTCTTTTTTCCTTTCTTCGTTTTCTGCTCTGTCTCAGCATTTATCGTTTCCAGATCGCGAATATATTCTTCAATGTTCGTTGCTCTCGCTTCTCTTTCTGCTTCATTAGCATCGTCTGAAAGACCTTGAACATCCATTTCCATGGATGGCTTTTCCTTTGTTTTTGGTGCATTCTTCAGTCCATGAACAGCTGCTGCTCCTTCATCTCTCGCTTCTCTTGGTGCCAGACTTGGCTCTTTCGAGTTGCAGCTCAACTCCTCGTTATCATTGCCAAAAGAAAAGGAAGATGCCCCTGAATTCACCAACAAACTCGGATCATCTCCATTCATCCGAAAACTCTCAATGCAATTTTCCCCAAGCGAATTCTCAACCACAAACTCAATTCTTCCTTCACTGCGCATCAAATCCCCTCCAACTGCTTTTGTCTCCCTTTCATTTCTTGTGCCCAATTCTTTCCATTTCTTCTTCTTCCTCTGCTTCCTTTTGCTGTCTGCTTCACTTTTCTTCGAATCAAATGAAATCTGATCGTTTGCAAAATCCTTTGTTGCATCTCCATCCTCTCGGTTGTTTGAATGCAACTCAATGGTTTGCACCTCCACAAAGTCTTTTGAAGAAATCACAATTGAGCTGTCTGACTCTTGCGTGCCTTCAATCATTATTCCTTTCCTGAGAGTCACAAGCGGAGGATTATTGCCATCCATCAAAAGTGGTGTTTGGCTTTGCATCTTTTCAAGCAATGGCGATGACACCTCGTCCATTTCAAAACTTTCATTTTTCTCTTCCTTGCTCAGCTCGCAGTTTTCAATCATTTTCATGTTTTCCAAATCTCCTTCCACAACTTTCTTTCCTGATCTCTTCTGCTTTTTGTTCAATATCAAAACAATCACAAGCACAAGCACAACAACAACAACTGCACAAGCCACAAATGCATAAATGCTCCACCCATTTCCCCCTTTCTCTGACTCCTTCACAACATCTTCTCGCAAATCATCCCTTCCAACTGTTCTGTTCTTCAGGATCAATGGCTCTGTCCATGAAGGAGAATTTGAATCTCCAAACAAAACTTGCACACTCACCTCGATTTCTTCTCCACAGCTGCTGATCAGATCTTTTCCCACGCTCCCTTCAACTTCTCTTTCAGATAAAAACTCATTTGAATCAAATTCATATTTTTCAATCTCTTTCTCTTCTCCCTTCCTCTTCACAACCGAGAACCACAGATTGCATGGAACAAAAAGCATTCCTTTGAATGTCAGCTTCATTCGATCTGTCTCTTCTTTTGCTTCCACACTCTCCAGAACAGGAATGAAGAATGATGAATCTCTCTCTGAAATAATCCCATCGAAACTGCACCCTTCATTCAATATCCAAAGTGAGGTGTTTGGCAAAACTCCATCTCCTCCTTTCAAACTCAGCACATTCAAAGATCCTGAATCTGAGCAAATGATATTTCTTCTCAATGATGGATATCCTTCAATCGATGGATTATTGTTTTCAAATAACCCCATTTCTATTATCACATTTCCTCCAGACATTGTTATTCCACCTTCTGGTGAATTCGAGATTGTTGTATCTTTCATCATAACCGAACTCTTCACAACATCCACAAGAGATCCATCCCATCTGCACATCTCTTCTTCTGTATTCAAATTCTGCCCCCTTCTTTCCTTTGAGCTTCCATCAAAAACGCAACTGTCCATTTTTATATCCAAACAATTCTCCAATTTCATTAATTTCCCTTTTGTATTGTTTGAACCGACTCCACCTATCGTGCAATTTGCCAATTGCATCATCTTTTTCAGTGAAAGGCAACATATCAATGATTCTTCATTTCCTTCAACTGTGATATTTTCTGAATGAAACTTTTCCATGTTTAATTGTCCACATTCATTTATATCAATCAGAGATTTTGAAACAGTTGAATTGCAAATCGTTAATGAATCAATTACAGATGGAAGTTGTGATGAAATAAATAATGCTGATTTTTGAAGAATGAGATTTGACACTGTGCATTCCATAAGTTGTAATTCTCCATTTACCATGTTAATAACGTGGAAATGAACATTTGCAAAAGCAGCATCTCCTTCTTCCATCAGTTGTTTTGAGCCAAATGAGCAATTCATTATCTCAAGAATCCCTCCTTCTGGTGACATCAGCGATTCATGCAAAGAGATGAAATCTGAATCAAACACGAAAATCACTCTCAATAATGAGACTGTTCCGGTTGTTATCAACAATGCCCCTCTTGTTCTTTCAATCCCCGATTCCACTTCAACTTTGCACATCTCTCTGTTCTTCGAGCTCAAACTCATCTCCTCCAGATTAATCTCTTCCCCAATCACACTCTCATCAACAACGAACATTTGACTGATGAAATCTGAAGTCAGATGCGCCAGGCCATGCTCAATCGAATAACATGGAAGTGTGTTTGTGCCGCATTGTCTCTCGTTCGATCCACTCACACTGCTCACAATGATCGTGTCGCTCTGATGAATCGTGATAAACTCAATCAGATCTGCATCGCTCGGGTAATCACACTCATCTCTCCCACATATCCCATTTATTCGAGTGTAATGATCTTCTCGAAGATCAAGCTCAAATTGGCTTTCATTGATCTGCGATCTGATCCTGTAACATTCAATGAAAATATCATTTCCCACTTTTGCTGTGTTTGCACTGAACTTCACCCTCACAAATGCAAAATCAAGATTCCCTCTTTCCTTTGTTGCCAGATACACTCCTCCTCCTTTTCCTGAACTGATGCTGCAGCTGCAATGGCTGATTGTTGAGTCAACCATCTTCATCGATCCTGATGCACCCAATGTGAAGAATATTGTCCCTCCTTTTTCACTTGCTTCTGCTTTGTCTTCTGTGATGTTGCTCGCATTCACAACCAAACAAATCCTTTTCTCACTTGCAGACTCCAAAATGCTCGCTCCATTGTCACTTCTCTTCACTCCTGAAAATGACGATTTGTCAATCTCGATATTCACACATTCTTCATTTATCTCCAATCCTGTTTCAGATTTCTTGATTGACATTAAGCATCCTCCGCTTTCATTCAACAATTTCACTCGAACATTCACAAAATGGCAAGAAATTCCAGAATCGTGAATGGTAAATAAACTGTTTCCAATATTGCACGATTCCATCAACAAATCATTCACTTCCACAGTTCCTCCAATCGCATCCACAAACACACAATCAAATCCATTGTTCACTCCTGCTTCTGAATGGAATGAGCATCCAGTTATCACCAAATCTCCATTTCTATTTGAAATAATCGTTTTGGCTGAATTGTCAAATCTAGATGTCAGCTGCAGTTGGATATTTGTCAATTCAAGATGAATATCATTTTCCATGAAATATTCCAGTTGACTTCCAATTGCCTTTTCAAAATTCAAAGTTGCTTTCACATTCTCTTTTCCCATCTTTACACTTTTTTTGATCTGATAATTGGACACATTGAATGAATCTTGAATGATAGTTGATCCTTCAATTTGAATCGTTTTCTTTCCAATCTCCTGTTTCATATTTTCCATCCCTTTCCACATCGTTTTGCATGGCTCTTCCTCACTTCCACAGCGTGCAACATCAAATCCTTCAGATGAGACAAATATCTCAAATGAGCTGTATGGAACGAGGAACATGAACAAATCTTTGTTTGAATGAAAATCATCACTTCCAATAAACAAATTGCAATCATTTATCATTGAGGAATAATCGAACTTGAATGAGTCATTTGTCACTGAACAATTAAAATCCCTTCCCAAAATGAACACATTCTTTCCAATGGTTGCTTTGTTGTTCTCAAAAGTTACACCAAAATCAAAAACAAATGGCTTCTCATTCAAACAATTTCGACAATCCAAATACAAGAATCCTCCTTTCCCATTGCTTGATGAAAGCGAACAAAATGAAGCATTTGTTGATACAATGGCCAATTCTTCATTCCCTTTCAATATCACTCTTGCAACACCTCCTTCACCGCTTCCAGTGTTCACAATATTTGAAAAGTTGCTGTTTTCGAACAAAACAGAAGAAGACATCACCAATGGAGATTTGGAAAATGAACATCCTGATAAACTGCATCCATTCAGTGTGCAACTTCCAGTGGTTGTGGTTATCAATGAGTATTGAACAGTATTTGTTGCTGATTGGATGTCAAATAAACAGTTTTCGAGTTGAAGAATATAACTTGAAGAGATCAAAGAATTCATGCTTGGCACAAATTGACATGGAATCTGTAACTTCAAAGATAACAAGCTGAGTGGCTGAATTGATGAAATAACAGATGAAGACGATGATGCAGAATCTCCATGGATTGTCTCTTCAAAATTGATAGGAATATGTTTGGTTTCATCTCCCTCATTCACACACCCATCAATCACAAGTGCATCTGTGAAGCAATAAATATCTTCAATTGTTCCTTCATCTTTCACTTTCACTTTCCTTTCACCTTCTGTCCAACTTTTGTCAATGTGGTCAATTCCACTTTTCATTGATTGGCATGGGAATATCTCTTCTCCACATCCCAAAGCGTCATCCCCACCAGTCGACACAGACACCTCCATCCACTTCAGAGAAACAAGAAATACTCGAAGATCCATTTCCCCATATTTTCCATCTTCCCCAACAAATGCATTCCCATCATCCACGTAATCTGTGTTAACAATTGCAAATCGCTCTGTGTTCACACTGTTCACCAGATTGCTGCTCTTCACAAACATGTTCTTCCCAACTGTTGCCCTGCACCCAGAAAATGATATCGATGAAAGTTGAAATGCTTCTTCATTCAGACTGCAATCCAGATAAATCCCTCCTCCTTTTCCTCCCTCACTCATATTCTCACAAACACATCCAGCAAATGAGCTCTCTTGAATTGTCATATATCCTCCTTCGCTCAATGCTATTTTCATCGCTCCTCCTTCTTTGCTCTTCTCTGACAATGCACCTTCAATTCTGCTTCCATTTATCGCCATCCCAACTCCAACGCTCTCTCCAAATACGGCTGCCTTTCCCTCCACTGCTGCTGTGCTATCAATCTCCAATCCTTCCAGTGTACAATTCAACAGTTTCACTTTGTATTCCTGTTCATTCACATTTGATGAGGAAAGCGAAAATGAAAATAACGAAACTGCTGATTTCACATCTGAAATTGTGACAGAGTCCAACTCAACCATCTTCCCTGTTGATTTTATCAAGAAAAATACTATCGTGTTTTGTTTCCCTTCTGCCACACTCATCTCACAGTTCTTCATGTGCAGCTCGCCATTTTGAGTGCTCGATTCAATCACAGATGTGATTGTTTTGTTAAAACTTGAAGGAACAACAATCCCAATGAACTCCAATTCTGTCAACGATGATGATTTCAACACACATTCTTCAGGTCCGTTAACTTCCCTTTGGCATTCAATATTTACAACAACCTCCTGTTTTGCCTTTATACACATCTTACTCACATCCACACATCCTGCCATCAACGTATTTGAAATAACAATAATCTCCTCTTTTGTGTTCTGTATTCTTTTCAAACGCTCCATTCCATTATTAATATTCTTACAAGGTGCCTTCTCCCGCCCACAATACACCTCCTCAACACCAGATATTCCATCAACATACACTGAGTCAGCAAAGTATCCATCGAAGAATATGAATAAATCGACATCCCAATTACCAAATGCTTCTGTTCTGTCATGTCCAACAACCGAGTTGTCTTTCTGAATGATGCTTCTCATGAAGGCAAACAAGGGTTCCTTTACAGAAGTGACAAATGATTCACACACAAAATACATATCTCTTCCAACACTCGCCTTGTTGGCTGAAAACACGATATTGGTGATGGAAAAGGAGGATTCTGACACTTGTGAGCCTTCATTGAACTCGATCATGAGAGCACCGCCTCTTCCTCCAGAACTTGTATCCTCGCTCACAGAGCATGTGGAGAAGATGGTGTTGCTCACCGAAAAGGAGTTGGCAGGGGCAGATGAGGCGAATGAGATGCACCCGCCATTGGTGGCAGTCTGTTGGCTCAACTGTTCTGAGTTGATGTTGGTGATGGTGCAGTTGGCGAGGGAGAGGGAGAGGGCAGGGGAGGTGGCAGAGGAGAGAACACAGCTGGTGGGGGTGGATGTGGAGGTGATGTGAGTGATGTTGGAGGAGTTGAGGGTGAGGGGATTTGTGAGGGATGTGAGGTGGAAGATGCTTTGGCTGTTGAGGGTGAGTTGGGTGATTGCTGTGTGGTTGAGGGCGAGGGAGCCAGCAGTGAGGAAGAAGAGGGGTGTTTTTATTGTTATGGAGGTTGTTCCGGTGATGGTGGTTGTGTTGAGGTTGAGGGAAGGGGAGTTTTGGGAGAGGTGGAAGAGGATGGGGGTGATTTGATTTGTGGAGTTGTGGACGACGGTGAGGGCAGAGACTGTGAGGGAGCCCTGAGTTTGCTGGAAGAGGGCAGAAGAGGCAGATGGATCTGGCGAAGAAAATGATGATGATGATAATGATGATGAAAACGATGAAAATGATGATGTTGATTGTGATGATTGTGAATGTGAGTTTGGTTGTTGGGGAATGCCACTTGATGCGATGGTGGTGGCAGTTGTGCCATTTCCAGTGATTTTTGTATCAGCTGCGCTGAATGTGAGTGTTTGAAGAGGAACAAATATTGAGGTTAGGAGAGTGAGGGAGGCGTCTTGGAGGATAGTGAAGCCATTGAGTGCATATTCGATGGTAGCACATGGAGTCTGTTGGGGTCTGCCACAGATTTCCATATCTGTTCCATTGTTTGCAACTATTTTGCTCGAAGGGATAAGAGGAAGCCAACTGTTGTACACAGCGTTATCAGCTGTTCCACAATTCCATACTCTTTTTGTTGGTGTTGTTGAGACGCAACTCTCGAATGGAGATTGAGTGATGCTGCTGCCATTGAAGAATACATCATTTCCTCTTCCATTTGCAGCTGTGTTTCCATCGAAGAAACAGAAAGTGATAAATTTTTGTCCACTCATCCAGGAATATGTCCTGGTGCAACACAACGCAGCACCACCGTAGGAGGATGTATTTTCGACTTTGTTGTTGATGAATTGGCAATCGTTGACTAAGAATTGATTTGGCTTTGTTCCTGGAGTGTAATGAAATGTTAGAGAACCAGCAGAATCACCACCAGAATTTGCAATGCACTTGCATTTCGTAAACAAGAATTGACCGCTTGATGGAAATTCATATATCGGGAAATACCAACAAGTTCCAATATTACTTGTTATTTTGCATCTTTCAACTTTGTTTTCTGAGAATGACCAAACAGAATTTGATTGCGGAGAACCAACATGGGCAGCTCCCCCATGAGCAGCTGAACAACTTGTGAAATTGGATTTAGTTATGTTCACATTTAATAAACCTTGGATGAATAAGGCTCCCCCAAAATCATTGGTAAAACATTTACTAAAAGAGCAAGTTGAAATTATAAGATTTGCATTTGCACAATATACATAAAGCGCACCTCCATGACTTGATCCGCCAGTTGAATCATTCCATTCGCACCATTCAAATTTATGGCTGTTTACATCGAATGAAGTCAGTCTTCCAGGAGTTTTTCTGTGAGTTTCATTTCCTACATATACAACAGCAGCATTGGCTGAAGAACGTGTTTGATGGATAAAGGAGGCGTTGAAGGTATAAAGAGAAGTGAATGGGTTGTTGATGTTGGGGAGAATGGCGCCATCGATGGGGTTGTGAGTGTGGAGGAAGAGGGTTGAGTGGATGGAGAGGGATGAGCGAAGGGAGAAAGAGGGGATTGTATTGGTGTTGGTGTTGGTGGAAGATAGAGAAGAGGAAGAGGTGGTTGGGATGAAAGGATTGAGTGAGCGAGAAGGAAGGGATGGAAGAGATCGAGGGGATTGGGGAGAGGAGATGTTGGAGAAGAGGGTGTTTGAGAGATGGAGATTGAGGTGGATTTGGAGGTGAGGATGGGATTGGCGATGTATATGGAGAGGGGAAGGGGAAGAGAAAGAGGAAATCGAAGGAGAAAATAGGAAGGGATTGCTGAGAGAAATGAAAGAGGAGAAAGAGGAGTGGGAGATGGAGAAGGAGGCAGGGATTGGGAAGTGGGCATCTTGGAGGTGATTGTTTGGGATGGAGAAGAGGGGGAAGGAGAGGATGGCTGGTTTAGATGTTGCGAGGGAGAAGTTTGTGAGGGCAAGGGATGCATGGCCAGAGAGGAAAAGTGGATTGTTTGTTGCTGGATGAATTTGGCAAGCGGAAGAGAAGATGGTGGCAGCTGAGTGGTGTTGGGCAGTGAGGAGTGGACAACCATTGGCAGAGATGATATTGAAATGGCTTACGCACAAGGAGGTGTTGCTGATGGAGATGCTCGTTTCAGCACACGCAAAATGACTGAATATTGCATTTCGAACGCTCACAGCCTGCCCATCGCTGACAGAAAATTCATTCGCACTGAGCACAACATGCATGCAAAACGTTATGGCCAACAAAAATAAAGCCATCGAGTTTCCTCTCATATTCCAAAAGAAAAACAATTTTCTAATATCTTTTTGAAATAAAATATAAATTACATAAATGATCCATTATTATTCATACTGTTTTTAATATCTTTTTTTGAATAGAAATTTTCATTTAAAAAGTTATTTTGTTTTTTCAATTATGGACATACTATTTGTCGTGAAAATGATAACAACGTTTTGAAGTATTTTTTTCTGGAGAAATATTTTTGAGAATTTCAAAAAATATTTCAATGCTTCTTATTTTAAACATTAAAATAGCATCTGAATAAATAAAAGAAACAAAAGAATTGCATTTCAAACGTAATCATCCAATTTTTTTCTTCATTAGCTAGAAACAAAAATCATCAAACATCACAAAAAACGGATAAAAAACTTTTTCATTTGTTAATAAGCATGCTTTGAAGGTCAAACAAGTTCAAAAGCAATAAAAATTCACTGCAAAAATTATAAATCTACTCAGAAAGAAATAAAACTTCAATTTTTCCCGTTGGAACAAAATCCAAATTTGAGTAAAGATGCTCAAAAATTGGAGGTGACGAAGAAGCAAAAGGAGTAAAAAAAGAAGCAAAAAGCGACGTGGACAAAGAAGAAGTTTCAGACACCCTGCGTGACGACTGAGGCAAACGCGAATGGCCAAGACGCATTTCAGACGGTGATGCGTGTCTCTCGTGTGCTGTTGGATAATTCAAAGAAGCATCCCAAATCGAAGTCTGCAACGGAGCTTTAGAGTCATGTTTGGATCTTTCGTCCACTGAGCCATGCGAAGGCAGAGACGAAGCAGAAGAAGAGGACGCAGACGAGAAGGTTGTCAGGCTGCAAGCCGAGCGTGGGGGTAGGTATATGCTCGAAGGCGATGACAAATGAAGAACTCTTGACGAATGAAGATGATAGCTGTACTCTTCTTTTGGGCTGTTGCTGCTTTTTTGAGAGTTGCGCGTGCGAGATGAGCGAGATGCAATGCTGTCGAAATGCGATGCTAATTCAGTGAAGGATGGTTTAGATGATAGAAAATTGGCTGAAGACAAAGAAGAAGCAGCAGAAGAAGAAGAGGCCGGAAGAGATAAATGTGATGGATTGGACAAATAAGAGTGATGAGAAGAAAGAGAAGATGGATTCATCGAAGCGTTCTGTTTATACGAAAGCTGAGAAAAACGAGTTGTTGAAAGTGTTGAAGTAGAAACAGTGTGGGAAACTGACGGAGATGTGTTTGAGACCGTCAAAGGAAAAGAATAAGACAAAGGTGATGATGATGAAGATTTGACAGACGGATTAATAGAAGATGCAATGGCAAACGCACCGCCTGGCGCAAATTGAGGCAGAGGCGGGTTGTTACGCGACGGATGGTCTTGAAATGAGGCTGGGGACGGGCGCTGCGCTTGAGCAATGCACTTCTGCGAAGCAGATGATGCCCCAGAAGGCCTGTACACATCTTGAAGGTTGACAAAGTGGAATTCATTGTGGATTTCTTCGTCTTCAGATGAATCCGGATCGTAAAAGTCGTAATCTCTTCGATTCATCTGATGCTTTTCCACGTGGTGGATAGTGTGAACCGCGAGCGGAGCTACTTTTTGCTGCTGAGAAAGAGTATCAGATGGCACAAGATGAGTATGAACACACATTGTGTGACTCAAAGGGAGATCAAAAACAGGATGTGAAGGAGAAACTTGAGAACATTGTTCAGAATTCATTTTTGAATCATAAATAGGCTTGTTCGCATCGTTTTCAAAATCACTGGCGTGTTTATTGATTTTCGTGCATTTTGACTTTTGACGAGCCGATTCGAGTTTTTTATAGATAGAATGAATGGAATCTGTCAAAAATTGTTTGTTGACATCAATTTTTGTATCTGAGCAGCACTTGTCGTTCTCTCCGTTTTCTTCCGTTTCTCCTTCTCTTTTCCCGTTTTGCAGCACCACGTTTGGCGCAGCTGACTGGATGTAGTTTGCTGCACTGATAAACGAAGCCACCCAGCATTCAGCTTGCCCCGTCCGTTGCGACCGCGGGATAAACGAGTTGATGAAAAACAGAATGGAATTTGGAGAGCTCACCAAAGAACGGCTGAGAATTGCAATGAGAAGAGGTAAAAATATGTCTGCTGTTACCTCTTTCTTCAGCTCCTCCCTCATCCTCTGCGCTTCTGTCGAACAGCTGCCCTGCGAATCCTTTGTGCCAGCACAATCAGAAAGAAGAGCTGACTCCATCTCCGAAGGAGAAGAGGGTAGCTGGGCTGAGGACGGAAGCGGTGTGTTGATTGCATTGCCGAGGATGGATGCAACATTGGAGCCGATGGATAAATGCGGGGAAGATGGAATAGGAAAAGAGGCTCCTTTGATAAGCAAAGATGAATCGGTTTCTGAGCAGTCCTGTGCTTTCTCACTAGCTGCTTCAGCCATTTTCTTTAAGTCAAAAGAGAAATTTACTGTACTTTCTCTTCGCTTTTCTGTTTGGCTGATTTTTGAGTGTTTGCTCATTGAATATACATCCGACTGCTTTGCAGCAAAAAGAGTGATAAACTGAGTGCCTGCAGAAATGTGAGAGTCGATTTCATCTGCAAAATCATCACTTTCACCAGAAGCGTCTGTCTCTCTGCTTTCGCAGTCAGACACACTGCAGATTCTGCTGGAGTGAGAGCAGCAATAGGAATCGTCTGGCTCTTTATGAGCGATTAATTCATTTTCATTTAAATATGAATTTAGACTTGATGAACTTTTTAAGGAAAAATGAGGGAGGGATAAGCATTCAACATCAGATTTGCAGCTTTCATGTGAAGTGGAGCTGCTGCGGGATGAAAATTCTGAGAGTGCAAAGTCAGGCAAAGACGGAAAAGACTGAAGAGATGAAAGAGATGAATGAGCTGAGAAAAATGAATGAATTGATTGGCAAGATGTCTTTGAAGAAGAATTTGTCTGTTGAAGAGAAGAGAAAGAAGGAAGAGAAGGAAAAGAATTGCGAGCTAATGAATCAGAACATTCAAACGAGAAAGTGGGCGAAAAATTAATTGATAAAGAAACAGAAGAAGATGAAGATGAATAAGAAGATTCTCCCTTAACACAACAGCTAAGAAGAGGAAGAGATTTGGAGCGAAGCAATGGAGCAAAGCGCTCCCCAGCATGAAACGAAGCGTAATCAGACGACGATTCAGAGAAAGAAGGAAGAGAAGGTAAAGAAGCTATTGAAGAAGAACTGTCAAGTGAAGAAGAAGAAGAATAAACTGAACTTTTTGTTCTTCTTTCGTATTCATCAGTTCGAAGAGATAAATCACATAACTGAGAAATTTTCGTTGAATCGAAACATGCTGAGTTAGAAAATGAACCTGCACAAATAGATGCAGAAGGCAAAGAGATCTGTTCATCTTTTGCTTCATTGTTTTCTTTATTGACAGCTTTTTCTTCTTCTTCTTCGGCTTTAATCACAAACTCTTGAAGAATGCAATCAGAACATTTCTGAGTCTGTTGAATTTCATGTGACAACACACTTTGGCTATCAATCATAGAATCAGTAACCAACTGTTGACCATAGTTGAAGTCTTCTTCTTTAGCATCTCTATCACAAGCGCTGTTGTCCCTGTATTTTTTATTTTTAGCTCTTTTTTCATTGAACAACAGAGCATCCGTTGCACCTTCGATGATCATCACAGACGCTGTGCAGATGGCAGAAAGAGAAAGATGAGGCGAGTCGAGAAAGCAGAGATCGTCCAGAATTGACGCGGCTGCTTCGTAAAACGGAGGAACATGAGATGAAGCAATCAGATGAAGAGGCGGCGGCTGAGAAGGAAATGGGGATAGATGGAAGCATTTCAGCTCATTTTGAAAAAGAGGAATGCTCTCGAAGGAAAAACGTACATACGAAGAAGAGCGAGAAGAAGATGAAAGCGATGATGACGCAGACCGATCAGACTTGCGAGAGTGATGAGAAAATCTCGAAGATCTTGAAAAAGGAACCCGTAATGGTGAAGGTGATAAGGAGGAATATGGAGATGGTGAAGGAGAGGGAGAAGGGGAAGGAGAAGGAGAAGGAGAATTTGAGCTAAATGCTTCTTCAGAGCTTTCTGAACTGTCGATATGAGGCTGTCGTGTGTTCAAAGTCTTTTCCTCGGTGTATGAGGAGGAACTGTATGATCTGCGGGCATGTGCTCTGTGAGCTGTCAGCTTTCGCGACTTTCTTTTGTGCGAGTTTTGCTTTGAGTTTCGAGTGGTTTTATCGTGCTTGTTTGAACTGTGGCGTCTACTGCTTTGTCTGTTTTTATATTTGGCTTTGTATTTTTCACGATCATCTTCGTCAGCATCTTTCCTTGATTCATCTGCAGAAGAAGTGCTTTCGTCCAAAAGATGGTCCATCAGCTCAAAATAGCCGTATCCATCGTCTTCGTCTGATGAATGCCGGTTTTCGTTGTCATTTTCAGGTGAAGAATCTCCTTCTTCAGACAAAACTTCAGAGTAAGTGGACGAATGCTTCTTTATCAATTTCCTGATGTGTTTGTCTTTTTTATTGCTTTTATGATGCTCTTTGACTTTACGTTTCGTGTCTCTCGCATTTCTGCTTTCTTCATAATCATCGCTAATTCTTCTGTATATTTCTACTTTTTCATCGCTCTCGGAAAACTCAGCTTGTTGAATTCGAAAAGCTCCGTTTGTGTTTTTCCTGTGTTTGCCTTGAGTGTAATCTTCTGATTCAAAAGAATAGTCTTCATTCCGCTTCATACATCTGTTCTTTTTGTCTGAAAAGTTGCCGGAATTGCGAGATTCGCTCTTTTCCGTTTCTTTTCCATTTCTTCTATTTTGTCTGTCATTCGTTTCATTTTTGTCTGAATCTCTTTTGATATCCGAATTTTGATTTAATGACTTCATTTGTGTCTCTTTCCATTCAAACCACTGAAGGCCATCCTTCCAATTCATCCACAACGGAACAAATGGAAAGAAACCACGAGAATCTGAATGAAGAGTTTTTGCTTCTTTGCCAGAGCAATCTTCTTGTGATGGATGATGCTTCTTTGATGGATTAATGCTAATGTCTTTATTCTTTTGATGACACCCTCGTGAATTGTGAGAACTCTTAGACTTGGCTGATGAGAACTGCATCAATTGCAACGATGCAAATGCTCCGATGTCCGGAGGAAATGTGTCTTGCATTGATTTTCTTTCACTTGACTCATCAGAATCATCATCAATCTGTTCAATTTGTTTGTAGTACTTTTGCGGTATTCCAAGAACATCCATCGGAACACACTGCATCCACATTGATTGAGCGGAGAACAAACTGTCAGCCTCTGCAGCTGCAATTGATGGAGATATGATAAGGCGTTGATCGCTGGAAGCAGTGTGTTCTTTCGAACTTTCATTCTTGTGTGCTAAATCCGGATCCTGTTCGTTGGAAGAAGAAGAAATTGATTTTTGAGAATCCGAAAGGGTATCCGATTGAGTGAAAGGAGGGCTGAGAAGAAAAGGAAGCAGAGAAATAGTAAGCATAAGGTTAGTCTGAGGAAAAGCTAAATTGAGAACCCCTTCATTCTTCGCTTTCTGAAGGCTTTTCGATGCTTTGAGTGTTGTTAACACAGTATGAGATAGCTCTTTAATTTTCTGCTGAATAAACTTCAGTATTCCACCTTCACCGTGCTTTAATGTATTTTCACTGTTTCTCTTCCTCCTCTTTTTCTTCTTCTCTTCAGATATCGTTTCTTGCGTTACGTTCTTTTTCTTTGAATCATCAAGCACTTCAGATGTGTGCTGTGTCAGAACGTATTCGTGCAGTTCTTCTTTCATTGTGCTGATGGTTTGCTTGAATGGGCTCTCGTCGTTGCACAGCAACTGAGCCAGCTCCTGGCATATGCACAAAGAAGAGCACACATCAAAGTCATTCAGTGTGATTTTCGATCGAAGCGTCGGGTAATTCATCGAGTCCTTCTCAATCAGCCTCCATTCATTTGTGACATCGTTCCAGTTGTTTTCTTGGATGATCGAAAATCCAGCTGGAAACGATTCGTCTGTCTGAAGGCACAAGATCAGTGCGGCGATGCGGAGGAGTAATTTTGCTTGAAAGTCATGAGAAGTTATGCCATGTTCAGGAGACGCCGACAAATAAAACTTGAGCGGAATAACTTCTTCAAGTGATGTTATTGTCAGGTTACTTGGAACTTGAGGAAATATAAAAGTTGTCGGTGAAGGATTGCTAAGCACAGAAGAGAGAAGAGATTCAAGAGTAACAGATGACAGTTTTTGTGTTTGAGACAGAAATATATAATCCTTTTTATTCTCTTTTTCTTGTTTTGCAAGTTTCTGTTTCAAATATGCTTCAATATCTTCGTTTGTCAAAAGAGAGCAAATAGAAAGCATCGTTTCAGTTGAATCTTCAGAAATTAAAAGACGAAAAAGCAGATTATCATTTGTTAAATCGGCCGCTCTAATAACCAATTGCCTACAATGCAAAAAAATAATAGACTTTATCAAACTCAATTGAATATGCAAGTCTGAGGAGAGTAATTCTTCCACCGATGGACAGTCATCTGCATTTATTCTCGAAGATTTTGAAAATTGCTCTTGAATTTGTCTATTCTTCTGTTCAAGTATTGCTGAACATGAGCACAAAATGTTAAGCTGAGATAAAAGAAATATTTTATGTATTTGCATTGCAGTTCTTACCGAGCGCTCTTGACGAAATTGATTTCGTTGATGAAGATAATGTAAAAGAGACGAAAATTCTTGATTAGAATGAGTTATTTCTTGTTTTATTTCGATGCCACAATTATTGAAGTCATCAATTGAATCAACAAGGGTATTAATATAATTATTTACTTCTTCTTTTAATAGAAATTTCTGTTTTCTTAAAAAATTTCGAAACTTCCCAGTCTTTTATGATGAATAAAACAGAAAACATAAAGCATAGCGAACACATAAGAAAATAATATTCAAAACATAAAATGTTACGAAAATGCAAATATGGATTGAAACAGACAATTGTTTGTGATCGTTTCTGTTTTTGTGTATTTTTGTTAAATGACATTCCAATCCGATATGGCCAGTCTGCTTATAAATATTATAATTATTCGATTAATTATTAAGGAAATTACGTTTCAAATGCATGAGCAAAGACTAGATTTAATTTGATCTTTTCCCGTCACTTTTAATACATATCCCATTGTAAAATACTGGATAAGAAGAAAAAAGAAAAATGTCCAGAGTAGCCAATTCAAGTGTTCGCATGAAACGCATGGTGGTTCGATATGGAGCAACAGGGGATGTTTGCATTTAAAAATATTGAATCAGCATTCATTTTGATAATGTCCATTTTCTTATCATTAACCAAGGATTCTCGCAAATCTGATCCTTATGCTTTGGCTGATTCGCGTTTCAAAGGCAAACAAATGGGAATTTCCCCGCCAAAAAAAGGAAGAACTGATGCTGTTCTTCTTCAGAAGGATTATAAACCACTTTTTGCTGTATGCTTCAAATGCGTATTTGGAAATATCATAAATATTTTTTATAGGATGACACATATATTGATCAAGAAGCCAGAGAACGTCATGAAAAATATATTGCTTCTAAATCTCTTCCTCAAGTTCCTTTTCGTCCTTCAAGTCCTCCGAAAAAAGCGTTTGCAAATCATTAACTTCATTCTTTTCGCGAATTGCAAGTCTCAACTTTTATAACCAATTTAAAATACAATTTTTAGGGAGGGAAAGGGAAGCATATATGGAACAATAAACCCTCCTCCATCTTATGAACCATCAGGAAGTTCAGAAGTGAAGAAAGGAGCGGTGAAAGAGCAGCCAAGGAACTTTCTCACCAGTCCTCCAAAAAGAGGAGGATTTGGGTTTTACCACACAACAATTGGGGGATCTGAATTTGAATATTTATCTGAACCTTATGGAGGAGTTCGTAAGAAATATGTTGGACTTCACGAAACACAACCTATCTCAAATCAAAGGTTTGTATCAATGTGCAAAGGCGGGGGTCTGTTTGACACCAAAATATATAGCGAAGAGAACCGAGCGCAAACTGCACCGCGCTACGGAATGCGGGCGCGCGGGCAGAAGCCGCCTGGTTTTGTGCAGTCGCAGCCATTTCGAGGGATGTCATCACGAGGCTCGTCTATTTGGCGCTTCCCAGAATACATCAGCCCAACTGCAGACGAGGAGCAGTGGAAGAGAGTGACCCGGCCAGACAGAAGAGGAGGCAGCAGCGCAGGGGCAGGCGACGACAGCGACGATGAGGTGCACATTCAGGACTGGAGATCGTCGCGATCGAGGTTGTATGCGCTTTCTCGTTCGGGAGCCAGCACGCGGCCTTCAACTTCTGCAACATCTTCTTCATCTTTCAGGTCTAACTATTCGGGCGCTCGTCAATCTGCTGTGCATTCTGTTTGTTGAAATCTTTTTTTTTTTTTTTTTTTTTTTTTTTTTTTTTTTTGCACTCAGAAATTCAAATATTTTATATAAAAATTTAATTCATTATTATTATTTTTTCAATATTATTAAATTTAATATATTTATTTTTATTTATTTTTTTTTTAATAATTTTTGCCCCAGAGAAGAAACTCGTCAATGTCGCAGTCCATGATTTTGTCTTCTTCCGCAAAATCTGAAAAGTCTTCTGTTTAACAAGTCGTCTCACTTCAAAAAAAATAATTATTGCCTTTTCTTTATTCAAATGTCTTTTTACATTCATTTTATCAGATTGTTTCTTTCTCTCTTTTTTTTTATTTATCATTCAATTTGTCTCTTATTTATCTTTTGAGGGACGTTTATGTTTTTTGACAAACTTTTTATTGTCTTTTTATTTTCATTTTTCATTTTTCATTTTTCATTTTTCATTTTCATGTATGTTTGTATGTAATGGAGCATTATGTAAAAAAGTGTGGACATTCATTTCATTTTTCAAAAATTACTATTTTTTCAATTGTTATTTTTGAAACGTCAATCTTAGAAAAGATTATTTTATTGCTTTCAATTCATTTCAATAAACAGGAATTCACATTTTCAATGTTATTTTTTCTAATGGAAAAATGAAATTAAATTAAATTAAAATTAAAAAAAATTCAATAAAGTTCACGAATTCAAGAAATGAAGGCATATCTCTTTGAAACTCACAAGATAAACAGAAATGTTCAACACTCAAAGGCAAAAATTCCATTTAATAATTGTTGAACCTATTTCAAAAAATCCCTAATTCTCATTGGATGAATCCTAGAGCAGATGCAGCAACAAAGTTTAAAAAATCGACTCACGCTTGCAAAAGAATCACCAAATGACAAAAAAATCGATTCAAGAGCATCTCATTTGTAATGTTCATCCAAATTACAAAAAACTTTGACGACTAAGATTGTATTTGCAATCACACAATGATGAAATGAATGAGTAACAAAACACAAACTTCAAAAAAAAAAAAAAAAAAAGGAAATTGATGTGCCATTCTCCAAGAAATATTAATTGGTGAAGGAAAGAAAGCATAAAGGAAACATCTTTTAGTAATCTATCAAATTTTCAAAGAGATGAAAATTACAAAAAACAACATTTCATTCCCATCTTTTCTCTATCTTTCGCTCAAACATAATAGGCTTAAAATCCAATCATAATAAGTTTCTTTTCTTTCAACAGAATTCGAGACAGTGATAATAACATAGAATGTGGCTCTCTGCAATTGAAAAATGTATTTCTAACTAACATTTTTTTTCTAATTGCAATCAAGTAATGCATTCAACATTTCACTTCAATTTGCAGAAGGGCAAGAAGCCGAAGAGGCCCACGACAAATATGAAATATAAAAATAAACTGAGCAAAAAAGCTAAAGCATCCATTAAAAAGCAAAAAAAGAAAAAGAAAACACTAATTTAACTAACTCATTTTCAGCTCACCATCCTCATCACAGAATGTGCGAATTCGAGTGCAGATACGTCGGATGCACCTGCTGCGACGTCGAGTGCATCTCCATCTCTCTCCCCATCTCCAGCACCGGTGCCGGCAAATACTGGCCCGACCCCATCTGCCCTGCCCTCTGCTGCTCCGGCACCTGCAGAAGCGCAGAAAACTGGCTGAAGAGGCGTGCTGGCGTCCCAAACATCGGATTGAAATGGGCGCCTCTGGAGTCAAGCGAGCCATTCAGCGAGCCCATCGAGCTTTTCTCTGCCATCGACGAGCGCCGGTAGGAAGAGCCCGACGACCGCTTCTGCATTCCATCAGAGGATCGCATAGATTCGCCCCGGCGGGAACTGGACATGGGAGAGTAGCGGTGGTGCGAGCCAGAGTGCCGATAAGGAGAGCGGCGGAGGGAGGAGGAGGAAGAGGAAGAGGAAGAAGAAGAGGAGGAGGATGATGATGAAGAGGAAGAAGATGAAGAAGAAGAGGAATTCATCGAAGAACTTCCGTGTGATGGAGAGCGGGAGCTTCTGGACGGGCTGGGCGATACCGATGAATGTCTTGAAGAACGTCTTCTGTATCTGACTGAGCTGTGGTGGTGCGACGAATGGGGCGAGTCTCGTGAGTCCCTCGATGATGTGCGGGGCGAAGGGCGCATAGAAAGCGGCTGGGGCTGCAGTGAAGGTGGCTGCAGATGAGAAGGAGGCGCATACTGCTGACTTGTGGGCATCATGTATGTGTGCCAGTTGGGAATAAGCTGAGACCGTGAGTTGTCGCGGGAAGAGAGAGTTGTTGTGGGAGGTTGGAGAGGCAAAGGCTGTGCTTGTAATTGAGACTGAATTTGTGGCTGGGATTGTGAGAGTGGCTGAGGTGGTGGCTGCATCTGAGGCTGGGGTGAAGCCTGGGAGAGCGACTGAGGCTGGGGCAGGCGGAAGGTGGAGGGCTGTTGTGACTGGAGAGAGGAAGAGAGAGAAGATGAGAGTGAAGAAGACAAAGTGGAAGTGAGTGAGGAAAGGGCAGAAGGCAAAGCAGAAGGGATGATTTGTGAAGTTGTCAGCTTGTTCTCCTTGTTGACGAGGGTGGAGAACGGGATTGTGTCGCTGACTGGGGGCAAGGTGCGTGGGTGGTCTGAGGAACTGAGGCTGCTGTTAACATTGATGCTGTTATTATTAATAGTATTATTACTATTACTGTTATTATTACTGCTGTTGTTGCTATTGCTGTTATTGCTGTTATTATTCCTCTCCTGAAGAGGAGTTGGCATTTGTGACTGGAAGAGCGAGTGTTGAGGAAAGAGGCTGGGCGAGTCGCGTGAAGTGGTGTCTGGATGAGAAGATGGAGAAGAGGAAGAGGAGGAGGAAGAAGAAGAAGAAGAAGATGATGATGATGATGATGATGATGGAGAAGTGAGATCTTGTTGAGAAAGACGACGTGTTTGCATTGTGTTGAACACATCTTGTTCTTTACGAGGGATAAAATGTGAATGAGAAGAAGAAGAAGACGAAGAAGAAGAACTGGAAGAAGCTGATGATGATGGATTGACAGGAGAAAGAGAAGGAGACAAAGAAGAAGCAATAGACAATGATAACGAAGGAGAAGGCAGCAGTAATGGAGTGGGTAACAAAGATTGTTGTGAAAACATTTGTTGTTGTTGTTGTTGTTGTTGAGCTGCTTTAAACAGAGAAGATTGCTGGGATGACAGTGCATCTGCCTCCGAACTGGAGGAATCGAATGAAGTTGGAGACATCGAAAGAGGAAGTGGGTTCAAAGAAGAAGAAGAAGAAGAATGCATCGAAGGAAATGAGTTGAACAAAGAGCGTTCTGAAATGTCTGCTTGTGTGTTCTGCTTCACATCCATTGCTGCCTTTGAGAACATGTCCCTTTGCGGTGTTAGCAGCATCGATGAAGAAGAAGAAGAAGGCAGAAAAGCAGGAGAATTTTCAGGTGTTTGTGAAGAAGAAGAAGAAGATGATGAAGATGAAGATGATGACGATGACGATGATGTGCCTGCAGTTATTCCGAATTCATCGCTGTAGAACTTGTTGAAGGAGGACTGCACGATGGGCGGGATGATTGACAAGAAGAGAGAAGAAAAGACGAACATCTGAGAAGATATGGAAGTGTCTGTGGGAGACAGAACATTGCAGATAGAGCGAAATGCTGATGCCAGCTGGGAATGGTCGGTTTGGATGGGATCTTTGGGATGAGGGGAAGAAGAAGAAGTAGAAGAATGAGAAGAAAATGTTGATGACTCAAGTTGTGAGGAAGATGAATATTCTGCTTGTTTAAAAGAGGAAGAAGAATCGTGTTTTTCGAGTGAAGGAGAAGAGGAAGGAGAAGAGGAAGAAGAAGAAGAAGCAAAAGGCTGGTGAGAAGAGAGAAACACAGAAACGAGGGAGGAGATGGATTCTTCGAGTTTTTGAATTGATTCAGATGTGATGGCAGAAATGTGAGAGGGAGAAGATGAAGAGGAGGAGGAGGAGGAGTTATCAGGTGATGAAGTGGCAGAAGTGAATGAAGAAGTAGATGATGATGATGATGATGAGCCATATTTCACATGATCCAGAAGTGCATTTGAGAGAGAATCTTCAAATACAGTTGGTGTAGATCCGTCTTTTGCCTTCGTAGTTGAAGAAGAAGAAGAAGGAAACGGAGCAAAAGCTGGGTCGATCTTTCTTCTCCCTCCTTTCTTTGGCTGTGCAGGCAGCGCCTTCTTGTCTAAGCGTGTGCTTGGCTTTGCTGTTTTCGGCCTGAGGTTCGCTTTCAAACTGTCAGAAACACCTTTTTCTTCGCTTTTGATATCTGACTTGGAAGAAGATGAAGAAGAAGAAGAATCCGTTTTCTCTGATGACGATGAAACAAATGAAGAATTCATTGCACTTGCTGCTGCTGCAGATGATGCTCCACTTCCCATTCCTCCTCCTCCTCCTCCTCCTCCAGCCCCTCCCCCTCCTCCAAACCCAGCGCTTTCTTCCCCTTGTCCCTTCCTCCCTTCTCTTTCGCCAAACACTTCTTCTCTCTCTGCACTCTCCGCTTTGATCTCATTTATCCGCTGCAGCAATTTCTCCGCTCTCCTCAGGCTCTCCTGCTTCTTCAGCTCTGTCAGTATCCTCAGCGTGTTTTGCTTCCTCTCATCTTCCCCCGCCTCCCACTTTTCTCTCTCTTCCCCACTCAGCATGCGCACATTGATCGGATCGTTGCCGAGTTTCGCGTTGTCAAACTGCCGAATAAACGCCTCTGCGTCTTTCTCTTTCCCGAAATACACTTTTGTGTGTGCGATGTCCCGCTGCAGCGCCACCACACCCGGCTGCGACGACCACAGCGAGAAAACTGGCTCGAAGATGTTCAGAGGGACGGTGATGATGCGGTGCGAGCACACAACAAGAATCGCCTTGGAGCGGTCGACGGGCTCATCTCCTGATGAAGAAGACAAAGATAAAGACAATGAAGAAGAAGAAGAAGAATGAGAAGAAGAGGAAGAGGAAGAAGAAGATTTTGATGAGTCTGATGAGTTTTCTTTGTGGTCGGCATTGCGAGTGGAAGAACGGGATTCCGATTTGCGGCGAGAGGGCGAATGAGCTTCTGAGTCAGACGTCATTTCGCCTTCTTCTTTCTCTTCTCTTTCTCTCTTCCTCTCTCTCCTTCCTCTCCCGCTTTTCTCCTCTTTCCCTCCTTTCCCTCCTTTTTCTCCTCTCCCTCTTTTCCCTTCTCCTTTCCCTCCTCCCTCTCCCTTTCCTTCTCCTCCTTCCTCCTCCTCCTCTTCATCATCATCATCATCATTATCCTCTTCCTCCTCCTCTTCCTCTTCCTCTGAGCTTGAATCTGCTGACTGCTTCGCGGGCTTCTTCGAGCGAGTGTTTGGGCTCTTCGTCGGCTTCCTCAGCAGCCCCATCGCGCTGCTCCTCGACGCCATTCTGGTCGGCCGCTGCCTCAGCTTCGGAACAGGCTTCGGCTTGGGCTTCGGTTTGAGTGAAAGAGCTTCAGTTTTGTCTTCCGTGGAATGCTCGGAAGGTGGTTTGAGCAAACCTCGCTTCTTGCTCCGAAGAGAGGAGGAGAAGGAGGATGGAGAAGTGCCTGAGGAGGAAGAAGAAGAGGAAGAAGAGGAAGAAGAAGAAGAAGAAGAAGAAGAAGAATTCGAAGAAGACGCTGCTGCAGCAGCAGCTATTGCCGCAGCCAGCCTTGCTTTCCCCTTCGGCTTCGCTGCGCTTGGGCTGTGTGACTTCGCCTTGCCTGCTTTCTCGTGGCTGAACGACTGGCTGAACAAGTCGGCAGTCAGCAGCTCAATCTGCGAGCGCCGCGACGGCTTCCGCTTCTCCCTCTTCAGCCGGCGCCTGTCTCGGCTTGTGCTCTGCGCAGCGGGGTCGGCTTTCTTTGGATCAGATTTGTCGGCTTTGTCTGTTTTGTCTGCTTTATCGTTTTTATCATTTTTGTCGCTTTTATCGCTTTTATCATTCTTTTCTGTTTTGTCTGCCTTTTCTGACTTGTCGGTTTTTTCTGTTTTTTCGGCTTTTTCAGTTTTGTCTGACTTTTCAGATTTATCAGATTTATCAGTTCTTCTTCGAGATTCGCTATTTCTTCTATCTTTTGATCGCTTTTCATTTTGATCTTTTTCTCTGTTTCTGTCTTTCTCTTTATCTTTATCTTTCTCGCTTTCCTTTTCCTTTTCCTTTTCCTTTTCCTTTTCTTTATCTTTATCTTTCTCCTTCTCTTTTTCTTTCTCCTTCTCCTTTTCGTTCTCTTTCTCTTTCTCTTTGCCTTTCTCTTTTCTTTCACCATCGTCTTTAACACTTTCTTTTTTCCCTTCAATTTCATTTCCACTTTTGCTTTCGATTTCGATTTCTTTCTTTTCTTCTTTTAGAAATTCTATTTCTTCTTCTTCTTTCTTCTCTTTTTCTTTTTCTTTTTCTTTTTCTTTTTCTTTTTCTTTTCCCTTCACGTTCTCATATTCCATCTTCATTTCCTTCTCAATTTCTGCCTTCTTTTTACTTTCTTTCTCTTCAGCTTCTTCTTTTTTGGCATTTTCTTTGTTTTCTTTCTCTTCCACAATCAGCAAGTTCTTCTCTTCCTTTTGCACTTTCAGTTCATCTTCTTCTTTCATTTCTTCCATTTTCACTTCTTTCGCTTCTTTTGCCGCTTCATCCATCATTTCTTGCTTCAAGCTCTTTTCTCCTTCTCTTTCTCCTCTTTCTCTTTCTCCTCTTTCCCTTTCCCTTTCCCTTTCCCTTTCTCCTCCTCCTCCTCCTTCTTCTTCTTCTTCTTCTTTCTTCTCGTCAAACAAATCTGCAGCTTCAGATTTGTGTTTGTATTCTCTGCTTTCTCCAAACTTTGCTTTTTCCTCTTCTTTCAACTCTTCCTTTTCATCAGCTTCTTCTTTAGCTTTCACAACTTCTTCAACTTCCTTTGGCTTTTCTTCTTCTTTTTCTTCTTTTTCTTCTTTAATTTCTTTTTCTTCTTTCTCTTCTTTCTCTTCTTTCTCTTCTTTGTGATCATTTGCTTCTTCTAACTCAACTTTTCTTTCTTCATCTTCTTTACTATCATTCACCAGTTTACCTTCATCATCATCATCATCATCATCAGTCTGTCGTTGTTGAACCTTCTCATCTTCTTCATTTCTTTCACTTTTTCTTTCACTTTCTTTTTCCTCTTGTTTTTCTGCTTTTTCCATTTCTTTATCGCCTTCTTCTGCCCCTCCAATACCTCCTTTTATTTCTCTCGTTTCTTCGCTTTTATCATTTCTATTATTTTCTTCTTGTTGTTTTCCTTCTCCTTCTCCTTCTCCTTCTCCTTCTCCTCTTTTTCCTTCCTCTTTTCCTTTTCCATATGCGCTTTTTTCTTCTTCCCTTTCTATTTCTTTTTCTTCCTTTTCTTCTTCTTCTTTTTCTTCTTTTTCTTCTTCCCTTTCTTTCTCTCTTTCTGACTCTTCAACTTCCACGCTTTCCTTTTCTTCCTTTTCTTCATCTTCACCTTCGTTTTCATTTTCATTTTCATCAACATTTTCATCTTCTTGTTTTTTTCTGTCTTCTCCTTCCTCTTCCATCGCTTCACTTTCTCCTTCTTCCCCTTCTTCCCCTTCTCCATCTTCCCCTTCTTCTTCTCCTCCTCCTTCTTCCTCTTGTTCTCCTTCCAGTTCTTTTCCTTGTTCTCCTTCCTTTTCTTCTTCCTTTTCATGTTCCTGTTCCTGTTCCTGTTCCTGCTTTTGCTCTTGCTCTTGTTCTTGCTCTTGCTCTTGCTCTTCTTCATCCTCGTGCTTCTTCTTCCTCCTCTCTTCATACTTCCGCAGCTCTTCCTTCAGCGTCGCCTCTCTCGCTTTCGCTCGCTCTTCATAATGCTTCTTCCTCTCTGCTGCCCTCAGCTCCTCCTCCTTTTTCTTTTCCTTCTCTTCCCTTTCTCTTTCCTTCTGCATCTCTTCTGCTGTTGGCTGCAGACGCCTCTTGCGCAGGTTTCCAAACGAAGTAAACATGCTCTCCTTTTCCGATGCACCGTCTGACTCAACGCTGCCTTCGCCGCTAAGCTCAGCCTTGCTATTCGCTCCTTCTTCTGCTGGCTTCGCATATGAGCGCCTCTCTTTCATTTCGTCTTTGCCGTCTTTGCCGTCTTTGCCGTCTTTAGCGTTCTCTTTCTCCTCGCTGCTTTCGTCGGTCTCTGTGTCCTTTCTCCTGTCCTTCTTCTCCGCAGGCGCATCTGCAGCCGAGTTTGTGCTCTTCTTCTGCCGGTCAGTCTGTCTGCTCTTCCGCGTGCCCCTTAAGCTGCTGCTGTCGCCTGCAGGCAGCGCCGGCGACCTCGCAGACGTTCGCAAGCGGGAGTTGGGCAGCTTTCTTGGCGAGGCAGCTCTGCCATCAGCCGAAGCGCCTCCACGCAGCGCTGATCCACGGAGAGTGTGAGGAAACGAGCGACTCGACACTTTCATCGTTTTCTTTTCTTCTGTCGTAAGCTCTTCCGTGAGCAAGCGATATTCGCGTTGCGTAATTCGCTGGTTGCGCTGTTTTTTCGCGGCTTTTGGATGCATTTGAAATTCTTCTTCAGAAAGTAATGATGGAAGTTCAGAATTTTGGTTGCAAATTTTTTCTGATTCTTTTGTCTTCGATTTATCGGTATTTGTTCCAAATTTTGCATTATCTTTTTCACTGATGCTGTGTTTAAGTACTTCGCCAGATCCATTTGGATTAAAAGTGAGATTTTCATTAATTGTTGATGATCCTTTGTCACCGTCAAGTTCAAGCTGTGATTTCGACTCCTTATCTTCTTTTTCTTTAAATTTCATCGTTTCATAATTTTTGTGAGCTTCCAAATTTTTGGAATTTTCCTCAATTTCTAATATGTTTTCATGAGAGTTATCTTTTAATATCATTTCAAAAATTGAAGCATTTTCAGCAGACAGCTTCTTAACATCTAAATTTTCATCACTCTTTCCGTCAAAAAGTATTTTTTGAGTTGAGAGATCCTTTCTTGTTGAATACTTATTTGTTTCAACAAATTCTCTTTCATCACTGTGGAAAGTTAATGCTGGTGATTGATCTATTTTTAAAAATCCGCAAATGAAAAATAAAATAATTAATTTGATATAATTTGTTCAAAAAAATGAAAAACCTTTTTCCTAATGAATATCAATAATATATTTTGAAAAATTATTCATAAAAACGTAATTAAATGTTATTAAAAATCTCAATATAAGCAAGCAATAATTTGCTAATATGCAATTGCACACAAGATGTTGAATATTTGTTGAATCGCTCATCAAAGCCAATAAACAATCTTGAAAATATTGGTTTTATAAGATATGGGTCGAAAAAAGAAAAATTAATAAGATATCCATTTTTTCCTGTATATTTTTGTTGTTAACGGGGAAAAACATTGAACAGAAAAATCATTTGGATTATTATTTTTTAAAGAACAAAAGTGTTTATCAGATTTTCGATAAATAATACTGTCTTCTAACAATTCGAACAAAATTTTCGAGTTTGTCAAAATGAGCTTGACAAAGCAATAAATTAAATAAATAAATAAATAAATGAGTAAATAAGTAAGTTCAATAATAAATAAATAAAAAATAAAAAAAAATAAAAAAAAAATTTAAAAGGATGTCATACTATCAAAAATTGCACATAGATAACTTGTTGTGATCTGGATTACATTTAGAAATAAAATTATATTTTCTTTGATTTCATTTTTAGTGTTAATTTGAGATTTATGTTTTTTAAAGAATTAATAGTAAAAAAATTGAACTGATAAAAACACAACCCAACCAATGAGAGAAAGATTATATGTTTTTTTAATGCAGAAAGCCCTTTTAAGCTGTATCAAGTATTGGACAAAATGTTCAATTCAAAATAGTTCACACAAAAATCATGATCAACTTCTAAAAAAAAAGGTTTTCTTTTTTGAAAGTTGACCAAATGGCACAGCTCCTTTAAGAAGCATCAATCCCAACTTCATTGGCTTCAATCTCCTCGACAGCTGGATTCTTCAACACTTCTTCTTCCTTTTTTTGTTTCTTCTTCTTCCTCTTCTTCTTTCCTTTCTTCGTTTTCTGCTCTGCCTCACCATTTATCGTTTCCAGATCGCGAATATATTCATCAATGTTTGTTGCTCTCGCTTCTCTTTCTGCTTCATTAACATCATCTGAAAGACCTTGAGCATCCATTTCCTTGGATGGCTTTTCCTTTGCTTTTGGTGCATTCTTCAGTCCATGAACAGCTGCTGCTCCTTCATCTCTCGCTTCTCTTGGTGCAAGACTTGGCTCTTTCGAGTGGCAGCTCAACTCCTCGTTATCATTGCCAAAAGAAAAGGAAGATGCCCCTGAATTCACCAACAAATTCGGTTCATCTCCATTCACCAGAAAGCTCTCAATGCAATTTTCTCCAAGCGAATTCTCAACCACAAACTCAATTCTTCCTTCACTGTGCATCAAATCCCCTCCAATTGCTTTTGTTTCTCTTTCATTCCTTGTGCCCGATTCTTTCCATTTCTTCTTCTTCCTCTGCTTCCTTTTGCTGTCTGTTCCACTTTTCTTCGAATCAAATGAAATCTGATCGTTTGCACCATTCTTTGTTGCGTCTCCATCCTCTCGGTTGTTTGAATGCAACTCAATGGTTTGCACCTCCACAAAGTCTTTTGAAGAAATCACAATTGAGCTGTCTGGCTCTTGCGTGCCTTCAATCATTATTCCTTTCCTGAGAGTCACAAGCGGAGGATTATTGCCATCCATCAAAAGTGGTGTTTGGCTTTGCATCTTTTCAAGCAATGGTGATGACACCTCGTCCATTTCAAAACTTTCATTTTTCTCTTCCTTGCTCAGCTCGCAGTTTTCAATCATTTTCATGTTTTCCAAATCTCCTTCCACAACTTTCTTTCCTGATCTCTTCTGCTTTTTGATCAATATCAAAACAATCACAACCACAAGCACAACAACAACAACTGCACATGCCACAAACGCATAAATGCTCCACCCATTTCCCCCTTTCTCCGACTCCTTCACAACATCTTCTCGCAAATCATCCCTTCCAACCGTTCTGTTCTTCAGGATCAATGGCTCTGTCGATGAAGGAGAATTTGAATCTCCAAACAAAACTTGCACACTCACCTCGATTTCTTCTCCACAGCTGCTGATCAGATCTTTTCCCACGCTCCCTTCAACTTCTCTTTCTGAAAGGAATCCATTTGAATCAAAATCATATTTTTCAATCTCTTTCTCTTCTCCCTTCTTCTTCACAACTGAAAATGACAGATTGCATGGGAAAAGAAGCAATCCTTTGAATGCCAGCTTCATTCTATTTGTCTCTTCTTTTGCTTCCACACTCTCCAGAACAGGAATGAAGAATGATGAATCTCTCTCTGAAATAATCCCATCGAAACTGCACCCTTCATTCAACATCCAAAGTGAGGTGTTTGGCAAAACTCCATCTCCTCCTTTCAAACTCATCACATTCAATGTTCCTGAATCTGAACAGAAGATATTTCTTCTCAAAGAAGGATATCCTTCAATTGATGGATTATTGTCAATGAACTCTCCTTTCTCAATTATCACGATTCCTCCACTCATTGTTATTCCACCTTCTGGTGAATTCGAGATTGTTGTGTCTTTCATCATCACAGAACTCTTCACAACATCCACAAGAGATCCATCCCATCTGCACATCTCTTCTTCCACATTGAATGAATGCTCATTTTTTTCCTTTGAACTCCCATCAAAGTCGCAACTGTCCATTTTCACATCCAAACAATCCTCCAATTTCATCAATTTCCCTTTTGCTTTGTTTGAACTGACCCCATCTGTTGTGCAATTTGTCAATTGAATTGTCCTTTTCATTGTCAAGCAAGATATCAATGATTCATCATTTCCTTCAACTGTGATATTTTCTGTTTTGAAATCCTTGATTGTCAATTGTCCGCATTCATTTATATCGATAAGAGACTTTGAAATTGTTGAATTGCAAATCGTTAATGAATCAATTACAGATGGAAGTTGTGATGAAATAAATAATGCTGATTTTTGAAGAATGAGATTTGACATTGTGCATTCCATAAGTTGTAATTCTCCATTTACCATGTTAATAACGTGGAATGGAATGTTTGCAAAAGCCACATCTCCTTCTTCCATCAGTTGCTTTGAGCAAATTGAGCAATTTATTATTTCGAGAATCCCTCCTTCTGGTGACATCAGTGATTCGTGTGAAGAGATGAGATTCAAATCAAACACGAAATTCACTCTCAATAATGAGACTGTTCCGGTTGTTATCAACAATGCCTCTCTTGTTCTTTCAGTCCCTGATTTCACTTCAACTTTGCACATCTCCCTGCTCTTTGAACTCAAACTCATCTCCTCCAGATTTATCTCTTCCCCAATCACACTCTCTTCAACAATGAGAATTTGACTTATCAGCTCTGATGTCAGATGCACCAGCCCATAATCGATTGAATCACATGGAAGAGCATTTGTTCCGCATTGTCTCTCATTCGATCCATTCACACTGCTCACAACAATCGTATCACTTTGATGAATCGTGATAAACTCAATCAGATCTGTATCGCTCGGGTAATCACACTCATCTCTCCCACATATCCCATTTATTCGAGTGTAATGATCTTCTCGAAGATCAAGCTCAAATTGCCTTTCATTGATCTGCGATTTGATCCTGTAACATTCAATGAAAATATCGTTCCCCACTTTTGCTGTGTTTGCACTGAACTTCACCCTCACAAATGCAAAATCAAGATTCCCTCTTTCCTTTGTTGCCAGATACACTCCTCCTCCTTTTCCTGAACTGATGCTGCAGCTACAATGGCTGATTGTTGAGTCAACCATCTTCATCGATCCTGATGCACCCAATGTGAAGAATATTGTCCCTCCTTTTTCACTTGCTTCTGCTTTGTCTTCTGTGATGTTGCTCGTATTCACAACCAAACATATCTTTTTCTCACTTGCAGACTCCAAAATGCTCGCTCCATTGTCACTTCTCTTCACTCCTGAAAATGACGATTTGTTAATCTCAATATTCACACATTCTTCATTTATCTCCAATCCTGTTTCAGATTTCTTGATTGACAAAATGCATCCTCCGCTTTCATTCAACAATTTCACTCGAACATTCACAAAATGACAAACAACTCCAGCATCGTGAATGGTAAATACACTATTTCCAATATTGCATGATTCCATTGACAAATCATTCACTTCCACACTTCCTCCAATCACATCCACAAACACACAATCAAATCCACTGTTCACTTCTGCCTCTGAATGGAATGAGCATCCAGTTATGGACAATTCTCCTCCTCTGTTTGAAATAATTGATTCTGCTGAATTGTCAAATCCAGATGTTAGTTGGAGCTGGATATTTGTCAATTCAAGATGAATATCATTTTCCATGAAATATTCCAGTTGACTTCCAATTGCCTTTTCAAAATTCAATATTGCTTTTTCATTCTCTTCTCCCATTGAGGAAGCCTTTTTGATCTGACAATTGGACATGCTGAATGAATCTTGAATAATTGTTGATCCTTCAATCTGAATTGTTTTATTTCCAATCTCTCTTTTCATGTTTTCCATCCCTTTCCACATTGTGAAGCATGGATCTTCTTCACTTCCACATCTTGCAACATCAAATCCACAAGATGAGATAAATATCTCAAACGAGCTGAATGGAATCAGAAACATGAACAAATCCTTTTCTTGATGATAGTCATCACTTCCCACAAACAGAGTTTTATCATCAATCATTGATGGGTAATCAAATCTGAATGTATTAGTTGTAACAGAACGATTAAAATCCTTTCCCAAAATGAACATATTCTTTCCGATGGTTGCATTGTTGTTCTCAAATGTTACTCCAACATCAAAAACAAATGGGTTTTCATTCAAACAATTTTGACAATCCAAATACAAGAATCCTCCTTTTCCATTGCCTGATGAAAACGAACATGATGACACATTTGTTGATTTCATCACCAATTCTTCATTCCCTTGCAATGTCACTTTTGCAACGCCTCCTTCTTCACCGCTGCCCTTGTTCACAATGTTTGAAAAGTTGTTGCTCTCAAATACAACAGAAGAAGCCATCACTAATGGTGATTTGACAAATGAAGACCCTTTTAAACTGCATCCATTCAATGTGCAACGTCCAGTGGTTGTGGTTATCAATGAGTATTGAACAGTATTTGTTGCTGATTGGATGTCAAATAAACAGTTTTCGAGTTGAATAATATAACTTGAAGAGATCAAAGAATTCATGCTTGGCACAAATTGACATGGAATCTGTAACTTCAAAGATAACAAGCTGAGTGGCTGAATTGATGAAATAACAGATGAAGACGATGATGCAGAATCCCCATTGATTCTCTCATTAAAATGAACAGCCTTGTGTTTAATGGCATCTCCCTCATTCACACACCCATCAATCATAAGTGCATCTGTGAAGCAATAAATATCTTCAATTGTCCCTTCGTCTTTCACTTTCACTTTCCTTTCTCCAACTGCTCCACTTCTGTCAATGTGGTCAATTCCACTTTTCATTGATTGGCATGGGAATATTTCACTTCCACATCCCAACGTGTCATGTCCACCAGTCGACACATACGTCTCCACCCACTTCAAAGAAACAAGAAACACTCGAAGATCCAATTCCCCATGTTCCCCATCTTCCCCAACAAATGCATTCCCATCATCCTCGTAATCTGTGTTAATAATTGCAAAACGCTCTATTTTCACACTGTTCACCAGATTGCTGCTCTTCACAAACATGTTCTTCCCAACTGTTGCTCTGCATCCTGAAAACGATATCGATGAGAGATGAAATCCTCCTTCGTTCAAACTGCAATCCAGATACATCCCTCCTCCTTTTCCTCCCTCACTCATATTCTCACAAACGCATCCAGTAAATGAACTCTCTTGAATTGTCATATATCCTCCTTCGCTCAATGCTATTTTCAGCGCTCCTCCGTCTTTGCTCTTCTTTGAAATTGCACCTTCTATCTTGGTATCATTTAACACCATTCCAACTCCCACATTCCCTCCAAATACTGCTGCCTCTGTAACTTCATCAATTTCCAATCCTTCCAGTGTGCAATCCAACAACTTCACTTTGTATTCCTGTTCATTCAAATTTGCTGAGGATAGTGAAATTGAAAACAACGAAACCGTTGATTTCACATCTGAAATCGTGACAGATTTTAGTTCAACAATCTTCCCTGTAGATCTGATCAAGAAAAATGTAATTGTGTTTTGCTTCCCTTCAACCACACTCATCTCACAGTTTTTCATGAACAGCTCCCCATTTTGGGTCCTTGATTCGATCACTGTTGAGATTGCTCTGCTAAAACTCGATGGAACAGCAATCCCAATGAACTCTAATTCTGTCAACGATGATGATTTCAACACACATTCTTCAGAGCCTCTCACTTCCCTTTTACATTCAATTTCCACAATTGCCTCAGTTTTTGCTTTCACGCACATCCCACCCACATCCACACATCCAGTCATTAATGTATTTGAAATTACAATAATCTCTTCTTTAACATTCAGTGTTTTCTTCAAATGCCCCATTCCGTAGTTCACATTCTTACAAGGTGCTTTTTCCAGACCGCAATACACCTCTTCCACTCCGGATGTTCCATCCACATATATTGTGTTATCAAAGAATCCATCGAAGAATATGAACAAGTCGACATCCCAATCGCCGAATGCTTCTGTTCTGTCATGTCCAACAACCGAGTTGTCTTTCTGAATGATGCTTCTCATGAAGGCAAACAATGGTTCCTTTACAGAAGTGACAAATGATTCACACACAAAATACATATCTCTTCCAACACTCGCCTTGTTGGCTGAAAACACGATATTTGTGATGGAAAAGGTTGTGGATGACACTTGTGAGCCTTCATTGAACTCGATCATGAGAGCACCGCCTCTTCCACCAGAACTTGTATCTTCGCTCACAGAGCAGGTGGAGAAGATGGTGTCACTCACCGAAAACGTATTGGCAGAGGCAGACGAAGCGAATGAGATGCATCCGCCATCTGTGGCAGTCTGTTGGCTCAACTGTTCTGAGTTGATACTGGTGATGGTGCAGTTGGCGAGGGAGATGGAGAGGGCAGGGGAGGTGGCAGAGGAGAGAACACAGCTGGTGGGGGTGGATGTGGAGGTGATGTGAGTGATGTTGGAGGAGTTGAGGGTGAGGGGATTTGTGAGGGATGTGAGGTGGAAGATGCTTTGGCTGTTGAGGGTGAGTTGGGTGATTGCTGTGTGGTTGAGGGCGAGGGAGCCAGCAGTGAGGAAGAAGAGGGGTGTTTTTATTGTTATGGAGGTTGTTCCGGTGATGGTGGTTGTGTTGAGGTTGAGGGAAGGGGAGTTATCGGAGAGGTGGAAGAGGATGGGGGTGATTTGATTTGTGGAGTTGTGGACGACGGTGAGGGCAGAGACTGTGAGGGAGCCCTGAGTTTGCTGGAAGAGGGCAGAAGAGGCAGATGGATCTGGCGAAGAAAATAATGATGATGATAATGATGATGAAAACGATGAAAATGATGATGTTGATTGTGATGACTGTGAATGTGAGTTTGGTTGTTGGGGAATGCCACTGGAGGCGATGGTGGTGGCAGTTGTGCCATTTCCAGTGACTTTTGTATCAGCTGCGCTGAAGGTGAGTGTTTGAAGAGGAACAAATATTGAGGTGAGGAGCGTGAGGGAGGCGTCTTGGAGGATAGTGAAGCCATTGAGTGCATATTCGATGGTAGCACATGGAGTCTGTTGGGGTCTGCCACAGATTTCCATATCTGTTCCATTGTTTGCAACTATTTTGCTCGAAGGGATAAGAGGAAGCCAACTGTTGTACACAGCGTTATCAGCTTGTCCATTATTCCACACTCTTTTTGTTGGAGTTGTTGAGCCACAATTCTCAAATGGAGATTGAGTGATGGAATTACCACTGAAGAACACATCATTTCCTCTTCCATTTGCAGCTGTATTACCATCAAAGAAACAGAAAGTGATAAATTTTTGTCCACTCATCCAGGAATATGTACTGGTGCAATGTATACCAGCTCCTCCACGAGTTGATGAACTTGCCAATTTGTTATTTAAAAATTGGCAATCATTAATTAAAAATTGACTCGGTTTGTTGATTGGAGGAGAATGAAATGTGAGCGAACCAGCAGAATCGCCACCAGAATTTGAAATGCACTTGCATTTGGTAAATAGGAATTTACAATTTGATGTCATGTTTTCCTGCCAGAAATACCAACCAGTTCCACACCAATCTGTTATTTTACAGTATTCAACTTTGTTTTCTGAGAATGTCCAAATAGAATTTGATTGTGGAGCATACACATATGCAGCTCCTCCATGAGCAGCTGAGCAGTTTGTGAAATTGGATTTTTTGATGTTGACATTTAACAAATACCAGCATATTAATGCTCCACCTTGACCTTTGTTTGATGAACATTTATTGAATGAACAAGAAGTGACTGTGAGATTTGCGTTTGTGCTATAAACATGAAGCGCGCCTCCCCATTCACCTCCACTGTTAGAATTTTCCCATTCGCACCATTCAAAGCGATGGCTGTTCAAATCGAATGATTCCAATCTTCCAAGTTTCTTTCTTTGAGATTCCGTTCCAATATGCACCACAGCAGCATTGGCTGAAGAACGTGTTTGATGTGCGAAGGATGCGTTGAAGGCAGAGAGAGAAGTGGATGGGCTGTTGAAGTTGGGGAGGATGGCGCCATCGATGGGATTGTGGGCGTGGAGGAAGATGGATGAGTGGATGGAGAGGGACGAGTGAAGAGAGAAGGAGGGGATTGTATTGGTGTTGGTGTTGGTGGAAGAGGAAGAAGAGGAAGAGGTGGTTGATGTGAATGGATAAAGTGAGTGTGAGGGAAGAGATGGAAGAGATGGATGGGAATGGGATGAGGAGATGTTGGAGAAGAGGGTGTTTGAGAGATGGAGATCGAGGTGGATTTGGAGGTGGGGATGATATTGGTGATGGATATGGAGAGGGGAAGGGGAAGAGGAAATGGAAAGAGAAGAGGAAGGGGAAGGGGTAGAAAAAGAAGATGATGAGAATGAGGATGAGAAAGATGAAGGAGAAGGGGAAATGGAAGGAGAAAATGAAGGGGGAGGGGAAGAAAAAGAAGAAGGAGAAAATAGGAAAGGCTGGATGAGGGAGATGAACGAGGAGAAAGAGGAGTGGGAGATGGAGAAGGAGACAGAGATTTGGGAGTGGGCATCTTGGAGGTGATTGTTTGGGATGGAGAAGAGGGGGAAGGAGATGATGGCTGGTTTAGATGTTGCGAGGGAGAAGTTTGTGAGGGCGATGGAGGCATGAACAGAGAGGAAAAGTGGAGATTTTGTTGCTGGATGAATTTGGCAAGCAGAAGAGAAGATGGTGGCAGCTGAATGGTATTTAGCAGTGAGGAGTGGACAACCATTGGCAAGGATGACACTGAGATGGCTTACGCACAAGGAGGTGTTGCTGATGGAGATGCTCGTTTCAGCACATGCGAAATCACTGAATATTGTATTTCGAACGCTCACAGCCTGCCCATCGCTGACAGAAAATTCATTCACACTGAGCATAGCGTGCATGCAAAACGCTGTGGCCAACAAAAATAAAGCCATTGAGTTTCCTCTCATATTCCAAAAGAAAAACAATTTCCAAATATCTATCAATAATTAAATATGTATAATGTATTAGATCAATTTTTTAAAAATTGATTATTTTATTTCTTTTGAATTGAATTTAAAGTATTAAAAAGTTATTTAATCATTTTTGTTTGCAATGAAAGGTTTATATTTATTTATTTTATATGAGAGCAAACGATAATATTAAACTATTTAATAAAATCAAAATTCAAATCAGATTTATGATTTGTAATGTTGTTAAATCTCCGATGTGTACAAAGATGATTTTGCTTCTGCGTTTTTCCATCTTTCCAATTCTATTTTCGTTATCATTGAAACATTCCATTTTGTTATTTTTTGCAAAGATCCAATATTTTTTTTTTGTAAGAATATATTTTTCTTCATCTTCACTAAATTATTTCTCAACAATTGCAGGCATAAATTGTATCATTCAAATCCTGTAATCATTTTATCCGTCATAAGAGTAACACAGTTTAAAAAATAGTTTTTCGCAATCAGTATTGAGTTGAAATATTTGCATATTTCAAAATCAATAAACGAATCAATTGAATATCTTTCTTCTTGTTCAGCTTCTTAGCAATCCTCTTATCACAATCAAAGTTGAAAAAGATAAATCAATTGCGATCACTTCAAAAAAATTTTTTATATTATAATTCTCATTCACATTGACATTTGTTCATCAACGTTTATCCAAGTATTAAATCTAAATAGTGGCGTTCATCAGTATGATAAATGCATCATATAAATTTGTTCAGATATTCTTTATCGGATAAATATACATCCATCTCAATCTGTCAGCGTCATCTTTGATTATCAAAACTTTCGCTATTGAATTATTTATGATTGTTTAAATAAAACTACGTGTTGATGGTCGAAATATTTATCTTTGAATTTTATCTTCACTATCGTTTCAATTTTTTCCCTCCACTTTCAACTGTTCAGCCTTTTGATAGGAAATAACTTTTTCTTATTTTTTGGAATTTTTCTTTCAAATTATAATTAAAAGTGGGGAAATGCATATGTAATTATCGAGTATATTTTTATTAAATATATGCTGTGTGAAGACATCAAGTATTTTGTATCTTTGATCATTAAGCGGCCTTTATTGTAATAATTATGTATTCCGACACTCAGTTTTATCCTTTTTAAAAATTGAACTTTAATGGCAACAAAAGAAGAACTTGCATGCGTTTATGCAGCTCTTATCCTCCACGACGACAAAATTGCAATCACAAAGGATGCTATCCAGGCAATTTTGACAGCTGCCAATGTTAAAGTTCCAGCATATCTTCCAGTGTTGTTTGCAAAGATGCTTGCAAACAAGAACATTGAGGACCTTTTGTTCTCAGGCGGAGCTGTTGCTGCTCCAGCTCCAGTTGCTGCAGCTGCATCCTCAGAACCATCTCACAAGGATGACAAAAAGAAAGGAGATGACAAAAAGAAGAAGGAGGAAGAAAAGAAGAAAGTTGAAGAAGAAGAAGAACAAGATCTTGGTGGACTCTTTGATTTCTGTTTGTTTTTTAAGATTGTTTCAATTTTTCAATTATTGATTGTAATTTATTTATTTGTTTTATATTTTAGAATGTTGCAAATTTCTTTCATCATTTTCCATTTTCTAAAATCATTTCTTATTTTAAAGAATAATATTACATTCTTTGAAAGAAGAGCAAATATTTCTTTTTAAAATCATATTTAGGAATCAAATGGAGAAAGGAAGCATACACAAAATATGTAAATTTTTTATTCAAACTTAATTCTTGAACTGATTTCTTAGTATACACAATCATTATGTTGTATTCTTAACTTATATGCAAAATGTTAAGATTTCTGTGATTTGCCAATAATAGACAGTAAAGATATTTAAATAGAAAGGTTGGAGTTCTTTTTTAATAAAATATACTTCAAGATATCCGAGTTTTTTGAAGAAAAAATTTTTCTTATTTAATGAGTACACATTTATTGGTAAAAATATTTCTTCAAAAACAAAAATTGAATACAATAGACCTATTCGAGAAATATTAAGTCATTTCGAAAAGAAGTGATCATTTTGAATTTAATTCAACTTTTCGCAAATGACTCAATCATTTTGAAAATAAGTCAATCTATTATTTGATCAATTAATAAAAGGTTATATGCCAATTTTGATCAAAAAATTTACAAGTTTGCTCTGGCTCCAGTGAACAAATTGTATGTTTTTATCTATTTTTAAATATACTGTTTATTATTTCATTTTCTATATATTCTCTGTATGTTTTTAATCTATCAATGTTAATAGGCCCCGATTTTTTGGAATTGGTTTTTATGTTTTAATCGCTTTTAACAATGCCAAGCGAATATTGTACTTTATTTTGCAACTATGAATGTTAAATCAACTCATATTCTGTGTATATTTTCATTCGCTTTCTTAAGAAAAATGTTCATACAATTGATTTATTGTTTTTGATTTGTTTTTTTTATGACAAGCAGTTTTTGTTTGTTACTTCTGCTCAATAAAAGCAAAATACATATGGAAAAGCATAATATTGCTCGATAAAGCACATTTATATTTTTCAAATGAATATTTTTTGGCTTTATTATCTTGATTTTTATTTTTTAAATCTGTTGTCATCATTCCATTGTGAAACTTCAATTCAATTAAATTTATTTAAAAGAATGAGATCTAGCCAACATTTCAGTGTTTTTATTGTTTGAACAGTTATAAATGATTGGCATTAAATTTTACGAATATTTATTTTTGTATATTTCGTCTTTTTCAGTTAAAATGAAAAAACAATGATTCAAATATTCTTGGAATGATAAATTTTTTGCAAAACTTTTGAAAAATTAGAAAAGAAAAAAACGTCAAAAACAATGATCGTAAACCCAGAAGATAATCAATTCGCAACGACTCAATCTTTTTGAAAAAGATCTGCACTTATTGAAATTTTGTTCAACTTTTTGGCTTCGGCTAAAGCTAATGCCAAATGATTCAAACTAACGAAAATAGGTCTAATAACAATTTTAACATCATTTTTTTCAATAACAGTTTTTTATACCCTTGAAAACTGTTCAAAAAATATGATGCTTCAACTTGTGTTGTTGACTAGCATTTGTGAATCATGAAATTAATAATTTTTAACGTTCAGACCAAGGAGAGTTTACTGCGAATGCAAATTTACAATTAAAATTTATTTAATAAATCTTGAAATAGAAAATTTTTGGGATTACTCCATTATTAAACTAATTTTTTGCTATTATTCACTTTATTATTTTGAGAATTTTTGAATGAAAATTTTTTGAGGCAAAACCAATTTTTTGTTGAACGTCAGAAAGTGTTTAAAGGACAGATTATGCAAAAAATACCGGACAAGATCGATTTCTCAATAACCGCAGGAGGAATAATTCTGACTATTTTCCTCAAAATATACACCATCAATACAAACTCAATTGATAAACGAGACTTTCAAAATAGTTTCATTTGTGCTCAGAGAAAATATATATCAAAATTTCGGAGAAATTGGATTTTGAGTTTCTCCGAAATTTTGATATATATTTTCTCTGAGCACAAATGAAACTATTTTGAAAGTCTCGTTTATCAATTGAGTTTGTATTGATGGTGTATATTTTGAGGAAAATAGTCAGAATTATTCCTCCTGCGGTTATTGAGAAATCGATCTTGTCCGGTATTTTTTGCGATGTCCGGTATTTTTTGCACAAACTGTATTTATGAAAAGTCGCTTCTCATTTTTATATGACAATAGAATGTTTGTGAATCAAAATACGCTCGGCGCTTGTTGTTCAGCAAAAACAGTTGATATATCTTATATATTACAATAGTCTCATTAAAAACTTTTCTTTGAAAAAATAATAACAAAAAAGCAAAAATGTGATTAAATTCTTTCGTTTATACCAGAACAACGATTTATTCCTGACTTTTTCTTCAATCAAATCATAAAAAGTGTAGCATTCTCAAGCGAAAATTATTTGGGAAAATCAAAAAATGAAAATAATTAAGAAATGAAGAATGGAACAAAATTCATTAAACAAAAAAATTTCATCGTAAATGATTTAAGTTATTTTCCAAATGTTGTCTTTGTGATCAGGCAAACAAAAAAGATTTTCCCTGAAATTGCATTTATTGTTCAATGTAATGTTTGCACCTGGAAAAGACGTTTAATTTATAATATATTTGTGAAATTTACATATCGAGAAGACAAGGTATCCCTCAATATTTATAATAATAATAATTGTGTTAATTTTGATCAAGACAGTTAAAATGAATCACAGTTTCCCTTTGAGATCAACAACAATTCTTTGTTTGAGAAAATTATATTTTCTGGAGAAAAAATGGAAGCCAGGAACATCTGCAGTTATTATTATTGCATTTTAGAGATTATGCCTTAATTAAATTCTAATGAAAATATTTGCGGATGAACATTTGTCATAATCATTTATGGTAATGACGGGAAGGTACAGTATTTCACTGGATTCCTTTATTTCTTCACAAAAATCGCCATCTCCGTTTCTTTTGCAAAGTTTGTCATTCTCCTTCACTGACATGAGGTTGATCCAAAAAAATGAATATTTATTCGTCCAGCCTCTTATTATCATCCGATTGCAACAATCTGATCAAGTTGAGAAACTCAATCATTACAGACCGGATATGCTATCGTTAGACTATTTCCTCTTGTCTGGAAAGTGGAAAAGCAACAGATTGGCGACTATTCTTTTCCAAGCTGTTCTTCTAGAAGTGATGGTGGAGCAGTTGATCTCCCTTTTGCAATAACTCAAAAGCGAAATCGGTGCTTTATCAATTCATTTTTTAAAGAACTGCCGTTGAAATCGATCGTCTTATTGTACAGGAAATGCCATTAAGCATAGGAATTACACAGATCAAGTTATTATATCCATTTGTCTATTTTGTTACTGCAATTTGGTTTTCGGAAGCGAAACAGTTTATATATAAATTTCTTGCTGTATCAACGGAACATTGTAATTTTTCTGATTTTTTGATAATAATACATGCCTTTAAGGAGAATATAATATTCAACGATGCAATTCTTTTCAAAATGGCATTGATCAAAACTGTTTTTCCACAAGGCAAACAGAAAATAGAGTTAGTCCAGATACAGTTTTTAATTGCAGATAAAAGCGAATATCTTTGAAGCTTCAGTGGAAGATTCAGATTTGTTTCTTCTTCTGAAACGCAATTAAATACAAAAGTCACGTTTACGAGTAAACAAGTTGAATGCCATCCATTCAACGTGATCAGTCACTGCCTCACTCAACAGATTGTTGATTCAGTGACTGATATTAAGATTCCAGCAGGAAAGATAAAGGAGACAACAAGTTTTGATTTCAGCAAAAATACAGTTTCGATTTTTAGTCAAAATTTATTTGGACAGACTATCCAAACAGAATAAGAAGCATCTTATTTATCACTTTCATCCGTATCGATGGTGTTCAATCTATTTGAGGCATTGCTATTTAACATGACTCAATCCACCTGAATGGTCATACCTTGAAGCTATTTGAAGCAACTGGAGCAAGAGAGACTATTTCAAACAGACAGAGCGTATCCGCTGGACGAGCTAGCTCAACAGAAACAACATTTTCTCCATTGAATTTTAAAATGTTTTTTTGATGGAGAATTGAAGAAGGATATTTTGAACAGGATTAAGACGATCTCTACAGATTCATTGTTATTGTTCTCTTCTTCAAACGAAATGTAATTTAAGCTATTTTAGAGAGTCTTTGATGAGACAGAAAGAACAATCACAAAGCTGCAAGTTGGAACAGGGAAGAGAAAGAGGAGAATATTTTTGCAATTCCAGGCAAAGCGGATGACAACAGAGGGGATTATCTCTTGATGAGTGTGCTGGCTGCATTTGTGAAAACTGATTGGCGTGCTGCACTCGAAAGAAGCCAGAAGCTTTGCAGTTCACAACAATTACACAAAAGATGAGGCACAAGAAAGCAGAGCGCTTGTTAGCAAATTGGCAGTACTGATGCGGTTAGAGGAGATAGTTTCGTGAGGCAATCTCGATGCCTCACCGAAGAAGATACAACATCAACTGGAATGCCAACAGCTACGCTGATGAAATCTCTTAAAAATCACCTTTACTCATCAAAAATTGTTCATTCTCCTCAACAAAAATGTGAATATCGTATGTCTTCCCCCTTTTCGCAATCAAAAACTGTGCAACTCGACTTCTTCTTCTCTCCAGAAATGCATTCAGTTTTATCAATGCATTTTTCATTACTTTCACAAGCAGTCTGTCTTGTCATCTTCCACATACATCTCTGTCAACTTTTTCAAAGCTTGAACGATGCAACGAAATCATAAGTTGCGTATCTGCATTCTGGATCTGCTCTTTTTCTTTTTTCTCCTCCTCATTTTCTTTTTCTTCTTATTCTTCTCACTTCTCCAGCACCGCCAGCGCAATGGCTGCTGGAGACAGAATCCCATCCCTCATCCTCAGCCCCTCCACATACAGCCTTCTTCTCCATTCTCTCATCTATCCTTCACACGCTGCAACCCCTCGCCCCATCACTTCGTAGTCCAGCTTCACCACCACATGCCTCGACTGTTGTAATCGCCATATCTGCATTGAAGGGCTAAACAGATCGAGATCGACGGGAACACATTCACATCTGCCGCTGCAAAGATCCGCTCACTCCCCGACTTCGTGCCCACCGACGCTGCAAGCGATGGAAGCGGTCCCACCAGCGGAACCGAAAGCATCACAGAAAGTGCAACAACATATCCCCGCAGCGTCTGCAGCACCCGCAGCGACAGCAGCAGCTGCAGCGACAGCTGCATGTGCTGCACATACACCTCAGCCGCCTCATGCACCACAATCCGCAGCCATCTCTCGATGTCGTTCATATCTACTACCGAAGTGTATGACGCTGCCACCACCGACGCATCCGAAGGGTCAATCGCAGGTGCTGATGACGAAGATGAAGATGATGGCCGATCATATCCTGCTGCCTTCTTCTCTTCGCTTCTCCGCCTCCGGAATGGTGAAGTTGAACGGCGTGCTGCTCCATGAGAGAAAGACAAAAACAAATGCGCTGGACGAAGAGACAACTGCCGCGCTGCCCCGGCCACAAGAAGCTTTTTCAGATAACCCACCACGTCTGCCGGCAGCTCCACAGGAGACACAAACGCATCCATATTCCGATTTGAAAGACCGACTAGAAACAAAAGCTCATTGATTTCGAGCGATAGAAACAAATGGAATTGATATTCTTAGACAAGGATTTAAAAATAGGTGAAGAAGAACATATTTTTGAAGGAGAAGAAGAAGCAGAAGCAAAAGAAGAAGCAAAAGAAGCAAAAGAAGAAGAAGAAGAAGAAGAAGAAGAAGAAGAAGAAGAAGAAGAAGAAGAAGAAGAAGAAGAAGAAGAAGAAGAGGAGGAGGAGGAGGAGGAGGAGGAGGAAAAAGAAGAAGAGAGAATAAACAAAAGGAATCTTTCTATTTCCGTCAGTACTGAGCGGTGGCTGAGACAGAAACACTTGCAAAAGATAAGAATCCCCATGCAGCTCCAAAAACCTGTTGGCAGAGCTGCTTTTGAACGACACTCTCAAAAATATCTTCTGGTCTGGCTTTATGAAGCCATCATCCCATTCTCAGTCTTCCTCTCACTCACCCAGCTTTCCACTCATCCCTCCATACAAATCCTACAGCTCTTCCGATTCACTAAACTTCTTCTTCTTCGACGACATCCGCCCTTCATGTACTTTTTCTCCTTCATTTGGCTCTTGCATCCCTAAAGGATACAAACGAAATGAATAGCCTTGCTTTGTCATTGCTCCCGTTGGTGCAAGCCCTTGAATTCCTTGAATCTCCTATGTTTGCACAGACTCCTGATGCACAAATCTCTTCTGAGAATACGATGGAACTGAGACTGAGCCAGAACTAAAAGAACAGCCAAAAGACGGATTCAACAAAGGAGGAAGTGACTCATTCACTCCGCTCGCTTCTTCTGCATCAGTCATCCTTCTTCCTTTAGCACTGCTGCTTCGCGACTCTCTCAGCGGACCCAAGTTCCCTTTGTTCTTTCTTGTTCATTTCATGGCGGACGTAGTTGGAGTGAGGTTGTACATCCCAAATGCCTCTCTCTTCTTCTCCTTCTGCAAAATCCTGATCTTTTGCTCCTCTTTTGCCTGTGCTGCTATCTTCTGCGCCTGCTTCGTGACCTCATTAAGCAGAATGCTGCTGACCGTTTTTCGCAATTGCAGCGTCAATGCAGCAGTTGCCGAAAGGAGATCAACAGACCGCCTCGCCAGCACCAACAGAAACGACTTCTCTTCGTCTCTCGCTTTTTCCAGGAAATGGTGGAATTGCTCAAATCTGGTGGCTATTTGAATGCCCCGCTTCTTCGTCATGCGCTCAATGACACACACTCTCGGTGGCTGTTTGCGGAAGCTTGGTTGATGAGGGGCAATTGCCAGTGAGGAGGAAGAAGAAGATTGAGAAGTCACAGGATACGAAGAAGAAGGAAGCCCTTTGATTTTTCCCAGTTGAGAGTGCTGCGTGGAGAGTGAGGCGATGATGGAGTGATCATAAATATTGCCTGAGCTTATGTTGGAAGCAACAACAGAAGATGAAGAAGAAGAAGAAGCATTCATAGAAGATGAGCTACGAGCTGAAGGGAAACGATAATACGAAAAGATCTGATTAACTTCTGAACTTGCTCCAACAGCATTAATTGAAGAAGACGATGAAGAATTCTGATTTTTAATTGGAGAATTTGAGATGGAGGAAGTGAAAATTGCATCTCTGATGTGGAATTGAAGTGAAGTGTCCACAACTTGTACAGCTATCGGTGCATGCAGCTCCACAACACACACATTTCTATCCTTCTGCAATTTTTCCTTTGATCGGCCGAATTGTCACAACCTGCGACATGATCAGCGGATGGCTCTCTTTCCAGTCATGCAGGATACCTCTCTTCTCTCTTCTCTCATTCGCCCTATTCCGCAGCGCCAGATGCGGTTTTGTGCGCGGACACACCAGACACACCAGCCTTCGCTCGATGCTCCCACATGCCACACTCCCAAAGCCAATTCGCTCAGTTGACAACAAGCACAGCTGCCCAGGCAGTGGAAAAAGAGGAGCTGGAATTGTTGTCTTTTTCTCGTCCACAAGTGGCTCTGCACCTTCCTTTGCGATAAAGCCTTCACCGTCCAGCAGCGCTTGCGGCACAATTTTTATGTGCGTGATGTCTTAGTTCCATCACTTCCTCTTCCCTCTGATACTCCTCCAGCACACTCACGCATCTCACTCATTGAGCAGTATCTGCTTACCAACTTGATCTAAATCCTCACCAAATAACCTCTCTGCATCAGTGGACGGAAGCGCCAGTATATCGTCTGCTTTCCATACGCAGGTACAATCCCTCTCGTGACAGGGCACTTAAACAGAGGGAAATCAGGCGCCGATTCATTTACTAGCTCCACATCAGTCAGGTCGAGTATGTGGTCGATATTCGTCCCGCCTTCGTTCCGCAGCACGAATGACTGCATCGGAGTATCCACCTCTCCGAGGGGAACCTGTTCCAAAAAGCGTATTTCCGTAGCTTCTTCTCCTCGCCCGCTCTCAAACACAACATATGCGTCAGTTAGGATCTGCATCTGGCTCGAGATCTCCAGCACCACTTACTTCCCAGCGGAGCAGCATACAAGCAGAAAGGAAGGTGCAGCAGATTCTGCAGAAAGCGCATGCCAGTCTCTGTGTTGAGTAGGCCATCGTAGTGGTTGAATGTATCGTTGGTTGGAGTGAGCTCGTGGACAAACGAGTGATTCGATTGGTTCAATGAAAGTTCTTTCTACAGAATCGCCTTATTTGTGTTGTGGCGGTGCACATCCACAACACACGCGGAGGGATGTACTTCAATCAAAATATGAGCAAACCATTTAATAAGTATGTTAATTGCTATGCGTTAGACTAAAATATGATCTGATCCAGAAATGTTGCCTTGCTGAAATTATGCTGCTATTTGATTGAATATTTTCATCAATCTAGACTATGAATGCATGGAAGGTGAAGGAGGTTTCTGTTTCATTTTTTGTTTGTTGGGATGAAAGAAGAAGAAGAAAAGGAAAAAGAAGCTGAATATACCAATGGATACAAAGGTAATGCTACAAGAAGTTCTTTTAAAGGAAAGTGGAGAACAGAGAATCCAATGGGAATACTAAACACGAAAGAGAAACAACCAAATTCTTCGATTTTTGAGCTGATAGAGACAATCTCTTCTTCTGTTTTCTCGCCAAATGCGTAGATTTATCAGGCTTCTTATTCCTTTTCACTCGATTCCTTCGGAGTCTTTGTTTCGAACAAAAGAAAATACAAGTTATTCTTCATTCTCATCTCATGCTTCTTCATTCATTCTCCAACCAGTTTGGTGAAATCGAAGAGCTTCGGTAGTCATATCAGTTGTGGTACTTCAACAGCTAAGCCACTGTCATCATCTTCAAATTTAACGTCTCAAGTCTCTGAACTTCAGCCACCTTTCAGCCATTGATACTGTTTCATTCATGGAATGATCTTCCCATGTTCAAAGAATACATACCTGATTGTGGTCTGACATGTTGGATATTCGTTCTTCTGCTGTTTTATCATCCTCTGGGACTGACTTCGTCTGACAAATGAGGAATGATGTAAAAGGTTACTGTGGAAGCTGACAATGAATTGAGGAAGATTTCGAATTTTGAACATTAAGATGTGGAAAAGGCAACTCACAAAACATGGATTGATGATTCTATTAAAATGCTCAAAGTGCAGAAAGTAATTTAACAGAAAAATTAATTTTGAAGTCAATTTCTTCATTCTGTTCATCAATCTGCTAACATGCTTTTGCAACTTCTCCTCTTTCTTTACAAACACAATTTCACTTTCACTGAAAATAAGCTTGCTGAATCCGTTTTATGGCTGAGCGATCAACAGATGTTTTACGATCTGTAACAAATGAGAATAAAATCAATAAAATGCATGATACGAATAGTTGAAAGAACTCCATACAAACATAAACATACGGCAAACGATTTGAGAAGAACTGTCGAGCCCTTTATCAACGACGCTCCAAAGAGAAGATAACTTAATCGCTTTTTGTAAAATCGATCTTTTCAAATTAATCTTATTTATTTCAATCATTTACCTTCTTTTTTAATGAAATCTGGAGTTTAAGACCATGCACATAATAACAACCGAAAAGGCAACTGACTCTTTTGTTACCCTTCGTCTTCTTGTTGATCAGCAACTCGGGCGCCTTCCACCTCAGGCACTCTTTATTGTGATAATCTTCATCTCAAATGCTGATGAAGGAAGAGAGTCTCTGTCATCATCATCGTCGTCATCGCTGGCAGATGTCACAACAGTTGACGAAGAGATGGAGGATGAGTCGGAATCGTCTGAAGATGAACAGTCGGAGTGGAGGGCAATGCAGATCACCATGTGCTCTGAGAACAGCACAATGTGGGGACTGAGATTGGCCAGTGAAGACAATCCATTTTCCATCTCGTCAAAGGAGTGGAGTGCCAGATTTGCCACCCAGAACAGGATTTGGGCAGCTGTTTGTTCTCTCTCCTTCAATGAGCCAATTGCCATCTCCTTCTTCTCGTTCCTTCCATGCAGCAACATGAACAGTGAATCCCTCAGATCCACAATCAGCTTCTCATGTGGAGAAGAACAGGTAATTGCATCCAAAAGATTCGACATAGATGAAGTGATTGGGCACAGATTTTTTGTTAGAACAAATATTGATGCTGTTTTTGCTGTTGAAGTTGATGAGATGGATGATAATGTATTCCTTGACTCTTCTTTATCATCAACCATATCCAACACTCAAAATAATAGTTTGAAAAAGATTGCAAATTATTATTGATTCTCGATCGCTCATCTTGCTTCTTTCATTTCTTCTGATTTCTTGAATGATTTTTTGAAAAAAAAAATCAATTTTACGATATCAGTTAATACTGTGAAATGGAAATGAATGGAAAAAAATATTATTTCATCTGAATCAATCAACTTTTGCATGTGGATATTACAATGAAAAAGAAAATCGACTTATTTGATGAATCTGAGAAATTAAAAATACAAAAAGTGAAATGATTCTTTCATTTGGACAGAAGGTATCAAAGCAATGAGAAAGCAAAAGGAGATATTCAAAAATGAGTGTTTTTTGAAGCATGTCCAAATATCCATGAAAAGAGTGAAAATCAATTCAAAAAAGAAAGAACATTCCAATATCAAGCATTTCATCTCATGAATGACAAAGGTTTTTGTTCAGACATGCAGTGAAATGTTGATTTGTTGAAGTTCAAGAAACGAATTTCATTTCCAAAGAGACACTTTTTTGCGGTTATATTGATTAATCTGTCTTCATCCATTCTGGTGGGTCAATTGTTAAATTGTTTTTCCAATAATCAACCATTGTATCTCCATCCTTATCGCAAACCGTGATGTCATGTCTCATCCATTCAGGAGGTTCAGTTTTGACATATTCAACCCATATCATGGCCATTGTTCGTTCCCAAATACCTCCTTTTTTTGTGATTCCATGCCTCATCCATGCTGGTGGATCTGTCTTCACATATTCAATCCAGAACATAGCCATTGTTCTTCCTTTGCTATCAACAAGAGTAATGTCATGCCTCATCCATTCTGGTGGATCTGTTTTCACAAATGTTATCCAGTACATGGACATTGTCCATCCTCTGCTATCAGCAAGCGTTTTGTCATGTCTCATCCATTCTGGTGGTTCTATCTTTACATATTTGATCCATGTCATTGCCATTGTTCTTTTATTCTTTTCGCCAAGAATAATATCATGCCTCATCCACTCTGGAGGTTCTGTTTGTACAAATTGAATCCAATGCATTGCCATTGTCCACCCATGTACATCACACAATGTAACTTTGTGTCTCATCCACTCCGGTGGCTCTGTTTTGATATATATTATCCATATCATTGCCATTGTCCATCCGTTATCATCAGTAAGAGTAACATCATGTCTCATCCTTTCTGGAGGTTCAGCTTTGGCGTTGATGATATATTGCATTGCCTTTGTTCTTCCATCATGATCGCCAAAAGTTCCACTATATCCTATCCACTTGTTCATTTCCAATCTGTCAGATACGCAATTACTCATCGAATCAATATCGTTTCTCATATGGATTTATGACGACTGTGAGACGTTGTTCGTTGCTCACGAACACCTTTTCCAATGTATATATCAGATCATTTTAAATCAAATGAAGTTGTGGGATAGGATTTCTGATTTAAGAACTATATGATCCGAAAATATCATCAACTTCAGTAAATAATGAAATTTTGTTTAGAACGAAAGTGCACGCAAAGTTTAAATGTTATGAAATTGCTGAATTTGAAAGAAAATAATTTTGAAAGGAAAATGTAATTTTATTATAGAGATTAGAAAGAGTGCGAATTAATTATTATGTTATTTATTGAATTTTTTTTTAACAATGAATGATCTCCACGTTCAAATGTTTTGTTTTAGTATATATATAACAAAGAAAATCATTTTTCTGTCACAAAAAAAAATTTTTTTTAATTAATAGGGTAGTTTTTTTTTATTAGGACTTTTTTTTAATCCGGACAAAAAGTTAAAATTTAAATATCTCAACAATTATTCAATATTAATTTCCAGCAATTTGCACAGTTGTATGTTAGCATATATGACATCGATTCATATACAAAATTTTCATAGCAGTGTTGTATAATTTTTGAAATAAATAATTTTTATTTTTGAAAATCCGACTTTTGATGAATTTTTCTATTTTAATAAGATGATTTGGTTCGTCTTTTATTCATAGTAATTAATTTTTCTATATTGAAAATTATTCTGGTTATTTTTTATTTTCCACAATTTGCTCTTTCTAATGGAATGAAAATCTGTCATTTTTGAAAAATTTTTGTTAATGGGACAACTTAAAAAATATTTTTCATTAAATGCAGGACCATCGAACAAAAACAAACACATACATTAATTAATATAACAGTTATATAAAATTACTGAGTAGTTGTCATTCAAAATGTTTCAATATTTATTTCAACAAATTGATTAACATCCATAAATGATAAATATCACAAATCGATTAGAAATTATTTCTATTTTTATTTGTTTTCAAAGACAAACATTGAAACATTTTGAATGACAACTACTCAGTAATTTTATATAACTGTTATATTAATTAATGTATGTGTTTGTTTTTGTTCGATGGTCCTGCATTTAATGAAAAATATTTTTTAAGTTGTCCCATTAACAAAAATTTTTCAAAAATGACAGATTTTCATTCCATTAGAAAGAGCAAATTGTGGAAAATAAAAAATAACCAGAATAATTTTCAATATAGAAAAATTAATTACTATGAATAAAAGACGAACCAAATCATCTTATTAAAATAGAAAAATTCATCAAAAGTCGGATTTTCAAAAATAAAAATTATTTATTTCAAAAATTATACAACACTGCTATGAAAATTTTGTATATGAATCGATGTCATATATGCTAACATACAACTGTGCAAATTGCTGGAAATTAATATTGAATAATTGTTGAGATATTTAAATTTTAACTTTTTGTCCGGATAAAAAAAATGTCCGGATAAAAAACTCCACTAAAAAAAAAAAAATAAATAAAATAAAATAAAATAAAATAAAACGAAACAAAACGAAACAAAACAAAATTATCATAATAATAATAATGAAATGCATGAAACGTAGTTTTCGATGAAATATGGGGAAAAATATGTCACTTCAAGCATTTTCATTGAAAATTATGCACTTTTTATAGTCTTATATTGATCAAAAAATCCAAGTAAATTTTCTTTCTTTTTTGTAATATTTGTGATGCCACAAAACATTGTGTCATGAAATCAATTATTCCTGTTTATGGATATCAGAATCCTTTTTATTTTGATATTTGAGAGAGTTTTGTTATGTTGTGAGTGAAACATTTTTTTGTGCTTTGCGCAAAAAAAGCTTGAAAGTTTATATTTCCCCCCATATATGGCTGTTCCTTTTTTAAATCATTCTTTCGTTCGAATTTTGATCAAAATTTTATTCTCAAAGGGATTTAGGATATAATTTATTTTCTTTGTAATATCATCATATGCTGAATGAATTAACTGTTGAAGTTCTTTTTTTCAAAATCCCATTGAGAATAGAATTTTGATCAAAACTCGAACAAAAGTATGATTTCAAAAAGGATCAGCCATATTATAAAAATGTGAAAGGCTTCAAAAAGAAATCTTATTGGCAAAAATTAAATTTTATTTTTATGTTATTTCAATAATGAAAAATCACATTGTTTTTTCCCAAATGTGCAATATATTTTGTGATGTGAATTGAAATAACTTTAAAATAGAAATGTAAAATTTTTTCTAAATGATAATTCACTGTTTTTCATTTTTGAGTTTAAAGTAATGTCCATTAAAATATGGAATCATAATAAACAGTACACATACAAATGAAATCACTATTAAATGCTTTTACGAAAATTTATTCATCGGAATCTGCGCTTGTAATTTCTGTAACGACAGCTTCAATGGTTGCTTTATGCTCAGAAAGAGGAATATCAAATTCGGCTTCCAGTCGTTTTCTTAATTGCTTCAAACTGATTTGCTCCAATTCTGGATCCTGAAAAACACAAAAAATAATTTTCAACAACAATAAACATACAATAATGAATCCCAACATGAATGAAATAAATAAATAAAATAAAATAAAATAAAATAAAATAAAATAAAAAGAAATCTTTTTCGGAAAATTGGTAGAGCAACAAAAAACGATCGATCAAAAATGCAGAAACAACTGAAGTTTACACAATTTTTATTTTTAATTTTCATCATACTTCATCCAAATATTGCTGTATCTTTTTTTTCATCATTTCTCGCGATGGAACTTTTCCTTTCACAATTTTCTCTTCTTTTTTTGAAGAACTTTTCGACGATTTGGTTTTGGCTTTATCTTTCCCCTTTTCTTTTTCTGCTTTCTTCTTCTTTGATGCCTCTTTTGCTTTTTTCTCCTCTTCTTCCATTTTCCTATCCCATTCTTTCTTTTTGTCACTTTTGTTGTATTCTTCCAGCTCTGCTTGGTACTTCTTTTTCTCTTCGTCAGCCAATTTTTGGTACTCCTCTTTCTCCGAGTCTGAAAGCGCTCTCCACAGCTCTCCAATCTTCGTCATGATATCTTTGGGAGCTACGTGTGCTGCATCATCACCGCCTTTCATTTCATCAATCACCTATATTTCCCACAAAATTAATGTTGCAATTATGTTATGTTATGATATTTATGTTATTTATTTATTTTCAAGAAGAAAATTTTCATTCAAAAGCAAATCATAAATATAACAAGAAATAGCAAATTATTATAAAGCATATAAAAATAATACTGGCACGCCTTTTGCCTCATTTTTGTGACGAAAATAATGTAAACGCTGTTTGGATGCTTTGGTGCATTTGGATCAACCAGTTTCTTTGATTTCTTCTTCTTTCCACCTTCTTCACCGTCTGAAGAATCATCTTGCTTTTCTTCTTCTGCCATCTTTTTTTTCCAAGCGGCTTCTTTTCCTGTTATGAATTTATTGCCAATTTACAATTGTTTCAAATGAAAGGTTAAAAAAAATGGGGAAAGAAAGAAAGAAAACGTGTTTATTAAATTTTTAGTTTTCTTAACATTTATTCACAAACCTGACTCAACATATGCTTTTTTCTCTTCCAAGTATTTCTGCTTCCTTTTTTCTGCATCTTCATTGTATGGTTTCTTTGACTCTTCGTCCAACTCCTTCCATCTTCGTGAAAGTTCTGATCCAACTTCAGCAATTTTTGGTTTCTCTCCTTTTTTTTCTGTAAGCTCAGCAACAACCTAAAAACAAAATAATAATAATAATAATAATTATAATAAAGAAATAAATCGTTACAAAATAATTATAAAAAAATAATAATAAAAGAATGAAGTATTACGAAAAACATAAAATAAAATATATAAAACCTTTTCTCTAATATCATTTCCAAAAAGGAAGAATGCACTAAGTGGATGAACGGGAGCTTCAGGATCCTTCTTCTTCTTTGTTCTTCTCTTTTTCTTTCCACCTTCACCTTCACCTTCCTCACTTGCTCCTCCTTCTTCTGACTCTTCTTCCTCCTCTTCGTCTCCAAGCCTCATCTTTTTGGTTTTTTCGCTTTGATTAGCTGATGAAGTTTCTTGAGTCGATTCTTTTGCTGGTTTTGCAGGAAGTTGCTTTAATTATTAATTTTATAAGTTATAACTTCATCAAACTAAGCAAAACAAAGCATTGCATACCACTTTTCCATCGATGGGAAATGACAAAAACTTCACAAGACGCTCAATTTGTTCTTCCTGAAAAAAATTTTTTTAATTTTTTGATAATTTTTTTTCCATCTTCAAGTTTAGAAATATAATAACTCGATTTTCACACTTTTGGTCCTCCGGAAACTTGGTTCACAAGTTTCAAGCAGTTTTTCAATTTATCTTGCTTGAACCCTTTCAGTCTGGTTTTTAAATCTGTTTCAAACTAAAAACAAAACATATGTGCATGAAATAATAATGAATATCTTTGAATCAAATGAAACGCTACCTTTGAATCAGCTTTAAATCCTTTAAAATCTGTGAGAGCAGTCCTAATTGCTTCAGTTGAGTGTTGTTGTCCAAATAAGGCTTCAGACAGATCGTGAAGAGTTTGCTGGTTTTCATCATTTTCAATATTTTGACTTATCTTTTCAATTTCGCCTGTCATACGCAGAAAAAATGAACAAAAAAGAATTGCCGTGAAAAAACAATTTTTAATAAAAAATGGCTATGTACCAAGCGTCTTGCCATTACCCTGAAATAAAGAAAATAAACGCAAAGATAATTTATTAACAAATTAAAATAATAATAAATAAATAAAATCGCATCGTAAAATATTATTAGAATATCGAAATAAATTTTAAAATAAAGCAGGTTTGCAAACCTTTGGTAGAACGATATCTTCATAAAACACACGCGAAAATAATTAAAAAATATATGTTGAATGCAAAAAATATATTTAATGCTCGATAATAATGTTAAATTAAAGGAAAACCTGCCATTGTAAAAATTTCAAATTAATATCAGATCAAACATGCCATTGGAAAAAACACAAAGTTCTATTTGGATGGGTGATAAGAAGAAAAATTAGAAAAAAAATATTCTGGAAGCCAAGCGTTGTTTGAATAAAAATAATGAAAAGTATAAATTGTACAAAAGCTAATACTAATTTAATTGACTGATAACATCTTCTCAAGAATTTTTTTTATTCAACAGAAAATGAGTCTCTCTAAATTAATTATTGATGATTTGACACAAAAGGAAAAAATGCGCAAAATAAAGATTCACCTTGAATGGTAAATTTCGCTTTCAAAAGGCTTTATTTTGTTTTAATTTTAAAATTCAGCAAGAAAACAAATCTCCACTTTCTGTTTTGCTACTGTTAAACTCTTTGGCTTTTCTTCGAACAATATAAAAAAGTGTTGAACATTAAACGTTTCATAAACAATGAGAAAAATCGATGTAAGTTTCTTTTTCGAATACAACTTGTGAGTATTTTTTGTTTTTTCGCATTCATTTTGAAAAAAATAAATAAATAATAACGATATGACTACAATGTTAAATTAGTTTGCGGTATTGAAAAATTTTTATAAGAAATTATGATAATTGCAAATTGCTATCGCATTCACGACTTTAAAAGATAAATATAAACGATAAGAATGAAACAAAAAAGTGAACATAAAATAATAAAGAAAATAAACTATGATAATATTATTATTATTATTAATATTAATAAATGAAAAAGAAATCACTTAGGTTTCTGAAAACGAAATAAAAGAACCATGAAATAAAAAAACAATAAAACTTTAAGAATAGCAACAAAGCAAACAATAAACACGAGTAAGTCTAATAACGTGCAAAGAAATAGTGCAATTCAACTTAACATAACGATAATAATATACTGATACTAAATCTCTCTGATGTGGAGCTTGCTTTTAAAACAAGATTGTAAAAAAACACGCAAGTAGGCAAAAGCCGGTCAAAACTATCGAGCGCATAAACGCATTCACAATCAACCATTCACTTATTCTTTCACACACACACACACACACCAATTCTCAAAATAGCAAAAAAAAAAAAATGTAAAATAAATAGGAATGATTAATAATATAATAACAAAACCACGTGCAACGCAACTCACCATCATCTTCGAGTGGAGGAATTTTTGTCTTGCTCCCAATTTGAGAAGTTGGTGCGGGGTGAATAATAAGTCTTTTGCTTCTTGAAACTATCTAACGGCGAAACAAAAGTGGTTGACAAGGTGCTGAAAGGTAAGTCCCGAACACTCACAGAAGGATATGAAACAGTCGAAGAAATCCGAGAAGTGTGTGAAGGCTGGAGAAGATGGTCAGCATACTGCGAGCGATAGCCACGGAGAGAAGATGTTGTGGCTGGTGTTTCTGAACGAAAAAGCGACTGCGCTTGAAGCGAGGCTGGACGAAGAGAGGGAGATCTTTGAAAACTTGATTCAGTATTAGACAATTGGGATTTTTCACGTGACGAAGAAGACAAAGCAGAGTTCAGCGCAGAAGAAGAGAAAGAAGAAGCTTGTGTTGTTGCTGTTAACATAGCTGTTGATGAGGAGGATGAAGATTGCAACGGCGAAGAAGGAAATGCTGAAGAGAAAGACATCGATGCAGATGCTGATTTTGATTTTGGTGTTGAAGTCTGTGCAGAAGAAGTTAAAGAGGAAGATGTCAATGCAGGTGATAGCGTGGATGAATTTGGTGCGCATAGCGTGAAAAGAGACGAAGAAACGGGAGAAGTGAAAGCAGAAGGTGAGCAGCAAGCAGAGGCAGGGCTTTCATGATTGGCGCTTTCAAGCATTTCGGAAGAGAACAGTTCATTCGAACCGTCAATAGGAAACGCAGACTCTTCTTGCACTTCCTTTGCTCTGTTATGAAGCAGAGATTCAGAATAAGTATCATTGCAATCTTCGTCTTTCAGCTGAGTGAAAGAAGGCGAAGAACATTCGTGAGGATTTAAGAAAGAACTAAAAGAAGTATTACAAGATTCAGAAGAAGATATAGAGAAAGAAGAAGAAGAGGAGGAGGAGGAGGAAGATGAAGAAGAAGGTAAAAGCTCGTTCTTTTGATTCTGCTTCGAGCTTATTGGAATGTATGTCCTTGCATCTGGCAGTTTTATTGGACGATGCACCTTAAGCTCATATGAGCTGCTGCTTTTACCGTGCGAATTTCCGTTTTTCCACCCACCAGCCCCACTGTATCCAAATCTGTTCTGCCCCATGCTTGCCCTTTCATTATTTCCTTCATATGAATAGCTTGCATCGCTGGCATAGCTGCTTCGTTCGTAAGCGCCCGAACTTCTGCTCGTGCTGTTTCCATTCGCCATCGAATTGAACATAAACATGTCGTACTGTGGTATGCTCACTCCACACTCAACAATAATCTTTCTTCCATACTGCGTCTTCTTCAATTCTTCATAATAGCCCGCAAATTGCAGCCCAAGTGCCAGCTTTTGCGGCTGTGTAGCCACTGCCACTGCAACCTGAATGACATAATTGCCAAACGAATGCATGCTCAGCTTGCCTGCCTGATCCGTCTGTATCAGCGCTTCAACAAGCTCCATGCGGTACTTGTCAGGCGCCGAATCCAGCGCTGTCTCGATCACATTCGACGAGTATTTGTCAACAGAGAATTCGTAAATGCCCGAAGAAAAATACTCAAACATGTTGTCCACCAGGATCTGATACGTCTCCATGTCCACAATTTCGTTCACTTTCACTCCTTCCGGCTTCTCTTTTCTCTTTTCTCGATTCGCAAAGCTTGATTTTTCACCAAAATAAACTTTCTCGCTCTGGTTTCTTTTGGTTATTGTCGAATTTTCTGTGCATCCTCCTTCTTTTTCACTTGCACCCTCATCCTCTTCATCTGCAACGGGTGCCATCACAAGCTGAAGGACATAATTACCGAAAGGACTATCAATCAGCGTGTCACAGCTGCTCAAAATGCCAAACACCAAATCCTCGTGCACTTTATTTGCAGCTGCATTCACCGCCTTCTGAAGCACCGTGCAGCCAAACCTGTCTCCTGCCACCAGCCCCAGATACTGCGCAATAGCAGCGCAGATAAACTGGACCATCTCTTCTTCAAAGTACAGCACCATCTTCTTCATCACGTGTGATGCATGCTCGTGACACACAAGCGCTATCACTGTCATCTCTCCAAACTGGATCCCTTCAGTCACATGTGCTGTGCTTGCGCCCACAGTTCTCCCTTTCACTGGCTTGAACTTCTTTTGCTTCGCGCGCTCAATCTGAGTAGCCAATAATTCATTCTTTCTCATCAACGGAGGCCCCAATGCCGTGCATTTGCGCTGGACTGCTTCGACAATCAGCTTCTGGTTGTCCAAATCTCCTTCGGACGCTTCAACGATTCTCTGCAGACAACGCATGCCCAGCGGGTGCATCGCAATGTCGCAAATGTCATCTGCTATTTCTGTGATCACAGCAGTCAGATGATCCCGATCGCACTGCTCAAGCACCTTCTGAGCCACATAGCTGCAGCAGTCGAGCGTCATCACACGCCTCATACGCCCTTTCGTTTCCTCCAAAAACAGAGCAGCGTTCTCATACGAAATAGACACAGACACCTGCTGCCACTCGTTCTGCCCAACAAAAGCGTTGCGGTCAATCTCCTTTTTGTACGTGTGGCCTACCTCAGGCTCACGCGAACTAAGCGCCACTTTTACCACCTCGCATCCTGACGCTGTCTCTAACAGCCCAGCAATGTGGCCGATCACTTCTGACCGGCGCGGCCGATGGCGCTTTGAAAGCAGTGTCATGACAACAGGATCTACAACTGGCTCACCGAACGCCTCTCTGTTGCGACGATATACAAGGCCAGTGCCGGGGAGAGCAGGATTAGGACGAACAGAAGAAAGAAAAGGAGAAGGAGGTACAGACGACAATTGAGGAGAGGACGACTGCGTGTTGCTCACGGATGAAAGCGAGGAGCGAGACTGTTGAGAAGGCATTTGAGAACGCAGAGGATAAGGTGAAGGACTTGGTGATGAACGAGGATAAGTCTGGAAAGGCGTTGAGCGTCCAGAAGCTGGGGTAACATTCGAAGCAGAAGAAGTTTTCATGCCAACACTTGCTATTGGCGAGTTCAAAGACTGGGGCTGAACAAATGGAATTTCAGATGTTGCCTGCGAATTATTCTGCAAAGGAGAAGGAAGCATCGGCGGAGCAGGAGATTTCAGCGATTGATTTTGAGATCCATAAAATGCATCGCTTTTTTGTTGGGAAGAAAAAACTGGATAAGTAGATTGCGACGTTTCGTCATGTGCATTTGAAGGATTGGACTTGTCTGTGTTGCTGCTTGAACTATAAGCTCTTCGTGCGAAGCTCAAGTTTCGTATTAAAGGTGGTAAAGAGGCATCAGAAAATGAATTAGAAAGATTTGTGTCTTGTTGAGAAAGAGAAGAAAGAGAAGAGGAGTTAAGAGAATACGGTTCAGAAGGAAAAGTTGATGCAGCTGCCGTTGAGCCGGAGGACAATAAAGAAGAAGAAGAGGATGAGGATGAGGAAGAAGAAGAGGAAGACGAACAAAGAGCTTCAAATGAAGCAGACGAATCAAAAGAATTGCTGTCCGAAGAAAGGGGAAGGAGCGGCGAAGAAGTTAAGTGAGAAAAAGAGACATTCTCCATCAACAGAGAATTACGTTTCGATTGAAGAGACATGGGAAATGAAGAAGACGGTGAAGAAGATGAAGATGAAGAGGAAGAAAGCGGAGAAGAAGCTTCGAGCTTTGGCGAAGGAAATGAACTTGATTGAGAAAGGCGGGAAGGAATTGCAGATTGATGGCGTTGTATGTTTGCAGCACGCTGAAATGGCTTTGATTGGCCAACTGGAGAAAAGATAGATGCAAGCTGAGGAGACGATGCAGATTCAAAAGGAGAAAAAGAAGGTGAAGAATAGTTCGATGCGGGAGATCCTGATGAAAAAGACAACAAAGGCGAAGGCATCGATGCATCAGTCATACTGCGCATCAAAATATTTGGTGATGAAAAAGCGGTAACTGCAGAATTTTGCGGAGGTTCTGAGGAAGCCAACAATGATTGCGAAAAAGACGAACCTGTTTGCACAAAGGGTTTATATGAAGTGGATGCAAGATCATTGCTGGATTTCGCAAAGTTTGAATAATTTGGTGTGGTAGATCTAAACGGTAAAGGTGTTGTTGGTCGACTGCCAGAAAATGATACTGTTCGAGAAGATGAAAATGTTGGGTTTTGCGGAGTTGAACTTCCTTGGACTTCAGATGCAGAAGACGGAGATGAAGATACCGATGGCGTGGAAAGAGAAGAAGAAGGAATTGAAGATGATGATGTTGACGATGAAGAGAAAGAAGGGAGACGTGAGAAATGTTGGTGCTTATCCGATGGAACAAACACAGGTGCATCCACTGCTTTTAGCAAAAGAGATTCACTTATGTCAAATGAAGGGGACGAGGAAGAAGTCAAAGGGGAAATTGATGATGATGATGTTGACGATGTCGATGATAGACTAAAGGTTGAAGAAGTCGGAGTTGAAATCGAAGATTGAAGCATTGGATTTGCTTGAGTCAAAATTTGTTGCGGTTGCACTGTTGATTGCATTGGCTGTATTGAATGATTGTCAGATTGGGACTCAGTTAAGGACGATGAAGCAGCAGGGGTCAAAGGATCGTGTTGAAGTGCAGCCTTTTCACTCATCCCTGTTTGAGAGTTTAAAGAGTAAACACTGGGGTGGACAATAACATTCGTTGCAGCATTCACAGAAGGATGAACAGAAGAAGTTGAAGAAGCAACTGCAAGTGAGTTTGATCCAAATGAATGAGGGTTCAAAAATGGCTCTGAAACACTTTCAGAGCTTGCAAGCAACTTTTCGTTTTGATGGAGACGTTGAAACTGAAGCGGCTCGAAGATATCGTGCACTTGCTGAGCCTGAAAAACAGGATGATGAGTGAAAGACATTGAGTGTTGAGCTTCGGCTCCTTTTTCATTTGCATTTTTGTAAGCAGGTGCGACAGCTGTTATGGAGTCATTGTAAATGCCACCTGAAGGAGCTGACGCATCAAAGGATGAAGATGAAGATGAAGATGAGGAAGAAGAAAGGAGAATAGAAGGAAAACATGAATCTATCGGAGAAAGACTATTTGCTCTTAAATCATTAGGCTGTGATGATTCAATATTTTTTGAGGCAAAAGGAACAGATGAATTTTCTGCAAAATGACCATTCACATCTGGTTGCCCTACAAATACTGAATGCGAAGAAGCTGTAAGCAAAGACGTGTTATATCTGGAATTGCTTGCCAAATCCGAATATGAGCCTGAAAAAGAAGGCGCAACTTGCATCGCTGACGAAGAAGTTGGAGAAGAAACCCGAAAAGGTGGAAGTGAGACTGTCTTTCCAGGATTACTTTGTCCTGTCAGTGGTACACCTTTTTGCCAACTTTGTTGCTGCTGCTGGAAATAAATATCTTTTGCCAAATTAGCTTCAAACTCTTTAGGCACGTTTGCATTTTTCTGGACAAAATTATTGTTCATTTGCTTGCTTATGTCTTGTATCGTTGATGCAGCGTGATCTTCATTTTCAGCCCAGGCAGATGATGAAAAGAGCGATGAAGTGTCAGATTGTGTGTCAGATGAATCAGAAGATGAAACAGAGGAGGAAGAGGATGAAGAAGAGGATGAAGAGGAAGAAGATGAGACGGTCGATGACTCTGAAGAAGAAGTTATCGATGGAGAAACTGAAACGCGAGCAGCTGATTCAAAAATCGAACCAGAAGAAGAAGAAGAAGAAGTATGAGATGACAAAGATGAAGAAACACCGGAAGATGTGGAGGAAACAGAAGCTGAATCTGACGTGATAGATGACTTCGATGAAGGTTTGTTAGCAGGAGACAAAGGCTCGATCAAGCTTTTGTGAAATGATTGCTTATCTTCCTGTTGCGATTGCTTGGTGCTTTTGTGAGTGTTGCGAGTGTTATGAGTGTTGTGAGTGTTGTGAGTGTTGTGAGTGTTGTGAGTGTTGTGAGTGTCATGCGTGGAGTGTGTGAAGTGTGTGAAGTGTGTGCTGGGATTGTGCTTGATATGGCTACCTCCCTTCTTGCAAGTGTCCTCTTCAATTGGTAGACGGTCCGTTAAAATGGTAGATGGCTTTATCGATTGAGAAGAAGAAGAAGAAGAAGAAGGAAGTGCATCTGCAGAAGTAGTAGCAGAAGCAGAAACAGTCACGTTAGGCGAACTCGTTTCAAGTGTTGGTGTTTGAGATGAAGGGCAGACATCAAGAGATGAACCAGAAGATAAGCATTCCGCAGAAGAGCTTCCGTGAAATGTGCAAAACGATGCTTCAGAAGAGCATTTTGCAAGAGAAATAACTCTGGAAACGCAAGTCAGTCCATTCTCGCTTTTGGTATCTTGATTTAATTGATAACTCTTCTTCTGTGACTTTTTCTTATCGTTCTCTGAAGGTGATGCTTGCAATCCGAATTGTGAACACTTTGAAGAAGTCGCAGACGGATCCAACTGTCCATCCGAGCGGGATGTGAGCTGTGAGCACATAGATTTCTTATCTCCTCTATTTCCGAATCCTTCAGATTTCGTATCATTGAAGGAACGATGATGAAGTGAGTTGTGGTGCTCAGATGAAGATTTGTGTGAGTATGATTCTCGTATTGCTTGCATCTCTTGGAGGAGACTATTTGCTTCAGACGAAGCAAATAGATTGCTCGTTGACTCACTTTTTCCCTCATGCGTTTTGCTTTTCTCTTGCCAATGAGGAAGAGAAGAAAATGTGTGTGAATTTTTTTCACTTCCAATTTTATGAGCAGGTATCCGATCTGCACAAAAAGCGGAATGAGTTCTTTCATGATGCCGATGACCATCGGCGAACATATCGAACGCTGCACATTTTTTACTGTCTTCCTGTTTCATAATTTGCTGCTCACCTGCCTCTCCACGTTCTGACATTTCATTTGCATAAAAGGGACTTTCCTCGTTGGGAAACAGTTTCCTTTCTTTTTGAATGTTAGCGCTGCTCATGGGATAATGTTGATTGCATTGTTTTTTATGTAAATAATTATGGTCATATTGTTCACTTCTGACATTGTCTGTATATGTGTGCTTTTCATTTTTGAAGTTGTCAATGCAAATATGATTATCGGTGCAAACACAGTTATCATTGCTACTGTGGTTGTTTGTGAACATACTGTTGCTTTGATTGAAGCCAGAAGAATCTAAAACCGGACACTTGCTCCCCTCAATATCACCGCAATGCATATTGCTCCTTCCACTGCAAACCCTGACTGAATCATCCTTTAAACCTGATTTGGAAGATGATGCCAAAGGAAAACATATGTGTAAAGGAAATTCCCCAGCTGAGTAAATGTCAACCAAACGAGCAGGAGCTGAAAGTGGGTGTTTTTTCACTTGTACTTTTTGGTTTCTTCGTCTTTTGTTTTCGATGACTAAATCTGTTTCTGCTTCGGAATTATTTTTGCTCACAATAGCGAGTTTATTTGCTGCATCCACTTTTTTCTCTTTTAAGTTATTATTTTCCTCGGCTGGAAGCCTTTCGTGATATGCTTGATTTGAAATTTTGTGGGATGCGGTATTCACCAAAGGAAATAACTCATTCAATTCAGCACAATCGTTACTTCCATCAGGAATTCGCACAGGCGCTGAAGAAGTACAAGATTTTTCCTTTTGTACAGCTTGACGGCATGAAGTGAAATATGGGATCAAAATTGAAGAATTGACTGAATTTTTTGAAGAATCATCTGGTTCGTCAAACAGATCTGTCCTCACGCTGCGCTTTACTTTGGTATTATCGAAATTAGACATTGAATTACAGCGAGTGATGATATCTTCTTGTTTTTCTTTGCTCCCAATTTCGCATACACTTCTGCTTTTTTCTTGTTCATTGTTTAAGTGTAAACATTCTAGAGAACTGTGTAGAAGCTTTGGAAGAGGTCCAGAAGAAGTTGTCTTTGAAGTGCGAAGAGAAAACGAATGTTGGTGAGAACAAGATCGTACCAACGAAGGAAACTGAACATTTTCTTTTTCACTCTTGCATCTTTTGCTATGTAAAGGCTTCGATAATGAACATCCTTTGGAAAAAGTCCAATTGTTTATTGAAAGTGGAAGCATGCTTGGAGAAAAAGATTTGCAGTCTCTTGTAGACGGTTTTCTGCACTGCTTTCCACTAGAAATGTGACCATTGAATGCGATTAATTCTGAAGAAACTCGTGAAAGGGAGAAAAACGATCCATTCAATGTATCCTTCCTATGAAAAATAGATGCATCATTGTGCCTTTTCTTCGCAGAAGACATTTGAGCTTGGATTTCGTCAATTTTATATTTACATCTAATTATATCATCTGTTTCAGAAAATTTTGAACATTTTTCATCTTCTTTACCATCACCCGTTAATTTTATTTTTTTATAAGAACGCATGGAAAGTAACAGATTCTTTTCACTATGGTGCTTTTTTGAGCCTGTCACAATATCAAAATGAAAAGAATTACTCCAATTTGGAGATTCAGAAAGGCTCTTTGATCTATGCACGTTTCCGATTGCATGTTGTTTATGATGAAAAGTAGGATTCTCATCAAAAATCTCTTTAAATGCAGGAGATACCGATGCGCTTTTATTTTGACATGAAACATTGTATTCAGATATTGACAACGATCGAGAAAGTTTAAACTCATTTTCACTATTTTCTACCTTATTTGAAAGTGATTCCTTTGCAAAAATGGAAGCGTTGCTTACAATTTCTTTCAAAATTATTCGAAAAACATTACAGTTCAAATTATTATAAAAATGTTATTTAAAACAAATAAAAATTCAAACTGGTTTTAGCACGTTCGTTCTTCGTTTTATCCTCATGATTATTGCAACAACAATCAAATTCGAACTTTGAATTTTGCTCGGTCAAAGAAGTGCACTTTAATAAAGAATTTTGTGTGCGATTCTTTATCGCATTATCTTTGCGTACAGAAATAATCATTTCAAATAAATAATAAATGTTTCTCAATTTATGATCGAGTTTAATGTCTATAGTGCTTGGTTCAGAGAAAACAGACATAAAAAGAACATTGTCTGATCGTTCTAACCTTTCTAATTTTTTCTATTTTTTGTTATTACATGAATGAACAATTATTACAAATATAAATGAAAACTTGACTCTTGAGCAAATTATTTTTTTGAAAGTTCCCATATTTAAATGTTTCAACACTAACTTTTATTCATTCGTATTCATTACGTGATATTGCTCTATGGGAAATGAAATTTGAAGAACTTTAACAATTAGTATAGCAACGCATATTTTTTAAAATAAAAGCTTGCATTTATAAATGTCTATAATTGTTTTTGGACATAATTTACTTAAAAGCAATTTTATTGTATCAGCATTAATAATATCTGCAATAAATTTTATTGGCTATGCTATAAATTCACGTAGATCAGTAAATTCGCAACTCATTTTTCTTCCTCTTTCTGTACTCGCTTCATTATGCTCCACTTTTAGCCTATCAATGTTTTTCCATGCAAGACAGGTTGGCTTAATTATATTAAATTTTATTCTTTTTCGCACTTTTTATTCTATTTTAAAGGTTTTGTTATTTGCTTTAACATCAACTTGGGCTGTTAGATTGCTTTCTCATTTTTCGTCGCGCCTTGCAGAAAAGAGAACAAAAAAACGTTTGAATGGAAATAGGAAAAAATCAAGAGCATCTTTTGTATATTCTTTGTATATGTCTATGCTGGCATTTGCTTACTGCGTTCCTTCTACACTTGTTGATTCAATCAGAGATGTTAAACAAAGATCAATTGCTTTTCGAGATGTTTTCGGAGTATCTTTATGGCTGCTTGGCTTTATAATGGAAACAGTATCTGACTCTCAACTTAAAAAATTCAGAAATAAAATGTCAAACAATAAAAGGATTTTTAAAGGAGGATTGTGGAAGCTTATGAGGCATCCAAACGTTATTGGTAATGTTATTTCAATCTGGGGACTTTTTATCCTCTCGTCTTCGACAATTCTAAACAAAGAGTGGTACTCTATTATTGCGCCTCTATTCTTGACCGCAATGCAACTATTTGTAACAGGCATTCCGTTGCTTGAACAAAAAATGGAGCATAAAGAATGGATAGATGGAGAATTTGAGTTGTACAAAAAGATGACTGGCAAATATCTTCCTATCACCGAAATGTGGCAGAACTGGGAAATGACAGAACGTGAGCAGGACCAGATTCAGCAATACCCAGAAGAACACTCAAATAATCGATTTCTTCTGAACAGAAATAGTGACAATGAAAGGAGAAGCGATCTGAATGAGGAAAGATGGCTTCAAACACATTACAGCCAAAGAGACCAGGGAAATGACAGCAGGCAGTTCGGGCAGATTCTCAGTCGATCGGTAGCTCCAAGTTCGTCGTTGATGAAGAGCAGAGCTTATCCGACGCATCTGTATTTCAGAGAAGACGAAGACGAAAGCGAAGACGAAAGAGAAGAGAAAGACAACTATGGATACCGCCGATCCGCTGATTACGCAAAAAATGCTCGAAAAAGCCAAAAAGCAGAGCAGAGCGAGGACAAAAGCCGGCAGTCGCGCAGCCAACGCCGCTCGTCGCCCAACCATCGACCTTCGGTCATTGAGCGCTCTCCAAAAAATGACAGAAAATCTGTGGAGCATCAAACACACCCATCCCACAAGGCAACCGATTCTTCAAACAAAGCGTCTTCGGCTGCTGCCCAATATGCAACGTCGTCACTGCTTATTCCAATGAAGCTCCGCTCGAATCGTGTGATTCATGCTGATAATGACACAGCTGAAATGATGGCTAAACATATTGACAGACCAAGACTTTCTTCACGATACGCCAGAGAAGAAGGAGCTGGAATCTAATAATGGAACTTCTTTTAGTGTGTTTCATTTGCTAATGTTTCATAAGCATTCATTTCATCTTTAAATTTTTTGATGGTTTGATAATGTTCGTTACCGAGCTTGCAAATAATCCTTTTTGAAAAAAGACTTCGTTCGATCCGAGAACAAATTATTTTTTTTCAATGAAAGAAAAGAAAAGAAAAGAAAAATCTTTACAAATACATGAAAACAATAAAACAATAACTCATTTTCAAAAACAATAATTTTATATTCTATCGTAAAGAAAAATAACTTGAAAAAACTTGAGCAAAAGAAAGCTAAATAAATCTCATCTGAACAGAATAATAACATATTAATTAAGCAAACAAACAAAATAATAAGTTGATAAGAATTCCATTAAACTAGTTTGATGCATAATTTATAAAAAACGGATATCTGATTATTCTCACAATTGAATATCAAAAACCAAAATGAAATCTACATAAGAGTTGAAATTAAAAATTGAAATGAAAATTATTCTGCTTCTTCGACAACATCACAGCCGCAAGAGGTTGAGGAAATGATGTGTTCTTCAATGGAAGCATCATCACCCAATCTTTCTTCTAGAATTATGGTTCAACAATTTAATCAAAAAGAAAATGGAATCAAGGAACTGCAGATAGTTATTTGTTCAATAGCTGGCTCCCTCTCATAGCGCAGAAAAAAATCGTTGGAAATTGCAGAAGTGATGTAGATACATGAGGCAGGCCACAACAAGCTCCATGTGCCTCAATTGAGTTTGTAATCTTTGGCTTTTGTCTATTCAAAGAAGCATCCCTCACTCTCCTCAACTCCACTTCCACTCCTTCACAAACACTTGCCTTCATTGTGATTGACAATATCATCACTTGAAATGATGGGCATTTCTTATTTCCTTTTTATTTCACAATTATCACAAAATTTGAAGGAGAGGAAAAATACTTTTCGAAATGACGGCTTGCGCAGTGAGAAAAGGTGGGTTTGAAAAAAAGGAAGATAGTGATTTGAAATACGATGATGAGAAATTGAATGAAATGAATGAAGAATGCATGAATTGAACCGGATATTCCTTTTATCTAACTGTCGCTATCTCTTAAGAGCATGATTGAAAAAACTCTCTTCTCTTTTAATTTTTTTGTCATTTTTGAAAACATTTGTCTTCTTTTTCTTTTTCAAAATCACTGATTTCATTCCATTCAATCCTTCATCTCATCTCTCTGAGATAGCAATTCAACACATGTTTAAATAAATATCTTTTTTATAAAAGCACAAGCAACCGTGCCAGCTTTCTGATGAAATAATCTTCGTAAAACGTATCTTGTATCATGCACAGGCTCAATCCAATAATGCAATCCTCGTATCCTTCTTCCTCCAATTTTTCAAATATCTTCTTTTGCAAAGCCCTTCTATTTGCTTCGTGAATGTCTCCAACAAGAGCTTCATTCAATCTTTTTGATAATCTTTTAAAAAACAACAAATAATATGTTAGCAACTCATTTGTTGTATCCAATTGGATTATTTTCTCCAAAACAACATCAACTGCTCCGCTTTCTATCAAGTCTTCAGCTTTCACATGCATGTTCAGCGCTGCTTCTTTAAATAAATACATGCATCGATCGTTTATTTCTTTATTGCAATCATACGCTAATCGAAACACACCCACAGCGCTGCTTAAAAGCCCAAAAAATTCATCAGTCAAAAACCCGCATGTGGCGAAGAAAGAACTCGAGGTTCGGAGCCATTCCATTAAAACAATCTCGTCTTTCGTTTCTCTTTCTCCTTCCTCCTCCTCCTCTTTTTTCTTCCAATCTATGTGTTTTGAAAGTTCATCCAACTCTCTTCCTGCATCTCTTGCAAAATGATGTTCACTGACAATCTTGCTTTCCGAACTGCTTTGAAAAGAAATTCTATCAATCAAAAACTTCCAAGCAGAATGATGGGCAAGGTAGGTGAGGTTGCGATGTTCCCGATGATACTGGATGATTTCGATGACCTCCTTCAAATATAGTTCTTTATCCAATTCCTTATAATCAAATAAGAAATGATAATAATAATATCAAAAAGGAAAAAGAAAAGTTCATACAAAATGATCAAAACAAGTCAATGCGAGTAAAGCTAATTCCACTTCTGTTTGAGTCTCCTCGCTTTCCTCTTTCTTCAAAGCAACTTTTAAAAGACATGGCACACATATTGGAGCCAATTCAAATTGGATAAGAATACTTAGAGAAACATAGCATTCACAAAGATTAGCAAGAAGATTTTCATCCTTTCCTTCCTTTTCCTTCTCTATATCGACAATCATCTTCTCAAACCTTTTCGAGAGCAACGAATCTGTAAAAGAACAAATCTTCAATTTTTTCAACTCACAGTAATATCCAACATGCTTCAGAAAGAACAGTGAATATTCAATTGGTATTTTTTCATAATCAATCATTTTTTCCATTTCATCATAAAATTCTTCATTGAAGACTGAAATAAATTCACCTTCATCTATTTCTTCAATCAATGCGATCATTTCAAGGATTATCTGTATTTGCTCATCAACATCACAATCTTCCAGTTGATTAAACAATTCTTCAAGTATCATAAAAAGCATGAAACTGAGCATTTAAAACATTATGAAATGCACGAACCAAAAAAATATTCAGTTGGAGACAGTTCAAGTGATTCATCAATTGAATCTCCAACATCGTTAACATCCATTTTGTTTGTTATTTGTTCTTCTCAATTCTTAAGAGTGTAATCATTATCGAATTGAATTCAAAAACAATTACCGTAGAAAAAAATGAAACTGAAAATAAAAGATTGTCGTTTTTGACCACAAATATCAGACTGAAATTGTTGCTTTTCTTTGAAAAAAACACTCCAATTTTGGAATTTGTTATCAAATTTTGAAATATGGGGCAAAAGTTTTGTTTTTTTAAAAAAAAACAATAATTTGCTCCTAACTTTTTTTTTGTTTTTGTAAAATAAAGAGATAGACAATATAAAATAAAAAAGATAATAGATTCTAATTAAATTAACGAAAGAGATAAAAAAATATTTTATTCATGAAAATATTGTTAGCGTCAATAATGGTGGACACTAACTTAAATGAAATTGAAACAAAGTTCGATAAACCCAAAATTTCATAAGCCCTGTTATGTTGTTGTTGTTGTTGAAACAGAATAAATACAGCATAAAGATATTTTTGACTCACTTTTATCTGTTTATTTTCTGGTTAATGATAGTCCAAAAATTTTTTTGTTTCAATTTTAGTTATTGATGAAGATCAAAGGATCTTTTTATTATTTTTGATCATTTGTTTTGCCCATTTTTAACCAACTCTCTTTTTCCGTCAAGTTTTAGGGATAATGTCATGAAACATACACATTGACCATTAATAATTCCAAATATTTTTTTGTTTTTTCTTATTTTCTCGATTATTTTTTTCATTTCATCGTTTTTATAATAAATTGGAAAATTTTAATATTTGATCCGATCGAATATACCTCTGTGACCTGATAAATCACTTGAAGCCTCGTATGTCACAAAATAATAATTATACAGTCAAAACCGGATATAATCACATCGGTTTTTGCACAACTTTTTATGACAATATTTGATAGTGATTATATACGATAGATAAAAATCGCGTCTATATTAAATTGAATCAATCAAAGTTTTAATTGCAGAATTATTAATTTTTTCAAAAGGATTGCTTTATATTTTTAATTTTGAATTTATTTTATTTCGATAAAATATCATTTTTCATTTTTTTTTAAAAAAAAAAATTGAAAATCAAAAATAATATAATTTGAGATCAAAGATCAACTTCAAATAATAAATGGGTGAAAATTTTTGAAAAATCACTTTTTTTTAGCCTGATCAAACCCACAATATATTAAAATAAAATTTACGTTTTCCGTAATTATTTCTAAAAAGTTATATTCGCTTGTTTTTTCTTTTTATTAGCATTTTAAGTTTTTCTTTTTTCAAATTTCATTATGAAAATCAAATATATTTAATTATAATTGAAGTTTTTTACAATATTTTTTGTTATTTAACAAGAACTCGCACAATTTGAATTTTTCCTTTTTTATTTCACAATACAATGAGCTTATATAATTTTATATTCAACTTGTCACAATTAATGCAAAGATAATTCAGTTATGATTATGAATATATTTTATATTAGTTTCAAATCTGTTGATTTTGAATTTTTTGATCTTGCAGGTTTTTAAACTCTGAAACTTTCAATGAATACAAAAATGAACAAAAATAATTAGTTGTGAACTTTCTTGTATTTTAACTGGGGAACAATTGATCATAGTTGAATATTATAGCGAAAATGTTAATTGTTTATGATCGATAAGTTGTGTTAGTTTTTTTCTTTTAGGAAATAAACAAAAAAGAAAAAGAAAAAGATTTCTGAACATATTTTTCGAACTATCATCATATGAAAATGTAGACTGCTTATTTTATTTTAACTTTCTTCATTTCATATAAACTTATTCAAGGAAGAAAGACTATTCCATCTTTTTCAGAAGTTCGAAAATATCGAGCGCTTCTTGCTTTTCAAAAGTTTAAGTTAAACTGTAGACGCTGTGTTTGTGAAGCAGATCGAGCTGCTGGAAGACAAGAGAATATATTTCACAAAGAGTCATGTAATCATAGTAGAGCGGCATTCTTCTCTTCTTTAGGCGCCTTTTGTATTCTTCGTCTGCTTCGCAGTATAGAAAGCAGAGAAGTGAAGAGAAGGAGAACAAGAAGGAGCAGCACGAGGACATGAAGCATGAGATGAAGAAGAGGCATTCGGAGATCTCTATGTTGATGCAAAAATATTCGACAACGGGCGGATGTTGAAGTGGACGAGATGGCTTGCTGAGAACCTGCTGGAGAATTACAAGATAATTCGGATGAGCCAGAGGAACATTTTGGAGCTGAGAACTGCATACAATGCAGCAGCTTCAACGCTGCTGGAGCAATTTGTCGAGATGATGGAGAAGAAGGAGCTGATCAATGCAGAGATTTAGAAGGAATAGAAGTTTCAGAAACAGCATAGTGAAGTGGTGAGTGGAAGCCGAGGAGGGTCGCATGCGATTTTGTGGTTTCCGTTTGCCACACTTTCTTTGTTGGCCTCTGCATCGAGTGGAATAATTCCTTCTTTGGCTTTATTGATTCTGCAGTTGAGGCTGTGTGAAAAGTGTTAGGAGAAGATTGCAGCGATTATTAAAAATGGAAGTGCTGTGATGCTTGGGCCAGACCTGAATGGGAAGGGAGTTGTTGCAAAAGTGTGGCGCAGGGTGAGTGTTGCGAGAAAAATAAACAGCGATGGTGGAGGAGGTGGTGGAAGAGCAGATGCTACGGTGCAGTAGAAGATGTACAAGATAGAGAAGGAAAATGAAGATACTGATGGCGCTGTTGAAAGTGAAGGAGCAGACGATTTAAGAGCAGAATGAGCTGTTCAATGAGGCGATTGAGAAACAATAAAAGATTCTTGCACAAAAGAAGCATGATTGAAAGAAAATGAAGGCGTCGTGTGAAGAAGCACTGCAGTGGCTATGAAGGCATGCGAAGGATAGATGAAGCAGGGAAGAAAGGGGCTGATGAACCTTCTTTGCTGGAAGTTTCGACGGAGATGAAGTGGCTGATGAGCACAGTGTATGGGTAGCAAGAAAAGATGGAGGATAAAAAGGTGCGTATGCTTCAGAAACCGCTCGCTTTGTAGTCGTCTGTGCAGATGCAACTGGTGCAGATGCCGCTGAAGACAGGGCTGCAGCCATTGCTGGCGTGGATGCTGTCGACGATCTGGGGGATACATGGAGATAATATTGCAGCAAACCTAGGAAAGGGCTGCGCTGTGTGATCGGGAGTTGCGGTTCCGAGGCAGTGGTTAGTGGATTTTGCGTTCATGTGAACGCGGAAGAAGCACACGGAGCAGAAGAATAGAAAGTGAGCGCTGCAGGGGATAATCCGCGAAGTGGAGTTTTTTTGGATGAAATTTGTGGATGTTAGGTCGTGAGGGAAGCTTGTGCTGGAGGAGTTTATGGTAGACGAGATATTGTTTTTCCAGTTCTTCAAAATGGTGGTTGAAAGAGCGTCAGAGAAGAAGATCAAGATATTTTTTGGGAAGTTTGAGGGAATGCAGTCGAAGAAGGGGGAGGCTGATATATCTGTGTTTTTGGGGTTTCTGCAGAACTACTGCAGGGCAGAAACAGCAACGCGGAAGGAGGTGATAAAAGCTCTGTATAATGTTATTTTTTGTTGCGATATATCGATTTCTTCGAATTCTTCATCAGGGGCAGCTTGCAGAGGAATTTCGCAAGATGAAATGGAATTTCTTCAGTGTGTGCTATCAGAATACGCTTCATGCATTGCGACAGAGGATCTTCTTGGTTGCATTTTGATTATCTGGGTGCTATCTGCCATGATATGCATCTGGGCTAAAGGTGCTCCAGCGCTTCAACTTCTTCACTCTGTAATTGCTGTTGCAGAATATGTGCCATGCAGTTAACTGTATATCTCCTCTATTTTGGTCAGAGAACGGCGCGATTGTGAAAACGGCTTGCCGGTTCTCGACAATTGTGTAATTGTGCTTCCCGTAGTGTCAGCTGGGGTAGTGCTGAAGTGGTGAGTGGAGACTGTACAGTCGGAAGTGTTGTGGAAAGAAGGGCGGAGGACGTTGTTCCAGATGGTGCGACTGTTGTTGGAGCTCACAGTGCTGGAGGAGAAAGAAGAGGCAGAGGAAAAAGGAAGAGGGAGAAAGGATGTTGATATAAATAAGGTGAAAAAGCGGTTATCCAACACCGCAAAGTGTGTTTTGAGAAAATAATCAAAGAGAACCAGATGAAGCTGCAAAAGTAATGGACCCTCCGGCTGCTGAAGAGCGTGCGCTGCAAATGCTGAAGCTTGTGGAGTCGGAGAAATAGATAGAGATTCCACAATGAATTGGCAATCAGAATAGGTGAAATTCTTCATATGAAGGAAAAAGTTTGATGAAAGGAAATTCGATTCGTGAAGACAACAGTGTTGAGAAAATGTGAAAGGAATGTGAATGAAAAGAGAAAGTGGACGTTAAAAGTCAGATGTTAAATTAAAGCCTTATGGAGCAGGAATGGGTGCAGAGGTGATTGTAGACAATGAAACGATTGAAGAGATTACGACATTTGAAAGAGATGATTGAAGTGATTTCAATTTCACTTTGAATGCTGTGGTTAAGTTGGTGTCGCTGCGGATGTGAACAATGCATCTTTCTATTAACTCAATGGCACTTTTGTTTACGTTCACAATGCTGTATCTATCTCAGATTTGCATCGAGATAGCATCTGATAACTATCTTCTTCCGTGCAACGACCGCATTGCAACTTTGCATATGCGCACTTCCTCGTCTTATTCTGATCCTTTTGAATCTGTTCGGCTTCTGGCTTCTTCGAGTGGAAAGCGTTGATCTTCCTCGATTCATCAACCAATATCTACTGTTACAGAGCATCGTCTCATTTATCATCTGCTTCGACTGTGGATTCTGCGCATTTGTCGATTTCTTTCTTCATCAAATGTCTTTAAAATGTCGCGTTATTGTTCTTTTTAATCAATAGAATATTCATTCAGTTGGTGGAAAAGAAATTTCTTGTGTTGACAATTATTAAAATAACGTAGTTTCGGAAATAGTCTTTGCTCTGTTCACACTTTCCATCTGAAGGATCTCATTCTGAACGTTTATCAGCTTTGAGAAAAATTCTGTTTCTGAAGTTTGCCCACTTCCTGTTGATATGTTCAATCTGCTAATATGCATCTCTCCTGTTCCAGTAATCTCAAACAGTCTTAACCCACGATTATTTTCATATGCACAGTCATACACAAGAACAAAGTCTCTGGCAGTCAACGTTACTGTGGAGACTGAAAAAAGAGATAACCCTGATGTTTCAAATTCAATTTGGACTGTTGCTGCTAAATCGCTTTGGCCATAAATTGATAAAGCATCTGTTCTTCAATTCACGCTTTTGGTCTCGGTAATTGTTCCTGTGAGTACCTCAATATCAGTAACAAATTCTGGAATCGGCTGTGTGAGACAGCGGCTGATGGTGCAGCAAGGATGGCTTTCATCCCGTCCACATGCATATGTATCAATGGCATTGGATTCTGAATCATTTGAAGAAACAAATCTCACGTTTCCAAAATCGTTACGAATCCATTCACTTCGATCAAAAATTTTCATATAATTTGCGCTGACTCTGTTTTTTGTTTGTCTGGTTAAATAGAAGCATGTATCAATGTTGTTTTCTGAAGAATAACAAAGATAAATATCATGTCCTGTTTTTACACATGTATTATTGTGAAAAAAACAATAACAAAACAGTGTTCCACAATTAATTGAATTTTTGATATGAAAACAGAGTTGCCTCCACACATTGAATTGCTATATGAATTATACAATTTGAATTAACAATAATGTCAGCTAAATCTCAAGGAATAATTGCTCCTCCAGCACCATAAGAAGAACTGCCACATCTACAGTTATCAAAAAACGAATTAACACTGCATTCTTTTTGCCTATCACTTAAGGATGTTCAAATGACAATTGCTTCATTGATGTTCAGAAGAAGGTTTAAGAATTAAATGATGCTTCTTCTGCCATGTGATTTTATGAACAAACAGAATTATAATTTGATCAATAAATGTAATAAAAACTGGATATTTCAAGAAATAGGATATTATGCCCTAAATGAGTTCATATAATAATTTTCATCTTGAATGAATATATTTTTCTTAAAGAAGTTAGAATGGAAAGAATCAAACAAATATATTATGGATTGATTTTTTGATCTGAGGTGATTTTTCAAAAATTATCTCCCAAATGCAAAGAAGTTTTAGAAAAGTGGCACATAAACGCTTATTAACGACAAATTCAAATCACCCATGTTAATGAAGAACGAACATCAATCAATTGAAGAATAATTCAACTTATACGATTTCATTTTCTCATTAATAACACTTTGATATGTTTTTGAAAAAAGACAGTTCTTTCAGTGTTATTGCAGACATTATTTAATTGTTAAATATTGCTTTAAAACAGAAGATTGTTATTATTACTATATCAAACAAACAAGTCAACAAAAAAAAGTAATTCATCAATTTTTAACAAATTTTCGAATGTAAAAGTTTCATTGGGACAAAAAATTTCTTGGAAGCTTGCTCAAGAAAGAATGTTCTTATTAACAATTTCTTTGTGTGATATGTTATTTGATCATTATTGTTGCACCAAAAATTATTCAAAGTCGAAAAACTTTCAACCAAAGTCGAAAAACTTTCATTCAAAGTCGAAAGTTTTCATTCGAAGTCGAAAAAGTTTCATTCAAAATCGAAAATTATTATTCAAAGTCGAAAAAGTTTCAAACGAAATCGAAAAACTTTCAAGCAAAGTCGAAAGTTCGAAAAACTTCAAAATTTTAAAAAGTGACTAAAATCAATAATAGTCTAAAAAACATCGTTATTGTTGAAATACTAATGATATTTGTTATTTTAATGACTTTATCTTTTTTCCCGATATCATTCTTTGCTTTCTTTTGTCCAATTGCATATTAAAAATTATGAGAGAAATTCAAACATTTTTTTAATCTCATTTCAATTGAAAGAACTCTTCTTCATAGAAAATTTTTCATAGATATTTTTTATTTTTTTACCAATTTTATGAAAAATGAAGAATACTGTATTGGCTCTCTCATTTCGTGTTTTTTCATCAAAAACAACTCATTTCTTATTGAAGGAAACAAATGTTCTACGTAATGTTAATATTTTATTTTTGAGTTTATTTTGGTTCGAAATCTTCATATTTTGCAGAAATCAACAACACATGCATTGCTGATAATGCTCTCAAAAATGAAGGAACAATATTTTTCAACAATTGAATTATCTTGACAAAAAGTTATTTTTTTTTGTCAAATTTTCGATTTTGATTGAAAGTTTTCGAATTTGAATTATTTTTGGTGTATATGTTTTTCATATTAAAAAATTAGTGTTTGTTGTTATGATTACGAAAAAAAAGTTTCCAATATTTGTGAAACGCAAAATTAATCAATAAAAAGGAAAATTACAATATTCGAATGTTTTTAATTATTCTTGAAGAATTCATTATTCGTTTCTTTCATTTTCTCATTCATTCTCCACATACCAAAAAATCAAATTCACATGAATAATAAAAAGCATTTAAAGTTGGAGAAAAGAAAGTATAGCTCGAGATAATCAGATTTTGGATGAGAATATCATGAACGATTTGTGAGACAAGTGTTATTGAAGAAAAATGGATATTCAAGAGATATAAGAAAAGAACAGTTTTTTAATTGATAATTAAATGAGATCATGCAGACATATAAGAAAACGATTTGATATGGGACAAAATATTTCTCTTCAGGCATTTTCATTGAAAAATTATGCTCCTTTCATTAACTTTTTGAGATCAAAAAACACATAAAAAATGGGTTTATTTTTTGAAAAACATGTGAGGTCACAAAACATTTTGTGATCACATCAATGATGTTTGTTTTCAGATATGAAAATCATATTTATTTTGAAATCTAATTTAGTTTAAAAATGTTATAAGTGAAACAATTTTTCCATGCTTTGTGTATAAAAAGCTTGAAAGTCCATATTTTCCCCTCATATATTTAATCAACAAAGAAATTAATATTTGCGTGAAAATAAAGTGGTAAAAAAGGTGTATCAGTGAATGTTGAAGAAAAATAAATAATAAACTTATAAATAATTATTTGTGTAATTCTTTTTGAAAAGTCGCAAATGTTTAATTTCAAATAAAGCCAAAATTTTATATTTTGCTCAAATATCTGTTTCAACTCACGAATCTTCTTATGAATGGGTGAAATAGCATTATCCAGAAATAGATTCCATATAAGAGAAGTTTTGTATATGTTAACAAAATTTTGAGCAAAATATGAAATTTTCGATTTATTGAAAATTAAACATGTGAGACTTTTCGAACAGAATTACCCATTTATTAAATATTATGAAAAAATTTTTTATCATATTGCAAACTTAATTCAAACTGTAAAGCGCACGCACGCTGATGATGATATTGTAAGTGAATTATCGTAAGCTGTTGCTGAAGATAGAATCAGTTTGTCAGAAAGCGAAGGTTTTTCTGTTTCCTAAAAACAAAAAAAACACACTTTGCAATGGACAACTTGTCGTTTTGTCATTGTGTTCAACGCACACTGCACAAAACTATTGGTTAGCAACATTGAACAGCGTTGTCGATGATGAAGAAAGAGAATTCGTCCCAATCACAATCACTGACTAAACTATCCCCACAACAGAAAAATTTTCACCAACAATGATCGTCTCCTTTTCTCTCACATGCATCCCACTCAGCACAGTTATTGTCGAACTCAGCTGCACCATGCTCGACTGCACTGCATGCCCCACTGTATTTCACGGAACATTCTCGCTCATCCCGCACAGATTGCTCGTGTCATCTCCACAGACTCCAACATACAGATCATTCATCCCTTCCTTCAGCCACAACTTCTTTTCTAAATACTGAAGATACCAATTATTTGATGACACATATGCATAACACAATCTTCTTTCATTTGTATTCGTTGTGTACGATTCATAGAACGGATTATTCGATGATTGGAAATGATTGGAACGATCATGATACATTACATCGTTGCCACATGGAGTGGAAGCGTTGCAATGGTAATCATGGAAGAAGAAGAAATAGCAATAAATGTTGTTGCTTGGAGCAGTTGATTGAGCTGGATACAACTCCATTCCTCCACCATTCGACACCGCTGAGCACGAAATGAACTGGAGGCTCCTCATTTTGAAAGCAGCCGGAACACTTTGGCAAAACATCCGTCCGCCACTTGAATATATTTGAGAGCACGAAGTGAAGAAACACTCAAACACACAAGCGCTATCCCCTTTACAACTTTCTGTTCCAAAACATTAAGATAAAGAAACATGAAAAAATTCAAGATGAAAAAATTATCCTTCTTAAATGAACAACACAAACTTTATTGGAAAATTTTCCTTTTTGTTCTTTTCTTTGGAAATTTTCTTTGATTATTCTTTTTCTTATATCTTTATATTTATTATGTTTTGTCTCAATCTTTAAAATAAAATCATTGTCTGCTCATGTCTTGGTGTTGAAATTGTTTATTATTGCCAAATAGTATTCCATTCGATATGTCAATAATCCTTTTGTTGGTATATATCAAACGTGATATCAGAAAATTTTAACTATAACTATTTTATGAAAAAAACCGAAATATATTTCTAGAAATAATGAAATATGCTTTTGTGTTGCTGCTTTTTGATATTTCACAAAAATTTGGAGTGATAAAAAATAAGAAAAAATATAGTTGAGGGTTGAAGTTGTAAAAATATTTTTCATTCAGAAAAATATCGAGGTTGCAAAGAAATAATATCTCCATGAATAAATAGATGTCGCGTGTATTAATAGAATGTTATTTCTTTATAATTTTAAATCTGAAAGTGTTAGCATTCGCATTGTCACAATAACTTATATTAAAAAATTGCCGTAGTCATTATTTATCAATGCATGATTTCAAAGACAAATGAAGGGAATTTGGAATATCTGTAAGTCTATTTGTTATTTTCTTGTTCTAATTTGAAATTCATTTTGGATTTATCAGAATAATAATTGATAAGAGAATCACAGTGTTCAACAAAAATGCACAAATTGTATCTTTGAAGTGTACTTCATTTCAATGCATTCATGTGAACTGATCATATTTTATCAATTGTCAAGTGTTCAAAGAATTTTAAAAAATGCAAGAAAAAATCTTAACCATTCAGTAAATTAGTGATGGCATTAATTAGTCATTGATTGTTTGATATTTCGCTTGAAATCAAATATTTTTTACAATTCTTTTCATTTTTTATTCGAATATACTTTGAAAACAAAGAAGAAGGCTCATCATTACAAGTTGGTGTATGTTTTTCCATTTTCGATTTTTCTTCGAATTATTAACTCTGAATTTGAATACACGATCGTGTTGCAATCAAAGGCTATTTTGGTGACTCTGTCGAAATTGTTAATCATAATGATTCAAACAATTAGTAATGTATTTATTTTTCTGTACAAATATTTCTTAAACCTTCTGAGATGCTAAGCAGAAATGCAAACTGATTTGAATCTGTTTTTTCGACAAATAATGTGTAAAATATGATTGGTTTTCACTTCTATATTATCTTTAGCATCTCTTTGCGATGTAAAAGGAAATAATAAATATTCAAAACAATGTTTAACTTTATTAATATCTTTTTGGAAAAACAAATGCTCATGATGTGATTTATGAATAAATGTTTCAAAAGGTTATTAGGATGCTTTTCGGAAATGTTTCATAAAAAATATTAAGCAAAAAAAGGACATATGGGACAAAATATTTTTCTTCAGGCATTTTCATTGAAAAATTATTCACTTTTCATTGACTTTTTGAGATCAAAAAATACAATAATAATGAGTCCATTTTTTGACATTCGTGAAATTTTGGAAAATTTAATGTTTTGATTTCAAAGATGCCTGTTTTAGGATATGAAAATCAAATTTATCTTTAAATCTGAGAAAGCGAAACAAAGTTATGAGTGAAGTAATTTTTCAGTGCCTTGTGCAAAGAAAGCTTGAAAGTCCGTATTTTCCCCCATATTCATATGAAATATATTTGCTCATAGAAACGAAAAGATAACAAACTGATTTTCATTAAGACTTTGACTTTCTTTTCTTTTCCTGCATCACCTTTTATTCCAACTGTGTTCTCATGTGAACCACGTTCATCTGTTGTTTCGAACATGTTGAAGTCTGTCAATGAAGGCTGAATCAGATTATTAAATGCAACTTTTTCCAGAAAATCTTCCACCTCGTTAATAACTTTATGACTATCTTTATGTGGTGATTTATCTTCAATGAACTCTTTTTACATGTTCCACATTATATTTGCCTCTCCAATTGTTTTGACTTTTCTATTTCTTCCTTCTTCATCAACTTTCACATTCAAGGTCATTTCATCTTCGGAAACATCTGACTTTGAAATTATTGAATCAACAATTTCTTCTTCGGATAGAATTTCTCTTGTTATTTCGTGATCTTCTGCCGAGAAAATTTTTCTGCAGTTATTTCGAAAAGATCGCTGTCTCCGGTTTTTGTTTTTAATACAGAACATTATGCTCATTCATTTCATCTTCATCGATATTCACAATTTCTTTTTCTTTTTCTTTGGCCGGATCCCATTCCGCATGCTTGAAACAATTTTCTATTGTTTCCTTTTTGACTTTTATCCAAGCTTTTTCAACCATGTTTTACACTTCAAGCATTGTTATCTTCGTTGCAACGCCACATTCAACTTTTGCCTGTTTTTTCTAAGAAGTTGACATATACAGAAGTGTTTAAAGACTTTGATAATACCTGCGTCCATTTGTTGGATAATGGACGTAACATTAGGAGGGAAGTTAAATAATGAAACATGAGACAAATTGACACAATCTACACTATGAGCTGGACAGTTGTCCACAAAATACATAATTTTTCTATGTGAAATGGACATTTTTTCGTTAAGTCTTTTGACGTAATCATTAAAAATGTCTGCATTCATCCATGACTTTTATGAATGATTATAAAGGGTTGGAAACAATATTCCTTTTAAACATCTTGGCGATTTTGATTTGCCTATCACTTGAGGGCACAGCTTTGCTCCTGTCATACTTGCGGCAAGAAGGACGGAAACCCTATCTTTCGATTATTTGATTCCAGAAACCGAACAACTGCCTTCAGCAATAGTTTGTTTCGCTGATTGATTGAAAATAAACCAAATTCATCTGCGTTGAATATGTTGTTCTCCCCAAAATGATTTATAATTGTTGGTAAAGTTAAATCTATCCATTTGGCTGCACTATCCTTGTCTGCAGACAAAGACCCTCCAACGATTTTCTTTGAAGTTATATCGCATCGCATTCTTCATTGTTCTATCCAACTATCCCAGTTGCGTTCTGAAGGATTTTTGTGGTGAAATTGATATGCGAAATACGGTGTTTTCTCTAAAAGCATTCTTCCATCAATGGCCATTTCAGGATTTGAAGACCTTATTTGTCGAAACCAAATAATCATCGCTTCATCAAACTCTGGATATATCGTTGGTTGAATTCGAAATGTGATATCAGGCTTTATAATTGATGAACTTTGTTTTAATATTGCTTCTTTGTTTTTTAATATTTTTGTAATTGTTGAGAAATCAATATAAATATCTTTTGCAATGATATTTCTTGATTGAGGAGGGTTCGAACTCAACTTGTTGATGATATCTAATATTTGAACAAAAGAAAGTTATGTTCTTAAATTCACACCTGTTGTTTTCATTCAAACTTTTTTGATTTCGAATATCAATTTGTATAATATGGTTCAAAAACGTAAAAAAATATTTCTTGAAAATTAACCATAGTGATCAAAATTAATTTCTATCAAATAATTAATTATAAATTAATTTATATTCGTTGGATGTTATTAAAATTATAAACAAAATATTTCACCCAAATAAGAAAAAAATGTGATTATATATTTTCAGCTCCGTGATAATATGCGATGTGATTATATCCGGCTTAGACTGTATTCAATCAAAGAAAAATCGAAACACTTAGCGTTTCCCATGTTAATAATTTGACAAATTTTGTTGCATTAGTTATTTTAATTAATAATTGTTCATAACAATTATGCTCATTAAATTTTATACATCAAAATGTTTAAATCAACAATAAAATAAATAATGCATTTCAATCTTATGAATTCATTGAAATAATATTTGGTAGTGTGTCAAAAATATAAGTTCAGTAATTTTCATTCTTACACATTTTTTGTCAAAAACGATGAAATGAAAAAAATAATCGAGAAAATAAGAAAAAACAAAAAAATATTTGGAATTATTAATGGTCAATATGTATGTTTCATGACATTATCCCTAAAACTTGACGGAAAAAGAGAGTTGGTTAAAAATGGGCAAAACAAATGATCAAAAATAATAAAAAGATCCTTTGATCTTCATCAATAACTAAAATTGAAACAAAAAAATTTTTGGACTATCATTAACCAGAAAATAAACAGATAAAAGTGAGTCAAAAATATCTTTATGCTGTATTTATTCTGTTTCAACAACAACAACAACATAACAGGGCTTATGAAATTTTGGGTTTATTAATCACTTTTAAATTCTATTTCTATCCATTCATTTGACAAGTGAATCTTGAATTTTTTTCAATAACACGGAATTAATAACTTATTAATAAAAAAATATATTTAAAAATTTTTTTTGATTATTAATTTTATATAATTGAATGTTTAACTGCTTTTTTGAAATCTCCTTCTTTTTTGTTCAATGCACATTTTAATCATCATAACTTGTGAAAAAAATTCTTCTCATTTTAACAAGAAACAAATAAAAGAAATAATGCTAATTCATTTTGATTTCGCAATAAATAAATCTTTAAAATTTCTTGCTTGTATCACAAAAGTTTTTGTATGGATTGTGATAATAATTGTTCGTGAAAAAAATTTTGAAATTATGAAAAATTTAACAATTTGTTTAACGATTTTTATTTCCATCGAATCGTTATTATTCTTTCATTCCTGTATCCAATAACAAAGAAAAAAAGAGAAAAATTGTAGTATTAATTGAGTGGAACAAAATTCTTAAAGCATGAAATGTTGTCACATTTTGATTATTCTCCCATAACGAAAAAGACAATTATTAAACAAGTTATTTTCGGGGCTTTGAATGGGATGTTGCACGTCTATAAGCAATGACAGCGAGAGCATAGCACTCTTAAAACACGAATGCATTAATTTGGAGGATATGGATTCAGACGTTTGTGTGACACATTAATTTTTTATTGTTTTTTTGTTTTTGATAATTAGAAAATATTTACTGAATAAACAAATGAATGTCATAAACATTGAATTTTTGATCGGGAAATTTTGTAACAATTATTTTCAAACATATTTCTAATCCTTCTGAAAGATATGTTTTTGAGAATTCCAAGTTGTCCACGTGAGTGTTGGGCAGAAGAGCTTCGAAAAGTTCTAGAATGGACAAAAAGAAGCAACTCAATAAGCGTGATTGATAGTGTTATGGGATCATGTGATGTATTTGCACAAGTGCTTGTGAAATTATTGAGAAAATCCGAGAATGGATCAGATGAGCAAGAAATGGCTGTGCTAGTGGCAGAGCAAGTAGCACTACACGGATGCTGCATAGAAGTCAGTGAATTTCATAACAGACTTGAAAATAGAAAATTTGGAGAAACAATTGGATCTGAGATTCTGAAGATAATAAATGATGAACAGAGAAAAATAAGTAAAAGGGTGCGTGCCCGAAGCGCATGCGCATTTTGCTATTCGATGAACAAAATGTTAACAGATAAAGAAGCTGAAGAAGTAATGAAGGTTATTGAACCTGAAATACAAATGGAAATGAAAGGAATAGAAACAGAAGTGGGATTGAATCGTTTATTATTTGCTGTACGATGTCTTTCAAAATCTATGCGTATGCAATATATTTTGTATTTTATTTGAACAGAAAAGAAATAGCAACATTATTTTTTTTTTAATGAATTACTTTGGGCAAAGAAACAAAGGAAAAAAATTTTTTGATATGCAAATAGTTATATTTTTCGTTTTCGTTTTCTTATTATTTATTTATTTATTTTCTTCATATTTTTGCTTGACAACGATACATTACGTATAAAATTGCTTGTATTGCAATAACTTGAACAACATCATATATTTGTCCAATGGATGTCACGAACATGCTGCATTACTTTTGTCTTTCATATTTTCAGATTTTAGAGGGGAAAGGAAGAATTTACAAAATACGAGAATGATGGAGATGATGGAAGGGCTAATTCAGAAACACAATCAAAATAAGAAGGGAAAAGAAGGAAGGAAACTCTCTGCTCCTGCCCAGATATTTGCACTTGAGACATTAGGGGAGCTTTTTGCATGGGAAGGAAAAGCACTGGAACAATTTCAAAAGAAGTTGGATGTGTTGGGGCTAATCACAGAGATCTTGAGTTCAGAAGAGAGTCTTCAGGATGCAGAAGATGAATTTGGAGCCTTTGTTGGAGGGGAAGAGAATATGAACAAGGAATCATCAAGTTCAATGTTGACCACAGCATCCGCAGCAACAACAACATCAGCAGTGTCTTTAGGGGAAAGAGAAATGACAGAGAAGAGAGGGAGTGAAGAGAAAGAAGAGAGAAAAGGGTTACAAGGGCAGAGAAGAGAAAAAGAAATAGCGATGAAGCAAACAAGCACGCAACATCTCTGCGCTCAGTTTTCATTGAGATTGCTGTGCACAATGATTGGAGGAAATGAAGGGATGGCAAATGCAGTAGCAGAAAACGAAAGATTGATGGAGTCAATTCTAAGAATTGGATCGGAGGCGATGAAAAGAGGTGACGAAAGCGAGAAATGGGATGGAAATAGAAGAGGGGTACTCTTTCGAACAGTTTCAGTCTTTCACTGCTGCATCGAATGTGGAGATGCGAAGTGTGTGCTTGACACGGTCAGGCAGAAGTGGTTCTGGTTTGTTGTCGACGAATTTGTGAGGATGGGCGATGAAGGAGAACTGGTGCTGATGGAGGCAAGCAACTGCATCCGTCTGCTTGTTGAGAGGGCCATTCAGAATGTGAGAAGAGAACAAAAGACACGGGAAGATGAAGCAAACAAGGAGTTCAACAGAAAGGGATGGAAACTTGTTTGGACAATTGCGAAGGAGCAGCTAGAAGAAAGCGGAGCTGAAGATGCTTGCATTGCACAGTTGCACAATTGCCTGAAGGGAGTTGAATTCTGCTTCAGTGAAACTCTGCCGTGGTTATATCTTTTGTGAAAGAGCGTGGTTCAAAAGACATGATTTTTTGTGTTTCTGTTTAACTGTACGTATTTCTTCGATTTTCTTTTGAACACAACTTATTTTATAAATAAATTACAAACTTTTAATTTTTCTATGGATTTTTTTGCAAAAAATTAAACAGAACAACAGAAAAACTAATATTGAAAATGAAAAAGGAGTTAGTTAAAAAAACTGGATGAAAAAGATTAAAAATTTGTCAATACATCAGCGAGAAATGATGATTGAAGAAACATCAAACCTTATTTTCATTTTCCAGTTAATTTTTATTTTGTTGTTATCCTTTGCGATACTGAAAGTTTCATTACATCTGAAAAAAATTATTGAAAACATATTTCCATTGAACAGTCACAAAGCATCAAATTACACATTCAGAAAAGATGAAAATTAACAACAATAAATAGAAAACATAATTTCATTCAAAACTCCAAACATTATCAATTCTAACAGAGATGTCCTCTTTTATTCATTTTTTCAATTTCTGGTTATTTCGATATTATTTTTTTCTTTATATTTTGTATTTCTTCTGCCTTTTATAGTATAACTTGAAATAATAAAATTTTCAAAATTTATTTTTCTTTTGTCGTCCATGTGAAACGCAGAATGTCTTCCTTTCAATTATTAATCATTCGGCAAATGGGAATATTTGATCCGAGATCTTTCTCAAAGTAATATTTCCGTAATGGTGTGACTAATAATTTTTATTCCTGTGGCGTTTCACTTTAAATATGAATGTGCAATTATTTTTGGAAATTTATATTCCAAATATTTTGTTATAACATGAATGACGAAATAATTTTTTAATTGCCAGTCTGGGCAAGGTGTTGTTGCTTTACAACCATATCTTAATTGCATCCGCGCAACATTGAATGCTGCTCTTTGCCTTACAAATTTTCCTTCACGTGTTGTTGAGAGACACAACAAGCCAGAAATTGAATCAAAGCAAACACCAGAAGCAGTCCTTCGTCCAGTGCTGATTAGCAGAAATCCTCAAGAACAATGTCTTATTGAAACTTCTATTAATTCAGTTCGTGTAAGCATTAAAATCAAGCAAGCCGATGATCTGGAGAGACTTTTAGCTCATCGATTCACACAGTTCTTGATGAGAAGAGCAGACAACTTTTTCATTCTCCGCAGAAAACCCATTGAAGTTTGAACATTTTGTGTAGTACAATTTTAAACTTTTTGCTTTCTTTTGACATTCCAAAATGACGGAATATTTAGGGATTTGATCTTTCATTTTTAATTACCAACTTCCACCTCGAAAAATTGCAAAAAGCCAAACTCATTGATTTCATCATTCAGTTCATGGAAGATATTGATAAAGAAATTTCATATATGAAACTGAATGTGAACACAAGATGCAGACAAGTCGCATTTCAATATCTGAAGAATATGCAATGCAACTAACAACTTTCACCAGAAATGCAATGTTTTTATTTGACATGTGTTTAAAAAAATCTTCTGAGAGCATTTAATCAATTTCTGTATTATCTTTCACTTCTTTTTCATCCACTTCGCTTCTCTCAAAAAACTTTTTCCAATTTTACTTTGCATTTTTCGAAAGAATCCATCGCCATTATACAAAACAATAAAACGTCGCAAAGAAGAGTTTAAAGAAGGTGCTGCCAGACACAAATTATTATAATTATGAATGCAATGCAACAAGATAGATGCATTTACACACAGAAAGAAGATAAATCCAATATGAAAGAATGAGATGGCTCCAAATGTCAAACACACTGATTGTTCAAATCTATTGAATTGCGTCCTCCACAGTTTGATTTTCACTATTCTGTGTATCCATTACAAATTGGGTTTCTAGTTCATTATTTGAATGAATTCCTCAGGGAATGGACTTGTTGTTGGAGGTGTCGAAACATTAATTGATGGCAAACGCTGAGAATCCGCCAAAGACAGCTTTTGTTTCTTCACTGATTTATTTTAATTTTTGTTTTTATTCTTATTTTTTTGTTTTTTGACGAGCTTGCTGAAGGAGAAAGTGGTTGCGGAGGAAGGGGAGGAAAAAGACGATGGTAAAGTTGGAATATGTGGCTCGTTTTATCGAAACGATTCATAGCTTTCTTCTGTTTCATTTTCTACTCCTTCGAATGGTCAAAAAAAGCAGTGTCGGACCTATCTGAGTACAGCAACTATCTATTATTTTCTCTTTCTGCGAAAACATTCACCTTTTTCTTCGCTGAAGACTTTTTTTTTTTTGCTGCACTAACGAAGAAGATACCGATGTTGAAACATTCGAAACTGCCTCAATCTTTGAGCAATTGGAGAGCGCATTAAATTGTGTTGCGTTGATGTTATTTTTCTTTTGGGATTTTTTGCTGTTCTCTCCTTCATCTCCATATGCATTGCCTTCTTCACCTTCTCCTTCTCCTTCCTTAGCTAAAACAAGCTCATGTGTCAGGCTATCTCTGCTAAATATTTTTTTGCCACAGTAAATTGCAACTGATGCCAGTAAGAGCAGCCTGCTCTTGCAATAAATTTTGAAGTTACGTAATTGCAGAATTTCCATCTGGTTTTTAGTCAATTCTTTCTTTCTTTTTTTGACGTATGATATGTTTTTAATAAAGTTGAAAAATTGATATAATGAATGAAATTTCATGAAGATAGAATGAAAGTTGTTTTCAAATTGAGAACAAAAAATAAATTGGGACACTTCAATTTGTAATAATCAAATAATTTGGTACACATGAGCTTAAAAGATTGTACGCAACATTTTTAATAATTTTATTAATTAATTTCACACGAAAATATTTTATAAATTGCAATATTTCAGACCAAACTGTCAGACAGATTGGAAAAGGTTCTTTTGGTCGTGTTTTTCTTGTGCTTCATAGAATCAAGCGCCGCCATTTTGTTATGAAGTCAATTCCATTAACAAATCCAAAAGAGACAATTGTTGCTCAAAGAGAAGTTAAAATGCTGCAAATGTTCGACAATCCTTTTATATGCCGTTACAATGACAGTTTCATCGAACAAAAGCAATTTCATATCATAATGGAATACTGTGATGCTGGAGATTTAAATCAATACATAAATCTTTGCAGAACAAAGCGAATGACAATTCCTGAAACAGTTTGAATTTTTATCCTTTTGATTTTTTTTCGATGTAATTTTGAAATTATCTGGCACACAGAAAATTATTGATTGGTTTACTCAAATAACAATTGGGTTAAATTTCATTCATCAAAGGAAAGTTTTACATCGGGATATTAAGGCTCAAAACATTTTCCTAACAAAAACTGGAATGGTCAAACTTGGTTTGATTGCCTTCTTATTGCCTTTCACTTCAACTTATTTGTAACTATTCTCCATAAATTCTTAGGCGATTTTGGAATCGCAAAAACCCTTTCGACTTCGGGCGAGTTGGCAAAGACCGTTGTTGGCACTCCATATTACATGTCTCCAGAACTAAGCCAAAACAAGCCGTTTGATACTTTTTCGAATGCAATTCAGTTTTATTAAAAAATTTGGCATTTTCTTATTTGCAATGTTATTTGATATTTATTTGCATACTCACATGCAATCATTCTTTAATCCTTATAGTTATGGCTATAAGTCTGATGTATGGGCGCTTGGATGCCTTCTCTATGAGATGTGCACCTTCAGACATCCTTTCGAAGCACAGAATTATCAGCAGCTGATTGGGCGCATTGCCAGAGGCTATTACACAAAACTGCCAGCCTCAAAATTCAGCAGAGAACTGTCGTCGCTTGTGGATAGCATGCTCAACCAAGTTAGAAATATTCTATTCATCATGAGAAAAAAATTTAAAGTCATTTTTGAAAAAAAATAAATTAATTTAAAATTATTATTATTATGATTGTTTATGCAAATGTTTTGCAACAATTTCTTTCTGCTTTTTTTTCTCAGAGACCTGAACGTCGGCCAACAACTGCACAAATACTGGACTTACCATTTATTCGTGCAAGAATGCAGGCTTTGCTGAATGAAAGTGCAACCATTTCTCCTGTGATGGGAAAGGCACTTGGAGAAGGAGAGAAAGAGAAAGAGAAAAACAATGAAAAAGAGAAAGGAAAAGCAAATTCCGAAAATGGAAGAAGCGAAGCCGAAGAAGGAAAAGAGAAGAAAAGCGGGGCAGAAGCAATAGCACTTCTGAAAGAGCTTCTTCCCCGCTCTTCTCCTTCATACCAGAATCCAACATCCGCAAAGCCCGATCCCCACAAGGGGGCTTCTGACTCCAAAGCCACAAAATCGCTGTCTCCTTCTCCGTCTGTCCCTGTGATTTCGCTCCTGCCTGCTGCTCGCTATCCTTCTGCTGGCAGGCTTTCTTCTCGAACACCTCGTTCTCAGTCACCTCGCCCGGCTTCTGCTCACCCAACAGCGCTTTTCTCTGCAAGAAGCAATTCATCAGCATCTCCTTCTTCTCCTTCTTCATCTTCTTCATCTTCTCCATCTGCTTCCTCCTCCACTTCATCATCATCGTCCTCCTCCTCCTCCTCTTCTTCTTCTCACCCAACTCAGCCAAAGCGTCCTGTCTCCCAGCCAAAAAAGCCGTATGGTGCCAACTATGTGTCACCCTACGCCCGCCCAGTCTCCGCACGTCGCCTAAGCCCTGCTCCACCACACACATCTGCCTCTCCCTCTGCACACGCCACTTCACGTCCTTCTTCTCCGCGCCCTTCCGATTCTCGCCCTTCCTCTGCCCATCGCACAACACAAGAGCCTTCACACGAGCTGCACAGCAGCCGCTCGCGCCCGTCCTCTGCCCACCCTCCGCTTGTCTCTCAGCACTCGTCGCCGTCTTTAGCAGCAAAGCCCGCACTTCGCAGGCTCTCCTCGTCTCCATCCACGCCAGTGCTTACATCACCTGCACGTTCTCCTTCTCCTTCTCCGAACTCTTCATACGCTTCTCGTCCATCGACTGCGCAGAGGCGCTCGGATTCGCAGCAAAGGCTGTTTCGGGAAGAGCAGCAGACAGCAAACAAACTTGCTTCTTCGCCATCTCATCAAACTTCATATGCTTCCATTCAACATCGCCGTGCTTCATCTGCTCTTCCTCCACAGCCTCCACAGCACCTCTCATCCGCTTCTTCGCATTCACTTGATCATTCAACATCTTCTACAACTTCCTCCTCTTCCTCGTCTTCTTCTTCTTCTTCTTCTTGTTCTTCTTCTTCTTCTTCTTGTTCTTCTTCTTCTTCTTCTTGTTCTTCTTCTTCTTCTTCTTCTTCTTCTTCTTCTTCTTCTTCTTCTAAAGAATCACCACATTTACCCAAACAAACTACACCAGCGTTGCATCCATCAAAAAGTGTGGACAAGATGGATGATAATCATTCTGTCTCAAGCAATCCACATCCTCTTCCTTTCATCACTTCGCCAATCACACACACATCTGCACCTCATCCAACAGAATCTTCATCTGCTCATTCAGACAAGAGCGAAAAAGACGCAAAAGAACTGAAAAAAGCGCAAAATCTGCAGCTTTTTGAGCGAAAAGCAGCAGAATTGCGAGAAATCACATCCGAGCTGCAAAATCCGCGTGCAAAGCCCTTTCAAAAGATGGAAGAGAGAAGCCGATTGGAAAGGCAGCGGGACGATTCGCTCAGAAACATTCCTTCTCTGATTCCTGACACACTTCACACAGACGAATCCAAAAAGAGCTCTGGGCCTTCTGCAGAACCCTTACCTCTGAAGCGAGCACACCAGCCAGTCATCAGCCAGCCGTCGTCACATCACACTCCATCTGCAGCCGAGGCTGCCAAACACCCGCTCACCCCACCTCCTCTCCTTCATTCTGATCAGGACGATGCATCTGCTCCTGAGGCTGTCAAGGCTGTTAAGGCTTCCAAGGCTGCTCCAGCAACGTCTGCCTCGTCTGTGCTTTCTCTGGACCTGGCAGCGTCTCCCGAGCAGAGTACCAGAGTTGCTGCCGAAGTCACACTCCAACTGGTGATTGATGCCAATGATATTCTTGACGAGACACCTGATCCGCAAGAGAAGATGGAAAAGTCCATTGAAGAAAGAAAGCACTTTCACGATGCACTTAATGAGTATGCTTCTGTTCTTAAAAAGCCTCTTTCTGAAGAACAACAAGAAGATGATAATGATGAAGCTTTTGATGATTTCGGAGGAGAAGAAGATTTGGATTTAGAATGAAAGTTATTTGTTGATGGATTGATAAAAAAATATGAAATGATCAATAAAAAGTTTTAACAGCATGCAAAAATACAACATAAATGCTAACTTCAGAAAATTTACATTACATTGTTGCAATTTTTGAGTTAGTGAAGTGTTTTTTGTGAAGTGTAGGTTTTTATTTTCTTTTTTGGATTTTTCGTTTTCTTGGTGCTGGGGCTCCTTTAGCAACTGGCTTTTTCAAACGATCTTTTTCAGATCTTGTTTGTTTGATTTCATCAAGCAACGTCTTTTGTCGTTGCTTCTTTGTTAGTCTACCAGAGAAATATTCTCCAGGGCCTTCCATCACAGTGCCAATCTACCATCATAAAACCACACATGAAATATAAATTTTCAATTATAAAATGCACACTTGAAATGTTTTAGGCTTTTCTTTCATTCCTGTAGATTTGTAGAACTGCTTTTTGCTTGCATATTTCCTAAGTTCAAGAAATCGCAAATCCTTCTCTACTGATTCATCTGTTTTTGATGATTCCATACTTGCCCACTTTTTTGTCATTATGGCTTTTGGTTCTTGCTTTCCTAAAGGAATTATTGCCTTTTCCTTACGGATAGCAGTTTGTTGTGGAACAAGTGTGTTTTGCGAATAATTTAACGCACGACTAAGTTCTAGCGAAAGTGTGCTTGACGATAAAAAAATTTAAAAATAAAAAAAAATAAATTGATATTTGTTACGCACTAATAATTTCAAAAAACCTCTCAAATAAATTATCAATCATCAAAAAAATTATATTGGGCATTAAAAGATTTTTTTTTTTCTTTGGAACCTTCAAAGGAAATAATTCATAGGAAAAGTTAAAAAAATGAACGAAAAAAATGTATATGTCATGGTGATTATTATTCCTTGAATATTTTTAATGTGAAAAATCATTCATATTCAAGGATATATTTTATTCTCAACAAAACAGGAGTGCTTATCTTTTAACCTGGATATTCTTTTTTTTAATGACCAGTTGTGGAAATGTTATTTCAATTTATTTACGAAAGAATAAGCAATATTTCGATCCAAACTACCATTACATTATTTAGTTGAAAAACTTGATATATTTTTATTGTGTTGATTTTGATAAAAACAATGGCTTCTAAAGATGCCCCATTGTTAACTTATGATGTATTTTCTTTTTTGTTTATTATTTTGAGCATCATTGTTTTTTTGAAAAAAGTCGAAATATTTGAAACAAGTCGAAGATGCAATTCGTGATCCTTCAATTTCTGGATCAATTGAAATAATCAGGCAGTTTCGAAACCGTTTATTAGAAGGTTTTATATTTGATTTAAATGCATTTTTACACTTTATCTTAGATAATAGAAATATTGATTCAATTGTTTCTTCTAATCTTATTCCAACGATTGTGCTGAATGTTAATTTAATTAATCCACACCCCTATAAGGTTCGCTTTTCCTATTTATTTTTTGCTATTTTTAAAAAACTTTTATAAGCTTGAATTACAAATGATATTATTCACACTTCACAGACTAATTCTTGGTTCAACGGAACAACAGCCTTTGAAATCTGTCTGCGATGAACTTCTTGTTGTTCATGATGTATGCTCAAATTAATGTCCACCTTTTCATTTTCATTTGTATTTTTATTTATTTATTTTTTAGACAAAAAATGATAGTGGAACGATTGGAGACAAACCAAAGAATTTGAAATCTATTGAAAACAAAATTCTTGCGCTAAAGTTTGCTTTTTAGTTATTTTATCCTCGTTCCTTTTTTCTCATATTGCTTTTTTGAAGAAACTCAAGCGTGGAAGTTGTTTGCTCGATCCTTTCAGATATACAAGAAGAGGTTGCTCTAAAAATTCGCACACAGCGTAAATATGTCAACGGTGGACTCATTCAAACGCTTTTTTATCTTATAAACACAAGCAACACAAAACTCCGCAGCGAATCATTCAAGACACTCGCAAATATTGTTTCGTCATGCAAAGCAGTCAACGTTATTATGAAGAGAGAAAACTGGGAGCTATTTGATTCTGCATTGCAGGTCAACAGCACTTTGTTGTGCACAGGCATTGACGATGGGAGTCTCGTTGAAGCATTTTCCGTTTTGTACAACATGAGCTGCTCTGCTTCAAATAAGCAGGTTGAGCGTATGATTAGCTTGAACGTTCTGAAACTATTGGCAGATGCCATTAGCAATTGCATTGACTGCCATTCACTCATTCCGAAAAGTTATTATCCTGCTCTTTCTGCGCTGCTCACCTTTGCACTCGGCACAACTGAAAACATTGCAGCAGTCGGGCTTAACATTGAAAAGCAAGCACAATTCAACAAATTTAAGGAATTATTTGAAATTTCTCAGCTTTCCATTTCGTTGGATAAAGTTATTTCATCATCAGAATCGGCCATCATCGAAGTTCCTTTTGCGGTTGATAAAAGTGCGATTAAAATACCTTCAGATAATCATTGCAAATCTGCTTCTATCTCATTAATGCTGATCAACAAAGGAATTTCTGCCATGAAAATTGGAGAGGAGATGATCACAAAAACAATCAAACAACTGCTGCCTTGCAACGATGAGCGCATCTTATCGCGAATTCTCGATGGCATTGTTGCTTTGTTGGAACATTCACGTTTGAAACAAATTACTTTTTTTTTTTCATGTTTTATTTTATTTTATTTTTTTCTCAACGATTATTTGAATATTCTAAACTTTTCTTCTTGTTTTCTTCATCTTTATATTTTTTTAAAAAAGCAAACGTCCAATGCTTAAGAGACTGCAAAGCTGAAGAAAAGCTGATACGTGCCATGTCAAAGGCTTCACCATTTGTCTGTAGCAAAATTTTGGAATGCCTAACTCAGATAGCCTATTCGGATGTGCCGTATAAAATGGATTTTTCTTCACCTCCCAAAGTGTGTGCAGATATGCTTGAAGAAGGTCTTTTTCGTGCTCTTGAAAATGTGTTTGTTGCGGTTTCGTCAGATTCGGTTAACAGCTCCACAACTGAAAAGTGCAAGGAAAACCCTTACATCGTTGCCAATGCAGTTTCTGCATTGAAATTGCTCAAAATTGTTTATGAGAATCTTTGCTTCGATATGCCAGTTGAAATGCAGATTCTTCATTCTCCTTTGCTTGAACATATTTTTGCCTTTCTCATTCATCCATCTTCCTCACTCCGGAGTGCTTCTATTGAAATTGTGAGGCTGATATCTTTGCTGGACAGAGATTCAATGTCAACAGCAGCGCGATCAAACGTGCCACGGTACGTGGGAGAGGCAATGCTACTCGGGATGTGCTTAGCGGGAATTGTTGACACAGAAATGAAAGCTTCTTCTCAGCACTGTTTTTTGGTTGATGGTTCGACTCCAATTATTCCACAGCTTTTCCCCCAGAAATTGTGGGAGAATGTGAAAGAATCGTTTTCTGCAATTATCAAACAAAACTCGGTTGTATTGAGCAGTTCCTCTTCAGATTCTTCAACACGAAAGCCTCTCCAAGACATAACAAACAAAGTGAATGAACTTAACACTCTTGCAAACAGCGGAAGAAAACTGATTGGCACAGCTCTGGATTTGCTATATGGAGCAGCCATGGCAGGGATGGCGATGGCGTGCAAGCTTGCCAGAGATATTGAGTCTCAGCAAGTTAACCCAGAAAGTTCTGGTTCAGTTAATCCAAAAGACAAATGCATTCGATCATACGTTACAGACGAACTCGAAGTTATTCGCATTTATTCTGATTCAGAACTACCAAAGCAACCAAAGCCCCAACCAAATGTCTTTTTCAATTACTTCCACAGTGTTGGATGCCTCAGTGTTTTGCAGCTTTTTGTGGAGTCTCAATTGCATATATACAAAGGTAAAAGACAAGCAAATGAAAAAGGGCAAGCGTTTAACGTTTCTTCTGTTTTTGCTTACGAGAAAGGAGAAAGCGGTGATTCAAAGCTTGATTTTGAATTGTTTTGCAATGCAATTTTGTTGATGTGTTTCTTTTATAAGGCAAAGCCAGTGCCGGATGTGCTGTTAATAGAAATTTCAAAGGCTTTATGTGATTTAATATCGGATAAATCAAATGGGGAACAGTTGGTTAATTATCTGGGTGCATTGTCATGCTTGGCAGAATATCAAGGTGTGCTCTTTAAGCGACAAACATGTGTTTTATAAAGCAATTTCTTTCGTTTTTCTTTTCCTTTTCCTTTTCCTTTTCCTTTTCCTTTTCCTTTCTTAATTTTGCAAAAAAATTCAATTTTCATTAATATTTCTCTCTTTTCTTATGAAATATTATTTTTTTCCAAACATTATAGGCAATCGAAAGGTTTTGATAATGTCAGGTGCTGTTCCTGTTTTGCTATCGTGTCTCGCAGATTCATCAGAACAGAGCATTATTCTTGCACTCAAGCTTCTCAGTCTTTTCGTTCTTACTATTCCATCTGTGCACGCTGAATCCGGCGATAGGCAAGACGTATCTTCAGATGCTTCTGCTTTTATTGAGCAATTTAAAATATCCAAAAATGACTTACAAATACTTATTAATTTATGTTCTTCTAAACAGGTTCCATCTATTTCATTGGAGGCATTTTCTCTTTTAAGCACTCTTCATCGTTTTTCTGTTTTAAATTGAGAAATTTCGGAAAATTGAAGGAAAATTTTTATTTGCAATCTTTTGCATAACACAAAATTTTATTTTTTCTAAAAAAAAAAACTTTACAAAAATTGAGAATTTATTCACTTCTCTTTCTAAGTTGTAAGTAGCAACATTTTTTCCTTCAATGAATGCGGAGGAACGTGATTTTTTATGGATGAAGTCAATTAATGTGCTCAACAGGCTGGAAATGAAGAAAAAGCTTAATCTGAGAGGAACTGAATCGACTCTCCTGTATCAACAAAGTCGTTATCATACAGACTGTCAGTGATATGTTATTAATGCTGGTTTTCTTCCGTTGAAGTTTAAAAATCTCAAAAAAGAATCCAATTTTATCTTCAATCCAAACATCTGGTCGATTCAATTTTTCGTTCAATTAAACATCTATTCCAAAGTGTTTGAATGGATTATCTGGAAAGAATACATTGAACTTAAAAAACTTTTCCCTGAAATTTGTGATTTATACTGGTTCGTTTTTCACAATTGAATAAAAATGCACAATTCTTTTCGCAATAAAAAAAGTTTTAATGTATTTGATTTTCGCTAATGTTTATCATTTGGATTTTTCTATGGTTGTTGAAATTAATTTTTAAAAATAAAATTACATAACTACAAAAAAGAAAGAAAAAATATTTATAATATGAACAGATACTCAAATAAGTGATGCACCATAAAAAAAGACTATTTTCACTTTCATATTTCTATTCAAAAGGAATGCCTCCTTTGTGAATAGAAAAATTTCTTTGTTCCGATCTTTTCAGAAATCCAAATGAAATACACACTTAAAAAAAAAAAACACATTAAAAGAATTCACCGAATAACACTGAAAAAAATACCCGCCATAAACTTATACACACTAAAACACACTTGAATTGAAGTGCTTCCTACAGCGGTTCTGTGGAAGGCTCAGAAGCAAGTAAAGGGGAATGAGAAACATCTGGTGCAGATGAACGAGGGGATTGAGAACGAGAGTGAGAATGAGGTTGTGAAGGGGACCGAGAGCGAGAACGAGAGCGAGGAGGCGAAGGTGATCTACCAACAGCCGAATGCTCTTCCTTTTCAAAATTATCTGCTGACTCGCTCGAAGTATTTGAAAAAGTTAAAGAAGATGGATCAGACGAGGAGGAAGCAAAGTCAGAAGAATCTTGGAGCGGTGGAAGAGATACTTCAGCATCTTGCTTTCTTCTTTGTTTTTCTTTTGCTTCTCTTCCGATGTCCCAGTCAACGTTGATTGTCCTTCCTCTGATTGCAGTTCCTTTTAGAGCATTGAAAATTTCTTCTGCATCTTCATGACTATTGCATTCAACAAATGCTATGCCTTTTGGGCGAGAACCTCCTTGAAACATTGTAATATTTAACACTTTATCCACAAGCTCACTTCCGATTTGCCTTTTTATTGTATCGTTGTTCACTTCAGAATCAAGATTTCCCAAGAAAATATGCCGGCAAGATTCAATTTCTTCTTTCGTATATCTTTCGCTTTTCAATCTATTATCTCTCCTCGTTCGTTGCTGGAACATTCTACGTGATTGACGATCGTCGTTACGAAAAGTACGACGATAAGAAGATGGAGATAAGCGATGAGAATAATTATCATGCCAATGCCTAGATCGTGGTGAATCAGAACGCGAAGAACGAGATCTATCGCGTCTTCTGTATAAAGAATCTCGAGATCGACTTCGGCTTCGTGAACGATAACGGTGATGATGGTCATCACGGGAACGATGATGTGAGTGATGTGAACCTCTTGACAAGTTGCGAGATCTTGAGGAAGGAGAACGATATCGTCTACGTCTATAGTGTTCATCATTTACATCATATGAACGATGACGACTATTACTACTGCGTGAAGAAGATCTACGAGGAGATGAAGGCATTTCTAATTGAAATAAACCAGTGTCAGCAAACAGAAATAAAAAGCAAATATTGAAATGACATTTCAAAAATTAATAACATCTAATTATGAGTACATATGCATTTTTCTAACCTTTGTCCTTTGAGTGAGAAAGAAATCAAATATAAAATAATTTAAAGCCCTTTATCTAAAAATGTTGATCAAATGAACATTGTTTTTGTGGTGCTTTGGAGTCATTTCGAAATCTATTATTTTTGAATGCTTATGACATTATGTAAATTTTTTATGTTGTCAGAATTTCGCATTCAAACGAAAATTTACAGTAAAATGCAACGTTATATCTGAGAAGCATTGAATCTGAAGTTGGCACGAAATATTCAAGGGTAAATACAACAAGCAGTCGAGGAACTTATTTTCGTGATGATGTTCGATCACATGAAAATGGAGACAAGCACACGGAGACTTTGAAATTCGAACCCCTGAAAAGAAACTTGTTACCACTTTTCGTGATACACTTTTTGAATCAGCATGTCTTTTATTATATTGCCGCAATCATTTTCTTTTTCAGTTTATTTAGGAACTTCAAGGTGATGCGGAATCTTCTCGAGCATCATTAACCGCGGAAACAAAGCCTTCATCAATTCCTCCTCATTCTTTTTGCTCAATTTACGGGAATAACTGATTTTAATTCACCTTCTAATTACTTATCCCTCACTTGTTTTATTTTTTAAAAAACAGATTTAACGACTCATACGCATGCAATGTGTATTCTGCTAGATGTTTTTTACGGTGCTTCAACGTTCACAAAGATGTTAGATACCAAAAAATTGAACAATAGACTTCTCATTTCATTTTTTTCATAAATGTTGCACGCTTTCATTTTATTTTTCTTTCTGCTCTTTTGCTTTATCTTGGCTGATTTCATGTTTTCGTTTCTGTATTGTTTTAAAGAATATATCGAAATGCAAATTTTTTTAATTTTCACAATTAAAAAAAATTGCAATTCGACATTCTTTTTAAAAAGAAAAACTGATGTCATTTCATGTGATTTTTAGCTTGAGATTAACATTCAACGAAAAATTTCTCAATCGTGTCAATGGGGATTGTGATCAATAAAAAATCTTGATTTGATTTCTGTTGCATATAAGATACTCTCATTTAAATCTCAAGTTCTTTTTCTATGGAAAATTATTGTGATCATGTGCCTCAGGTTCAAGTTTGTGTTTTTTTGGTTATTCTTCTAGAAATTTTGCTTTTTGATATAATACAATTTAAACGATAGGAATTAAATTACCAATGTAATAACGATGAAAACTTGATTGAAAATCATGTTTCTAAAGGAGTGCAATTTGTATTAGCAGGTTTATTTCGTTTTCTTTGCATTTTTTGAATGTGTTTTTTTTCTTGTTTATGTTTTCGGTGATTACCAAACAATTTATAAAAAAGAAAAAGAGAGAAAAGCACTCAGAGAGCAAGCTAGAGAGGAAATCGAACGTAGAAGGAAACAACGAATGTTGAATGAAGAAAATAAAAGAAAAGTTTATAAATATATGAATAATTAACATGAAGCAAACTTTCAAAAATTATTCAATTTGCTCATTTTTGTATGTCAGGAGAAATTAAAACAGGAACGTGCAGTGAAAAAGCGTGAGAGAAAGGAATTCAATCGTATGAAGCAAGAGATTAAAGAAAAAATGGAGAAAAGTATTCCAAAGCATTCTCCAAATCATCATACAATCAGAACTCTTCTAAAAAGAAAGAGAATAAACGAACATCTTCATACAGCCCCAAAAGTTCCAAAAAAATACAGTTATCAGCAGCTGTACCAACAAATTTGGGAAAAAAATGAGAAAGAATTCGAAGAAATGGAAGCAGAAAGATACAGGATGCTAAAAGAATTGGAGGCATCTCAAAGCTTTTCGCTTGAGTCAACAAATAATATAAAAGACAACCTTTCACAAGAAAAGCAAAATGAAGAAATAAATGAAAAAGAACAGCCAGAAGCACATCAAACAACTGATTTGCAATCGTTTGTTGCTCCTAATCCCGTTATTGCTTCTGATGCCGATTCAATGAAAATGACAAATACTGAATGCATTCAGCAAGAAAAGAAAATTGATGCCCCAACTGCCACTTTGCCAGCAGCTTCAAAGATTAAACAGCAAAGCTCGCCAGTTATGCTTTCTCAGACTCCATCATCACCTGCAGGTTCCTATCTTCTCTCTCCTTCTTCAAGGCATATTTCATCACCCCATGCATTCACCCCATACGAGCCGGTGATTGTACAGAATGTTACTTTCTTCAACCCGTCTGCCTCAGTCAAAGAAGAAAAAGAGATCAAAACTGCGCAGCAGACTTTAAGTCGCTCTCTATCTTCTCCTCGTCTGCTTGACCAATCTCCGCCTTCTGCGATGCTGTCTCCTCTCCACACACCAAAATCTTCAATGGGCTCGCTGTGCTCTTCACCTTCCCCTCTTTCTTCTTCGTTGGTGCATACGCCCACACATTTCTCACCCAGTTCGTCATCGGCGTTCCCTTCGTCTCCTTCTTTTGATGCTCCGCTTGAGTCAACAGCCAGCTCCAGCCAGCGTTCTGCTAATTATTCCCATTCAACAGCAGTTGCTGCTGCAGCTGCAAATGTCAAGCAAAACGAGTCTTCCATTCTGAGAGCGAAAGCTGCACTGGAAAAGACAAAGCATTTGGAAGAGAAAGAAAAAATGGAGGAAACGCTGATGTCGCCAAAGAGCAAAAAATGGGATGGGCAGATAAACGAGAGGCTCCTCAACGCGCCAGACGGATACATCACCTCAGAAAGGAACAGAGAAATCGTCAAAAAGCAGATCGAAGAGATAAACTCGAAAAAATTGCGCTCGCCAGCATTTATTCCATCTTCGTTCTATCCATCGCATTCTTCGATTCCTCCGCTTTGTTCAACAGACTCCATTTTCACTTACAGATTTATGGAGAAGAAGAAAGCTGAAATGAAATCCACGACTCGCGCTGCGTTGAGCAAAATCTTGCCAAATACAGTGGAAACAGTGAGAGAAGAGGATAAAAATGATGCTGCTGAAAACTCAGAGGGTTTTGTGGTGGGTGATGAGAAATTGAATTCAGAAGAAGTGAAAGAAGAAGAAGAGAATGTGAATGAATCAACAGAATCATCTTATATTCCAGCCTGTGTTGCTGAAGGGGCAGTGCAATTGGTAGTTGAAAGTGAGAAAGTGTCGCAATCTCAAAATGTTTCAAGTGTTGATTCGGAATCAGGTGACAATGTTTGAGTTGAAAAAGATAACACAGCAAGTTACAACTTGCAAAATTCTGGGAACGTTTCGGATAAAATAATTGAACAAAATGAAGAAATAAGCTCAGTTTGAAGGGGGAAAAATCGGAGATCTTTTCTTAATTTGTGGTTGAATTTGTTTTATTTTTTGAAGGATTGAAATTGGTTTTCTTTGTCTTTTTCATACAGTTATGATGATCAATTGGATTCAGTTGTGACTTTATTTTATTTTATTTTATTTTATAATTCTTTATGCTTTTTTTTCGTTGTTTTCGAACTTATATATTTATGCATTCACTTACAATTACTTAACTTTTTATTTGAAAGTCTCAGATTATAAATACACTTTTTTTATCAAAATACTTTATTTGTCTGTGCTTCTATGACTAAATATGAAAAACAAGTTTTCGCCTTTAAAGTATTTTCAAACCAATAATTCAAAAGAATGCTTTCTAATTTGTGTGAAAAAAAAGAGAAATGCGCTTTTGATACGAGTTGCGAATAATCCTTTTTCAAAAAGGAAAATGAGATGACAAAAAATTAAGAAAATCAAAAACAAAACATTATTAAATCTAAAATATGATTTCTTTCAAGAAAGACAATCAATAATTCTTCAACAAACAAAATATTTTCTCAAACATTTATATTTTTGTTTTAAATAAACCAAAAATTAATAAATATTTTTTGTTTTTTTTAAAAGTCGCAAAAATCATTCAGATAAAAAAAGACTTTTCTCAAAATAATAATAACTATAACAATAATAGTAAATGTAATAGTAGTAATAATAGTAACATTCTATCAATAATTAATCATGCTCATCAGTCACTGGAGCAAGCTTCACCATAGAATCTGAATACACAGTCAAACTGAATGGAACCTCATCCTTCATCAACATATTTCCTTCTGTCCTCCCCATAAATCCCTGTGTATTTCCCAGCATCCTCCTCAGCGTCTTGCCCATCGTGCTCGGAGAATAAGCATTAAACAAAGAAGCAGCAGACATTTCGCTCTTCAGAGGCGTCTGCTGCGTGTTCTGGAGCGCACGGGCTGTCGGAGATATTGCAATCAGCTTCGTCATCGTTGGAGATTTCAGCATCGTCGACTCCATCTGATCTCGCTCTCTGTTCCTATTCTCTTGTTGCTTGATTTTGTTTGCTTTTGAGGACTTTGTAGCAGAAGAAGTCAAAGAGGCTGAAGATGCTGATGCAAATGCAAGTGAATCAGACATATTCCTCATCTCGTTGTCATTCCCTTCATCTCCACTGTCTGTCCCACGCCTCCTTGTCTTCAGTTCGCCCAGTGTCTCATGCACCACTGGAATGATTGTGTATTTCCCTCTTTCGAGTGTAAATGACGCCTCAACTGACTTCATGTTGCGGAGTGCGGGCGGAGAATACACAAGACGAGACGGCACAATTGCTGACGCCCGTTTTCCGTTCGTCTTCATGATGAAGAACCCGATGAAAAGCATCTCATCTTCTTCTTCCATTTCTTGTTCATCATCTTCTTCATCGTCGTCGTCATCATCATCACTTTCACTGTATTCCTCTTCATCATCTTTGTCTTCACAAGCACTTTGCGTTCTGTTCAGTTCATCATCATCATCTCCAAGACTCTTGTTCTTTCTCCTCCTCTTCCTCTTCTCCTTCCCTTGCACAATTCTCATTGCCACTTCCGTTTTGCGCACAACATACAGCACAAACTGCGGCGAAAGCGGATGCAGCCGCTTCGTCTTGTACCCCACCGACGTGATGTTGTTCCAGCTGGCCTCCACGCTCACTTTCGCCCAGTTGTCCGGGATCACTCTGCAGATGTAGATAGAGTCAAAGTTCTCCACAAAGTCCTCCACCGAGATGAAGAACAGCCCTTTGTTCGGGTCTGCCACGCCAAACTTCGCCCTGTGCTTCCGCTGCCATAGTGGCGAATTCACACACCAGTTACCGCACCACAGCGCTTTTCCCAGCGGATTCTGCAGCAGAATCAGCCGCACCCCAAACTCCTCCTGTATCTTGCAGATCGCATACGCATGGCCCTGCACAATCCCAAGCTCAGAGATTTCATCATCTCTTCTCTTGTTCTTGTCCTTGCTGCTGTCATTTCCTTCTCCTCTTTGTCCTTCTCCTCCTTCCTCGTCCAGCTTCCTCCGCCACCGCGAGCCGCTTCCACATCCAACGAGGTACTGCATGCGAAACAGGTCTGTGAGGATGTTCCACACGTCGTTCGCACTCAATCTGTGTGGAATGGCAGACAGAGAAGACAATCCAGACGAAGAAGGCAATGCAGACGACGCTACAAGCGGAGGAAGCGCCGCCAGCGATGACACACCGTATGCTCCTCTGCTCTCTCGTTCGCTTCCATAGCCACTGCCACTACTTCCAATGTTGCTGTTTTTTGCACTCGTCACAAGCGAGATCCGCTCAGGAAACCCGCCCAGCATCTGCGCCATTGCGATGTGTACATGGCCGCCTTCGATCGCTTCGTAGCAGAAGGACAGCTTGGCAAAGGCCTTTTCCACGAGAGACACCCATTTCTCGCCCTGGCGTGTGGAGAAGGAGAACGCAGGGTGGGCAAAGAGAGGAGAAGATAGAGTAGATTGAGAAGAGGGAGAAGAGGAAAGAGAAGAAAGAGAAGAAGAAGAAGATGTAGAGGATGATGAATTGGATGCCAGCTGAAGCTGCTCATTCAGATTGATAAAAGGCACATAATCATCAACCACCACACGCGTTTCCTCTCCATCCGGATACAAAACAAGCGTATACTTCCCTTCCTTCGCTTCTTCTTCTTTTGTTTCTGCGAAAATTCGTTCAATCAGCCCTTTCCTTTGCGCAATCACAGCCATCGCTGAAACCAAGTAGCAGTCTCCAAGAAAACCCTGCCTAACCGTCGTTGGCTCAGGGCGATAAGGGAAAAGTGACTGGGATGAAGAAGAAAGAACTGCTTTTGATGAAATTGCTGGTTGAGAGGGAGAATTGCCAAGTTGAGTGTCTTTGAGGTGGTATGCGGAGGGATAGCGCGCGAGCTGTGAGGAAGAAGGAGAAGCGCCGAGGGAAGAGGAAGGCAAGGAAGCGGATGAGTTTGTATTGGCATTCAGATTGGAGGAAGAAGAAGAAGAAGAAGAAGGCAGAGAAGAAGAAGAAGACGATGATGTCAATGAGAAAGGCAAGGATAATAAATCGTTCACGCCATTTTGAGTAAGCTCGCCAATTCTCTGAAAGCCGACGATTTTGTGTTTGTTTTGAGGGATGTGCTGAGGGTAATAGACAGAAGAGAGAGAAGGAGGAAACTCTTCATCCACAAAGAGATTGTTGTCTGGTGGATATAAAAGGTTGATGCAAAACGAAAAAGTTTAAAAAAAGAGATAGAGAAAGAGATAGAATGAGAAAAAGAAAAAGAATAAGAATCAGAATAAGAAAAATGAAAAAAAGGAATCAATTCAAAACAATTGTACACATCAGATATGATAATCCTTGTAATCAAAAAATAGAACAAACCCAATCCAACAACTTGTATATTTTCATCACCCAACGACATAAACCCGTTTTTATCTTTCGCTTTGTTTGACACAGAAAATTTTGTTGGCGTGTTCAAACTATTACCTCCATTGCCGTTTTGACTGTTTTCTCCTTCATTCACATTGAGAAATCCATTTCTTCTGCTTCCGCTTTTTCTTCCTGTTCTTCCTGTTCTTCTTGCTCCTTTCCCTCTCCTCATCCGCATCCGCATCTGCCTCCTCCTCATCTCCTCTGCTTCCTCATCCTTCTCCATCTCCTCTTCCCTCCTCTTCGCCTTCATCTCCTCTTCTCTCTCATACTCCGCGCGAAACGACGCTATCTCTTTCCTCTCCTCCGGCGTGCACATCCGAATCAGCCGCATGTCATTCGCCTGTTTGCTCTGAAATCGGAACATTTTCCTGAACAAGTAGTTCAAAACACGATCCTCTTCCTCTCTTATTTCCTCTGCCCTTATCTTCAGCTGGAACTGGCAGGACACCACAAACCGTGTCTCGTCGAGGAGGTGGAGGAAATACGAGTTCTCTGCAAAGAGCAGGGCGTATGAGAGGCAAGGGAAGGAGAGTGGGAGGAAGCATTCGAAAGGGTTGTCCAGGGAAGAAGGGATGAAGACAAGAGGGGTTGAGGCTGAGGGAAGGGATAAGGGAGATAAAGAAGATGATGACGACGATGGAGAAAAGGAGGAGGAGGAGGGAGATGGAGAAGAAGAAGAAGAAGAAGAAGAAGAAAGAGGAGTGGAGAGAGAAGAGGAAGGCGTGGCTGATGTTTGCTGAGCAATTGGGATTTGAGAAGAAGAAGAAGAAGAAGAAGAAGAAGAGGAAGAAGAAGGTGGTGGAGGAGGAGGAGGAGTAATAGTGGGAGAAGGAGGAAGAGGAGGAGGGGAAGAAGGAGGAGAAGGAAGAGAGGAGGAAGATGAAGAAGACGATGAAGAATTATTGTTTGTTTCTTCATTCTGTTTGTTGTTAGCATTTTCATCAACAATAGCTGAAGAAGAAGAAGAAGATGATGATGATGATGATGATGATGAAGGAGAAGGAGAAGGAGAAGAAGGAACAGGAATCATCTTCACAAAAGAGCCCATCCAACTGAGAGAGGATTTGACTAGTGAATTGATCCAGCCACGCGAAGAAGGAGGAGCTTGGGAAGAAGAAGAGGAAGAGGTAGAAGAAGACGATGATGACGAAGAATCTTCTTGTTTTTGAGGTAATTTTTCAGAAGTTGTAGAAGAAGTCGAAGCAGAAGAAGGAGAATTATCATGCACAGGAGTTACAAGTGCATCATTAGTCTTTTTTGAATTGCTATTCGAAGAAGCAGAAGAAGAAGATGATGATGATGATGATGATGAAGTTGCATCTTCTGACTGAATGTTTTGTTGTTGTTCTTTCTTTTGTTGTTGAGAAGGAGTCCGAGAAGATGGAGAAAGTGAAGGCAAACCAGATGATTCAGATTGTGTTTGTGTTTGCATTTCAATTTCTCCTTTCTTCTTTTCTTCAACTGCTGCAACAGTAACATCTCCTTCTCTTTCTCTTTCTCCTCTTTCTCTTTCTCCTCTTTCTCTGTCTTCTTCTTCTTCTTCTTCTTCTTTTCTAGTCTCCTCCAAATCTGCAGCTGATACAATCAAACCTCTCGTTTCCTGCTTCTTCTTCTGTATAAACTTAATCTTCTTCAATTCTTTCCGCAAAAAGCTGATTTTCTCTTTGAGATCGTTTTCTGTTTCCCACATCAATGTTTTGTCTTCTTCTTCCTCTTCTTCTCTTCCTCTTCCTCTTTCTCTTTCTCTTTCTCTTTCTCTTTCTTCTTCAATTTCAGATTGCATATTGTTTCTATCATAATTAACGATGCTAACACCATCACCGCTTTGTATGTTAACTTGTTTGTTTTTCGTGCTTTTTTCTTTTGTTTTCTTTGATTTCATATTTTTGTCGTTATTTTCTTCTCCTTCCTCTTCTTCCTCTTCTTCCTCCTCCTCGTTCGATTTCTCACTTTGTGACAGCTTCGAACCATATCTTTGATGAGGTTGATTTTGCAATGGCGAAGAAGAAGAGGAGGAAGAAGAAGATAGAGAAGAAGAAGGAGAATGTGTTGGAGTAGCTAAAGGAGAAGAAGAAGAAGAAGAAACCGAATATTTTCTCGATTTTTGTCTGTGTGAGAGATCAACAGACGCCAAACGGCGAAGAGAAGAAGGCGAAGAAGAAATTGAAGCAGAACGGCGAGGTGTGGAAGAAGAGGCAGAGGAAGAAGCGAATGGAAGAGGTTGGTCTGAAGAAAAGGAAAGAGGAGAAGAGAAAGAAGAAGAGGAGGAGGAGGAGGAAGAAGAAGATGAAGATGAAGTTGATATTGATCGACGTAAAGGAGAAGGAGCAGATGAAGAAGGATGATGAGAGGGAAGAAGAGGGGAAACAGGAGGAGGTGGTGGAGGTGGAGGTAAATCTGAAGAAGAAGAGAAGGAGGAGGAAGAAAATGATGATGGTGATGATTGAGAAGGTTTATGTGAAGAAGAAGAAGATGAGGAGGAAGAGGAGGAAGAGGAGGAAGAAGAGGAAGAAGAGGAAGAAGAAGAAGAAATTGGTATTGACAATGCTTCAGAAGCAGAAGAATCTGTTTTGAGATGCAATTTCTTTTTTTCATTTGTCTTTGCATTCATTTTTTCTTTGTTTTTTCCTCTTTCTTCTTCTTTATCATTTTCATTATCATTATCTTCTTTTCCTTCTCCTCTTCTTCCTCCTCCTCTTCCTCCTCCTTCTCCTTCTCCTTCTCCTTCTCCTTCTCCTTCTACCTCTTCCAAATCTTCCAGCCCTTCTTCATCATCATTCACATCTTCACACATCATCAGCTCATTCACAAGCATGTGATATTCTTCAAGCAGCCTTTCCCTCTCGTTTCTCTCTTCTTTGTTCAGCAGATGGAGGGGGAGATCAATAGAATCGGTGTAAAACCGACCAAGTTCTTGAGATTCGGCCTGAATGGGGAAAAGGGGGAGAAGGAAAGGTTAAAAAAATAAAAGAAAAGCAAAAAGCAAAAAAGAAAAAAAGTGAAAAAGAAAAAAAGAAAAAAAGTGAAAAAGAAAGAAAAAAAAAAAGAAAAGAAACATTTGATGAATATGAAGATGCCAAAATCATATCACAAATGAAAAAAATAAATAGTTTTTGTTTCGTTTGGTATATTTGAAAATGCATTTTATTAACATTTTTTTCAAATATGCAATACAAATAAACAATAAAATATTCCATCCAAAAATGAAAAAATAAAAATAAAATAAAATAAATAAGCAAAATAAAATAAAACACACGATTTTGATATAAGCCTCAATGTTATGTCCTTCAAGAAATGCCACATCGTCTGAGAAATCGATCAAAGACGAGTACAAAAGCGACAAAAGCAGCAAAAAGAAGCACATGAACGAAAGAGAAGAGAAAGAAAGGCCCAAAGAAAGAGGGGTGATGAAGATGGTAGCGATAATTCCCCAGACAATAACGCCGATGAGGGAGAGGAGGAGGAACTGGAAGGAGAAAGAGGTGTTTTGGATGGAGAGAGAGGAAGGGGAGAAGGTGAAGATGGGGAAGATGGTGGGGGAGAAGAGGAAGGAGTAGGAGGAACTGGAAGGGAAGAGGGGGAAAAAGGAAAGGGAATGGAAGAGAAGGGAAGAGAAGGGAAGGGGGAAGGAGGGTTAGGTGGTTAAAGGGGATTTATGGATAGACAGAAGAAAGAAGAAGAAAAGAAGAAAAGAAAAAGAAATATAATGATGAAGATTTCGATGATAATAACGAAATTTATAAAACAATGTGAAAAATAAATAAATAAATAAATAAATAAATAAATAAAATAATCCATATTTTATAGCAAACTTCACCAGCTTCACGATTTCAGCTATTCCAGTGACAAAGCACACGAACACAACCAATAAATCGATTGTTGTAAAGCCCAAAAAATATGATTTTTGGAAGACAGACAAAACAATGCCTCCAACGAAGATGGCAATGCAGATGAGGATGAGGATGGTGAAGGTTAACTGATGGGAAAGAGAGAGAGAGAGAGGGAGGGAGAAAAGAAAAAGAAAAAGAATTTGAAAATTTTAGAAATATGATGAAGTTTGAATAAAAATGTAAATAAATATCGTGTCAACCAAAATGATTGACGATAACAGCTTTGACAAAGCAAACAAACAAAAAGAAAGAAAAGAAAAAATTCATATATTTTGTCCCCATTCTCTTTCAACCACCTCCTCCACACCTTATCAGCCGTATAGTTATGCTTAAGCCATCTGTGCAAGCAAAATGCACCGAATATCAGCAAAACCGCCACAACAATCAGAGAAACGCCCGCAAGCACATAATAATCAAAGGAAAACGAGTTTATTTGACTGTTTTCTGCTTCTTTGGCTTTGTTTGTTGAAGGAAGAATGAAGCTGAAGTCAGAAACACGGAAAATTAGCAGAAAACCTAATAAAATAAGCAAAATGACAGAGAAAAAGAAGAAGAAGACTGAAGAAAAGGTAAGTTTGTGGTGATTGCTGTGGTGGAGAAGGAAAGAGGTGATCAGCATAAACAGAGCAGGAAGGGCGAGAACGATGCAAAGAGGGATACATATGGTTGAGAGATAGAAGGAAGAAGGAGGAGGAGGAGAAGGAGAAGAAGAGGAGGAAGAAGAGGAAGAGGAAGAGGAAGGAGAAGAAAGAGAAGAAGACGATGATAATGATAATGAAAATGACGACGATGAAGAAGACGATGAAGCCAAATCCATTGAATGAAAACTCGAAGCATCATCAACAACATTATTATTTTTATTATTATCTGATAACCTTCCTTCCAAATACAATACAGAATCTTCCGGAGAAATGTTGTGAGTGACAAGCAAAACGAAGACAGCCACAGGGTAAAGCAAAGTGAGAGCGAGAAAAAGAATCAGAAAAGGTTGATTTTTGAGAGAAAACGTGTTGAAATAAAGAAATGAGCAGAGGATGAAGAGGATGAGCTCGCCGATGGCGAAGCTGTAGATCGTGCCGAAGAGGAGAGAGAAGAAGGAGGATGAGGGAGAGGGAGAGGAAGAGGGAGAGGAAGAGGAAGAGGAAGAGGGAGATGATAATGATGATAATGAGAAGGAAGAAGAAGAAGCAGAAGCAGAAGAAGAAGAACTCGAACTTATTTGAAGTGCAGTCAGACGCCAACTATCAGAATGGATGACAGAACATGAAAAGAGCATGAGAAGAGCCATGAAAGTGCCAAAGACGATGAGAAGAAGAAAGAGGAGAAGCAAAATGACATAAGAAAGTTTGTTGGCTTGTCCGCAGAAGAAAAGCTTGGAATGATGGAAGAACGAGGCGATAGAGGAGCAAAGAGAGGAAAAACAGGAAGGAGAAGAAGAGGAGGAGGAGGAGGAAGAAGAAGAAGAAGAAGAAGAATCAGATAAAGGTGGAGCGTTTAGATCAGAATCGGGAAATGTGATGAAAGCTGAGGAAATTTTTAATTAAACAGAGCACAGAAAGGATTAAATTGGGAAGAAGTTGTTAATTGATCCAATTATCACGTGTATTTTTTTTGAAAACATAACAAGAAATTTCCAAGAAATAACAGAAAGATTTATGAAAAATTAGAATAAGAATAAATCAAAATAAAATAAAATAAATAAAACAAAATAAATGACATGAATTGAAGCAAACCATATGAATTTCTCTTAAGCTCAACAATGAGAGCCACGAATAGGACGATGATGATGGGGAGGCAGCACAAAGTAGCAAAGATGACAAATGAACGGAGGCGAAAGTAGGAATAACCAGAATATAACTCCACGAGGATGAGAGAAGAAATGATAAGAAGGAATGACTGACGAGAAAAAAAAAAAAAAAAAAAAGGGGGGGGGGGGGGGGGGGGGAGGAAGAATGAGAGAAGAAAGAGAAGAAAAAAGAGAAAAGAAAAAAGAAAAACGAGAAAGATAAAAACGAGAAAGATAAAAAGAGAAATAAAAGAAAAGCAAAGCAAAGAAAAGAAAAGAAAAGAAGTAATTTTCTAAAATAAAAAAATCAATCAAACCTTTTTTGTGAAGTGGTATTCTTCCTTGATAAGCAAGCGTATCCCTGCAATCGCCAGCACAATGCACACGCCCAGCCAAATAGACATAACACCAAATTCGAACTGCGGAATTTTATAAGCAGCAGAATGGATTGGAGTGTCTGTGGAGGAGAAAGAGAGGAAGGATAAATATGGAATGAACGTGGGGATTGGAGGGAGGATGGAGAGAACGGCTTTGGAGATGGAATCGAAGGAGGAGGAAGAAGGAGAAGAGGAGGAGGAGGAGGAGGAAAAGGAAGAAGAAGAAGAAGATGATGATGATGATGATGATGATGATGAAAAGGAAGAGGAGGAAGAAGAAGAAGAAGAAGGAAGTGATGAAGTGAAACGATGTGAAAGCGTGTTTGTGTTTATATCAGCTGATTTTGATGATAAGGATGAAGAGGAAGAGGAAGATAAAGAAGAAGATGATGATGCTGATGATGTTGATGAATGATGTGATGAGATAAGAGAAAAGACTAAGACAATGATGGTTTCAATTGCGAAAAAGACAAAAAGAAAAATAATCATCGAATGCTGCAAAAAGAACAGTTTTTTGATTTTCGAAAGAATTTTTGACAATTTTGGATGAGAAGACGAAAAGGAAGAAGAAGAAGATGATGATGATGATGAATCTTTATTGTTTTTGTAATCTTCGCTTTCTTTTTCTTTCTCTTCATTTTGTTCTTCACCATCCTTTTCATCGTTTTCCTTCTTGTTTTTCTCTTTCTCCTTCTCTCTTTCCTTCCGCACGTGCTCAACAAGTGTCTTGATATCTCTCTTCTGGCTCCGCGTCCCTTCTTTCACCATCAGCACGACAAGACTCAGCGAATAAATGATCAAGTTAACCACAAACGCAACACAATGTGACAGAAACCAATATCTTTCGCCTCCAATTGATATAAACGCCCTCGTGGCAAGAAGTGAGAATGACAGGAAAATCGGGAAAAAATACGACGTTGTTGGAGATGAAGCAGCCACTAAGATGGACAGTGTGTCAATGACAGAAAGAAATATCGCGTGGAATATGCCAACATTCGTGTTGTTGTCTGTGAACAAATAAGACAAAACACCATAGACAAATAGCAGTGCAATAGACAAGATCTGCAAAATAAAAGCGATCCAGAACTTGTTTCCAGAAGAACGGGGCTTAAACAGAAGATGCAAAGAGAACTTGTTTTTGGAGGAATTTCGGTGCAAATTGGTCTTTTCAGAGAGAAACTGTGAAGGAGATGTCTTTGGTGAGCGTGAAATAAAGAAGATGATGTATGAGGGCAAGAGCACTTCCCACAGTAAATACACCCAAGAAAGCGCTGATAGTGACAACGGGCGCATCAAAAATACATTCACAAAAAATGTTGCCAGAACAAGAACCGCTGAAAGAAGGAATGGAGCAATCACAGTTGCTATCAGCTGGCATTCCACCGACACCCATCGACAGACTCCGTACACAAATAAAATCACAGCAATAGACAATAAAAGGACTGAAATTCCAACTCGTGTCTCTGGTATTTCAATGATACACTGATTATATCAAAAATTGAAGATAGATTAGAGTTAAAGATTCAAAAAAATATTCTTCCTCACAACAAAAACAATACATACAAATACTCCCCATAGTAAAAATAAAACTATTCCACAAAGTGAAACAATGAAATACAAAGCAGCCCATATGTAAGCCACAAGCTTTGCATGATTTCCAGAAATGCAAAGAATTCGTCGAATTGACAAGGATGCAAACAAATTTGGAAGAAGAGAAAGGTCAAATTTTGTGAATGATAAAACAATCATGCAAAGAATGACCAATATAATTCCTTGTATCCAAGACGAATGAATATTATCAAATTTTAAAAATATCAAGGAAAGGAAGGCAAAACCTGCAAGTCCAAAATGAAGGAAATGCGTTATTATTAAGCTAGATATTACCTCATCCGAATATTGATCGTTAGCATCCATTGATTTTCAACTTTCACAATTAAAAGAGCAAAAATTTTATTCGTTAACAAAATGAAGAAGTTCTTCACACTTTTCAGAGCAATGCTAAGCCTTTGATTGTATATTTAAATAAATTTCTTTTTAAAGTGTTTAAATTGTATATATCCAATTTTTTAGCAAAATTTTATTGCAAGATATTTATTATGAATTGGATCTGAAAAACTAAAAATGAATTTTGAAATCGAAAGCGGAATTATTCAAAAATAAAATAAAGCTTCGTGGAACTTTTGTTTAAAAATTCGATTAATAAATTGAACTGTCTTTTATTTATTAATAGTTATTTTTTGTTTGTTTATTTAAATATTCATCAGTGGTTTTTTATTCTTATTCAATGTTTATTCTATAACCAAACAAATTGATGCTAATAAATTAGTCATATGAAGATCACTTTTGTTTTGAAGCGAGAAATTTTCATATGGAAAAGCAATGATAATCTATAATGTTTTCGATCAATATTCTTCTTTGAAGATTTGAAGAAGGAAGATGCAATGAAACGCATTATTACTCTTTGCATATTCTTCATTTGTATTTGTACCATTTAAGATATTCTATTCTTTTGTGTTTGCTGTTGGATAAGCATTGAAATGTTTTTGTATATTTTTTGTTTTCATATTGGTTCTTGCCTACAATTCATATCAACAATAATTTCTTGAAGGCTTTTTTTAAATATGCCAAACAGGCATTTTCATACTTCTATTTTATTATTGCTTTGTTTATTAAATAATTGGCTTGAAGGTTTTCAATGTTAATTTGTATTTGCTTCATAAAGAAAATATTTAATTAAAGCATCGTTGCTGAGAACAACTTCTGCAAAAAAAGCAAAAGAAAAGGAAGAGCGTCAGGTGTTTTTTACAATTTTCTTCAAATTTAACAAAAATTTGCCTTTGTAACAAATTTAGGCTGCAGCAAACAAATTTAAGTCAATAACAACAATTGCGCCACACATCCTTCAATCCCCCAACACCATAGCTCCACACCGTCCTGGGCAAGATGCAGAAATTTATCTTCGCCAACGAAAAATAGCTCTTGAACAAGGGCAATTGGTATATGCACGAGATAGTAACAGTTCAATCCTCAATGAACCAAAAACTCCCACAGAAAGCCACAAAGAGCCTGTGACTCAAAATCTTCCCGACTCCTCCACGGGTCCAGAAGCAAAAACTCCAGCAAAAGTTTCAACGCCATCATTCTTCTATGATGAGAGAGAAACAATTCCAGCCTCTCAAAGGCAATCTTCAACAATCAAAATGTCTTCTCGAGTGGCATCAAAGCTCTCCTCTGTGACCCCTTCACCTTCATCCTCCTCTTCCTCTTCCTCTTCTTCTCTATCTTCTGAGGGTTCTTCATATCTCTCTGGATCAACAAAATCAAGTCCATCAAAGTCTTCCACTTCTTCTTCTTCTTCTTCTTCCAGGTCTTCTCCGAATTCTGCTTCGTCAGCTCGTCAAAGTCTTTCTTCTTCTCTTTCTACATCATCATCTTCTTCATCTTCATCATCACCTTATTCTTCTTCCTCTCCTTCTCCTTATTCATCTTCACTATCATCCCCTTATTCCTCAGCCTCTGACTCACCTTCATCTTCGTATTCATCTGCGTCTTCATCACCATCAAGCTCATCTTCAGACGCGCCCACAACTTCCCTCGGAATACCTCGCCGTTCACGCGCTGCAACCGCTTTGTCTCGCTCACGCCCTCTTTTTGCACCAGAACTTTCTTCAGACAGCTTCGGGACAAGTGTTGATGGAAACATTAACAGTAATAACATTGAAAGCACAACATTCAATTCTGAGCTGATGCAGCCCCCGTCTTTCACAGACGTGCTCATTCCTTCCTCTGAACTACTACAACAGCAGAAATTGTACCAGCCACAAGACTTTGCTCCGATGCCATCATCATCATCATCATCAGCTTCTTCCTTTATCCCATCAAGCGACAACTCAGACCCGTTCTTTCTTCCATTTGATTCTTCTCATTCGCTGCATTCAGACAGGTTCTTCAGCCAGCACATAAATGCGATGTTTGATGAGATGAACCAGAAAGCAGCGTCGCCTCGTTTTTGAAATGATCTAACATTTCGTCTTTTCCACTTCAGATTATTATTCGCTAAGTTTTCTTTATTATTTTTATTTTCTATGTTTAATATTCAGATTTCAATATAATTCTGAATATTGTAATCGTTTCTTTAAGCACTGAAATTCAATTCATTTTGCATTCACTTCTTTTCTTCTATAATAGAAAACGACGCATTAATTATGATTAGCGTGTATAGAAAGTCGTATATGTTTGTATTTTTATGTAATTTTCATTCAGCCGATTAATTCTCGAAATCCTTGTTCCACGTGATTTCTCCAACATCGTCCATTTCCTCTTCATTCTCCTCGCCTTCAAAATATTCTCCCTCAAAATACTCATCTACCACCTCCTCCATTTCCTCCACTTCTTCCTTCTCTTCCTTCTCCTTTCCACTCACCCCAACTTTCTTCTTCTCGTTCTCCTTCTCTTTCCCCTTCTCTCTCACAGACGGCGGTGGCTTAGCTCTCCTCACCTCCCTCACCTTCACTCTTCCCCCAATCTGCTCCAGCACCCCCCACATCTGCACCGTCCCATCGAGCGACGCCGACGCCAAGCAAGGACGCGTCGGACACCACGCCAATGAGCTCACTGCATCTGCATGGCCCACCAGCACTGAGTCTGCTTTCGCGCGGAAATCGTATATCCACACACGATTGTCACTTCCCCCCACGGACACAAAACGAGAACATGGAGAAAGCGCCAAAGCGGCTGCAGAGACAGCCGTGGGTGAATGAGCAGTGAGGCATAGAACAGGCACGTGAAGCGGGCAGCGGATGTCCCAGCAGCGCACAGCGTCTGTGGACGACGACAGAAAAACATCAGGCATCGAAACAGGAGATTTGACAAACGGATTGGCGTCTGGAACAGTCAGAGCAGCGATTTTTCTGTTATGAGCATCTGGAATGGTTGTTATAGCTCTGCTTGTGTTTATGTCAAACAGGCAAAGTGAGCGGTCAGAGGCAGCAGCGACACACAAAGTGGACAAAGTGGATGTTGGGCACGCAATGGCAGTGATGTTCTGAGCAGACGGGTGTGAGGCAGAGCAGAGGCATTCATATCGGCCTTCTCTTTGTGAGGCCAAATCTCCGCCGCAGCTGACGTCGTCGCCGAGCACAAACGAATAGCAGCGAAGTTTTGACTGCTCTGCCACGAGAATTAGACTGTCATTGCGGAAGAAAGAAGCAGATGACACTTGGCGAAGAGGAGAATTGGCAGAAGAGGAGGAGGAGGAGGAGGAACCAGAAGAAAAAGAAGAAGATGATGACGATGATGATGAATGGGATCTTGGTGCATTAACAGCATGTGCAGCAATGCTTCTCTTGTCGAGTGGGCGGATGGCACGAGGAGAGGCTGGTCTTATTTGTGAAGCAGGTTTCTGCCTTTGAACAGCTGGCGAAACAAACATAGGCGATGGACGAGAAGGAGTGTGGGAAGATGAGACAGAAGAAGAAGAAGAAGGAAGAAGCTCTTCACTTGCTGGACTTCGAAGAGTGTTTCCGATTCGGAGCACCATTCCAGGCGCAGAGAGAGGAACAGAGAGAGATTTCAGAGCACGAGAAGAGGCAGAAATAGAAGAAGAGGAAGAAAATGAAGAGAGTGAGTAAGAAGAGGAGGAGGAAGAAGAAGAAGAAGAAGATGATGATGATGATGAAATAGTTCTCCAAACACGAACTCCATCTGCCTCAGCTGTGATGACATGGACTCCGCCGCAGCTCCATTTAGCATCGAGAATAGGAGACGAGTGGCGAAATGATTCAATTATGATGTCGCTCCCATCAACAGCTGAAGAAGAAGCAGAAGAGGAAGAAGAGGAAGAGGAAGAGGAGGAAATAGAAGAAGAAGAAGAACTGTATTCTCTCAGAGGAATTGAAGCAGAAGAAGATGAGGAAGAATATGAAGAATAGCTCGAATTATAACACTGCATTGCTCGAAACGGTGCTGTAATCTGCAGATTTCCTTCAGAAGTGACACACGCCAGGCGCATTCCGTCTGGAGACCAGCAAATGCGATGGATTGGGCAGCTGCTTCCGCTACCGCCACGGCGCCTGAACAAAACAGCGTCGCTGGGAGAGCAAGGGACAGGGCAGTCAGTTGGATAGATGAATGATGGATGGGAAGGGATGAGCAGTTGTGTGGCTGATTGGTCGCTGTCAGCAGAGGATCTGCGGTGTGTTGTGAGTGAAGGTGCTTTTCTGTTGCTGTTTGAAGAGTGTTGATGGACGATGGAGTTGTGAGAGTTTCTATTTGAAGAAGAGGAAGAGGAAGAGGAAGATCCAAATCTTCCCGCTGACGCTGAGCGAGCCGTGCTTCTTGGCTGTTTATCTCCGATTCTCCGGAACGGCTTGCTGACAGCGCCGTACCCGGAAGACTTGATCTTCGAGTGGAACATGACTGGCATGTCCCTCAGCGGCGGGGTGCGTCTGTCGACAACAGAGCCAAAGCAAGTGGTGCGTGGGGGAGCTCTGAGGGAAGGCTGGGACTCATAAGACATGGACTTGTTCTTCTGTGCAACGGCAGCCACGAGACGGTGGCGGAGGGACGGGGCTTGGGAGAGGAAAGAAGAGGAAGGGGAGGAAGAGGAAGAGGAAGAAGAGGTGGAGGGAAAAGAAGAAGAAGAAGAAGAAGAGTCAGAAGCAGAATTCAGACAGAACGATAAATCAGTTCTCTTCTCGTCAGATGGCATGCACCTTGGGGTGAGTGTGATGCTCTGGAGACCAGGCAGAAAAGCAGCTGCCACACACACACGCACCTTCCCATCCAACTCGCTGTCTAAACAGAGGCAGGCTGATGAGGCTGCAACAAGTGACAGAGATGAGGGAGAAGTAACAGCAGCAGAAGAAGAGGAAGAGGAAGAAGAAGAAGAAGAAGGCGCATCAGAGCAAAACGTGCAGAGCACAGTGCGTGTCTGGTTCATCGTGTCGAGGGAGACGATGCCTGCAGTGGTGACCGCAATGATCACAGTAGGCGGGCCAAGCAAAGTGAGAGAGGGGCCTCTGGCAAAAGTGAGCAGGAGCACTGGTGGTGTGAAGGCGTCTGCAGTAGACTCTGTTTTGACAGGGAGTGTGCCAACAAGCTCGGCCTGAGAAGAGCCCGAGCTGCTGTCGCTGAGGGTGACAGTGACTGGAGGCAGCCGTCTGGCCGCAACAGAAGCAGATTTGGCGGATTCTGCGCGCTCAAATAACACAAGTTCCCTCAGATGTGCTGGGTGTGTGTCTCTTTCTGGGTGTGCACTGCCACAGAGCAGCGTGGGAGCGAATGCGGAGGACGCTGCCTGCTCTGCTCCGCCCCCCAGCGACGCTTTCGTGCCCCACTGCGACGAGAACAGTGGGGCGGTGTCGAAGCGCAGGGCCACGACGCAGCGGAGCAGATGCGGCTGCGACAGATCTGTGTCTTGTGAGATGAGTTCTCCATCGTCAGATAAAGTAGTGTCTCTTGAAGTATTGCTTGTGTAGTCATCTTGCTCCAGATCGAGAACAATAACGCGTCCGTCGTGTGTTCCTGCTGCCAAGAATGGCCTTGATCCTCCGCATGACGTGATTACGGATATTGTCGAAGATGATAGAACCGATGAGTGAAATAGAACGCATCCGTGTTTAATACTTAAAATTCTAACGGTTCTGTCATCACCTGTTGTTGCAAGCCAATCTGGATTTGATGGGCAAAAGCATACGCCGGTTGTTCCTGCTCCTCCACCATGCCCTGAAAGAATATTCACTACTTTTTGTGAAGGAATATCGATAACAGCAACTGATGACGAAAGACCAAAAGCTGCAAGCTGCCCTCGTGGGCAAGTTCCACAACAAATAATTGAACATCCGCTCAAATTTGCATCGAGTTTGGATGGTGGTGAATCGTAGGACGGAGATGACATGATAATTCCATTATCTTCCTTTGAATTCAATTTTACAACATATAATCCAATTGACGTTGAAATAAGAAGCAGATACTTGGTACAAGATGAAAAGGAATTTTTTGAATGTGATTCTTTATGACTGTTATCCTTTTTATCAATTGCACACTGCTTAAGTTCATCTGTAATTGAACTCTCATTAAACTCTTGTGTCGATTCAAGAAAGGTAATACACGTTATTGTAGCTCCAGTGCAAGCTATCTCAAATGGTTTGGTGGATGTTTTCTTATAATTTAAGGCAGTAACTTTATCACTGCAAGATCTTCTCCAGCAAACAAATGTTTCACACAATGCACAACATTCTGAAATTTGTACAGGAAGATAAAAATTGGAGCTTAAGTCCCATTGAGCTTCTCCTAGCATACGCCGTATGCGTTGACAATATCTCTTGATTGGTCCTAGGAAAGATAACTTTTTTCAAATTATTTAACCATTATAGAATTTTTTTGATTTGATTCCTTTTATAAATTTTTTATGCAAATATTCCATTTTTCGCTTGATCACAAATCATCAATGTTTGCTCCATTTCCATTTGAAGATAAAATAGATTTCTAACTGTCTTTTCGTTAATATAAATTTTTTATTTTGATTTGTTTGAAATAGAATTAGCTATGTCAATTATCCGAAAAATCGTCGCTCGTGAGATCTTGGACTCTCGTGCCCTTCCAACTGTGGAAGTTGATTTGTTCACAGACAAAGGAATGTTCCGCGCAGCTGTTCCATCAGGCGCTTCAACTGGTATCTACGAAGCATTGGAGCTCCGTGATGGAGGTTCCCGCTTCCTTGGAAAGGGCGTGTCAAAAGCTGTTGCAAATGTCAACACTGTTATCGCACCAGCTTTGATTGGAAAATCTGTTATGGATCAACGTGCTCTTGATAAGATCATGTGCGATCTTGATGGTGACAAGAAGAAGAACACTCTTGGAGCCAATGCCATTCTTCCAGTTTCAATGGCAGCATGCAGAGCCGCAGCAGCTGAAAAAGGTCTCCCATTGTACAGATACATCGGAGAATTGGCTGGAAATTCCACATTCCGCCTTCCAGTTCCATGCTTGAATGTCATCAACGGAGGAAAGCACGCTGGAAACAAGCTTCCAATGCAGGAATACATGATTGCTCCATGTGTTGCAACATCATTCGCCGAATCCATCCGCATGGGAGCTGAAATCTACGGATGCTTGAAGGGCATTATCAAGGCTCGCTTTGGAATCGACGCCACCAACGTTGGAGATGAAGGAGGGTTTGCACCACCAGTTATCGATGTTATGGAACCACTTGAACTTCTTGTTGAAGCTATCGAGAAAGCTGGATACACAGGACGTGTTCGTATCTGCATGGATTCAGCAGCTTCTGAATTCTATGATGAAAAAGATAAGACATATAATCTTGGATTCAAGGATTCAACACCCAAGAAGATCTCTGGTGACGAATTGAAGGCAACATACGTTCAAATGGCCACAAAATATCCAATTGCCTCATTTGAAGATCCATTTGACCAAGACGATTTTGAGAGCTATGGAAAATTGACTGAAGAATTGAAAGAGAAACACGTTCAAGTTGTTGGAGATGATCTGCTCGTGACAAACACTGACAGAATTAAGATGGCTTTGGAAAGAAAAGCTTGCTCTTCATTGCTTCTCAAAGTTAACCAAATTGGATCAGTGACCGAAGCAATTGATGCTGCCAAGATGGCTCTTGATGCAGGATGGTCTGTTATGGTTTCTCATCGTTCTGGAGAAACTGAAGACACTTTCATCGCTGATCTTGTTGTTGGTCTCGGCTGCGGACAAATCAAGACAGGTGCTCCATGCAGAGGAGAAAGAACTGCTAAATATAACCAGCTTATTCGTATTGAGGAAGAGCTCGGAAAAGATGCTGTGTTCGGTTATGAAGCATGGAAACACTAAATTAATTAATATATTTTTTGTGAATTTTTTGGATGTTGGTGCTTTAGTTTGCTTTTAAAGTCTTTCTCTTTTTAAGCGCTTTTTGATAAACCATTCAAATAATTGGTTATAATATTTATCAACAATATTTAATCGCTTTTCTTGAAAACAATGAATACAATTTTGAAAAATGATTTTTTTCGTGAATGAGATCATCTGGCTGAACCTTTTTGAAATCATACTTTCATTCGAGTTTTGATCAAAATTTATATCTCAATGGTTTTTTCGAAAATAATATATTTCCATTAATATATGGTGCAAATTTTTAGCAATTTTGAAAAAAACTGAGAATTGTTCCAAACTTTTTCTGCAATCATTTCATTATAAGTCAACCGAAACAATGCAATTAATTGCAGAAAAATACAAAAATTGAGAAAAATATTTGTAAGAGAAGAATGGAACAAAATTCATAATGCAAAAAATTTTGATTCATATCATCAAAAGATGCATGAATTTTCCGATGCAGTTCATTTTTTGGAAAATCTAAATTGGAGTCAAAAATTTATGATCAAAATTCGAACGAAAGTTTAATTTTAATAAGGATTGGCGAAATGTAATAATATGGGGGAAAATGTTTTTCTTCAAGCGTTTTCATTGAAAAACTATACACTTTTCATTGAGTTTTTAAGATTTAGAAACACATAAAAAATGGATGCATTTTTCAACATTTGTGAAATGTTGGAAAACTTAATGTTTTGCTTTCAACGATGCCTTTTTACGGATATGAAAATCAAATTTATTTTGAAATCTGAGAAAGCGAAATAAAGTTATGAGTGAAGCAATTTTTTCTTGCTTTGTGCATAAAAAGCTTGAAAGACCATATGGGTAATTCTTTTTGAAAAGTCACAAATGTCTAATATACAAATAAATCAAAAATTTCATATTTTGCACAAAATTTTGTAAACATGCTCCAAACTTTCCTAATATGGATCTATTATTGGATAATGCTATTTCATCCATTCAAGTGAAGTTTCGTGAATGTTAAAAAAATTTTGAGAAAAATATGAAATTTTTGATTTAAATGAAAATAAAACATCTGCGACTTTTCAAAAAGAATTACCCATATTTTTCCCCATTTGTTTTTATAATGATTTTTTAAAAAGCTGGAGAAGGGAAAAGAAAAATGGTTGCAGAAATAGAGTCAATGGATTTCCGCTTTTGAGAAAACTAACTTGAGAGAATGGTTCGAATACTGACAGATGGAAAAGCCAGGCTAGTGGATACCACCAACTTCGGCAAATTCAAAAAAAAAAAAAAAAAAAAAAAAAAAAAAGTAAAAAAAAAAAAAAAAAAAAAAAAAAACATTAATTCATTTTGATTGTTCAAGTTTGTATTTTTCATCATTGATATTTTGAAAAATGAAGATTCTAGTTCTAGCTTCAAAAAGAAGAATGATCTTTCAAATAATATATATGGGTAATTCTTTTTGAAAAGTCGCAAATGATTAATTTTCAAATAAATCAAAAATTTCATATTAAACTCAAATTTCTGTTTCCGCTCATAAATCTTCTTTCCAATTCATAAAATAGCATTATCAAAAAAAATAGATTCCAAATTAGTGAAGTTTAGTGAATGTTAACTAAACCTGTGTGACGTGATGGAGATTTTGTCTTCACGTCCGTCAGAAAAGATTTTTCGCGTCAGTGGCTATTTTTTTTTTTTTTTTTTTTTTTTTTTTTTTTTAAAGATTCAACATTATCTTTTGAATTTGACATTCTAAATAGTTCTTTTTCAAATTTAAATGAATATTAACAAAACTGTTAATAAAATAAAATTTTCGAAACAAACCCTTAATTTTATTACATATATTTAATATGAATGAATAATGCTGAAAAAAGAAACATCAGGAATATATTGCCTGACGATCTTCATTTTGTGCACACCTGCTTATTTATGTTTATGCACATAAGTTCTATTTAGCTTTACAGAATGTATTTATGTGTGTGGTTTGTTTTTTCTTTTTGATAATTTTTTCAAAAATATTAGGCTTTATATGATATTTCTGATGTACATGACACGAATATTATTGTATCAGATTGATGATTTTTGGCAGACACTGTATTCCTATCATTATTAGATAATTTGAGATATATGTCTAAAAGATTCGAGTTTGCAATTTTTGTTTTGCCATAAAATTCTCCTTTTCATCTTCTCCTCCACCTTTATTATATCATTCTTCATCTCAGTGGCTTCTACATCATTTTTCACACGGAAAGCACTTCCACAAAACACGCTCTTCATCAAATGGATATGTGAAACAAATTGGAACTGAATTTCAGCGAGAAACGCCTGAAACACCTACTTCGTTTTATTTAAACATTCTTCGCTTTGAATGGTGTGAATGGAAAGATTCAAATGATGGATCAAGTAATAGAGGAGCGCTTAATGTAAACCGAACAAATGAAAATTTCTTAATCAATTCTTGTTCATTTCATTTATCAACATCTTCTTCACCAGATCCATCTGCCTCGTCTGCCCTCTTCCAACAGACCCAGGGCTCCCTCACAGTCTCTGCCCTCACCATCATCCACAACTCCACAAATCCCATCACCCCCATCCTCTTCCACCTCTCCGATAACTCCCCTTCCCTCAACCTCAACACAACCACCATCACCGGAACAACCTCCATAACAATAAAAACACCTCTCTTCTTCCTCACTGCTGGCTCCCTCGCCCTCAACCACACAGCAATCACCAGTCTCTCCCTCAACAGCCAAAGCATCTTCCACCTCACCTCCCTCACAAATCCACTCACTCTCAACTCCTCCAACATCACCCACATCACCTCCACAGCCACTCCCACCAGCTGTGTTCTCTCCTCTGCCACCTCCCCTGCCCTCTCCCTCTCCCTCGCCAACTGAACAATCACCAGTATCAACTCAGAACAGTTGAGCCAACAAACTGCCACCGATGGCGGGTGCATCTCATTCGCCTCATCTGCCCCTGCTAATACGTTTTCAGTGAAAAGAAAGAAGTTCAACGAGAATGAGATGAACGAGCAAAACAGTAGAATTAAATGGAAGAAAAGAAACGTATCCAAAAATGTTAAGTGTGAATGCAATAAAAGCAACGAACAATAATAAACTGTTTATTCCACAGTTTTCGAGATATTTTTTCGTTCATCTCAATGTTTATAAAAAATTTCCAAATACAGAAGATCTTATAATTTTTCACCAGTTTTTATTTTGATATGAAATGCTAAAAATAAAAAAAAAACCTCAAAATAATGTTGCGTGCAAATGAGAAACATGAACCACAACATAAGCAATGCATCTAATGCTTTTTGCCTTTTGAATGCCTTTTATCTTCCAGTTTGCTACGCATCCCAGAGATAATTCTTTCACTGTTTGCTTCAGAATAAATTTCGAGATCTTCAAAACGATTGTCTTCAGTCAAATCATTTTCTTCGAAGGGTTGAGATAGTATTTATTTTTCTTTCTTTTCTGATATTAACACTTTCTTATAATAAATGTGTAGATGATGATAATGAAGATTATAATGTGGAAATTGATGACAAAGAAACCGATTTTGATGAAAATAAAGTTGATAATGACAATTCATTCGATGATGATTCATTTCTTTTTGGTTGTTATCATCTCCTTCATTATTTCCTTTGGCTTGATTGAATTAATATTCATCTGCTTCATCAAACGTATCCAAATTTTTTTCATTTACTGAGTTAAAATTATGGATGAATAATATCATATTTTAATTTCCGTAATAAACAAAAATACAGAAAATAATTCATTTTTATTTGACTCTTTGTTGATTTCGTTTTCATCAGTATATTTTTCTGTTGATGATCTAATTGTTGAAAGAATGTTGATTTCACAATTCAACTGATATTCATTTTTCGTTTTCAAAGAATCTCCTTGAAACTCCGGCTAATGAAGATATTTTTGGTTCTCTCTTCGAAGATCCAAATGAAGAAAATTGATTGTTTTCAGCAGGTGACCAAACAGAATCTGCTTTCGAGTGATGAGATGTAATTTATGAAGGAAACAAATCAAAAATTCAAATATATTCTTTTAATATCAGACTATTTCAAGGCTTAGCTTGACATTTTTTCCCTCAATAAACCGAGATGCTATCATTTTTCTCTCAAACTCATGGAAAGTTTGACCTGACTTGTCCTGACAGGCATGACGGTCACTGATGATCTGAAATACCTTTTTTGCCTTTTCGTCAGCATCCCATTGAAACATTTTTATTTTTTTATAAATGAGATTAAATATTTTTTGTGATTTTCTTGTGCAAAAATAATAATAATGGACAAAATAAAATAAAATATTTGATTTTTCTTGAGCAAAACGAAAATTTTTAATTAGAAAATATTACTGACGTGGAATTTTTTCCAAGTCCGTCAGAATTGAAAAATTTCACGTCAGTAGTCATTACGTCACACAGGTTTAATGTTAACAATAATTTGAGTGAAATAAAAAAAAATATGATTTACTTGAAAATTTTCATTTGCGACTTTTCAAAAATTATTCCCCATATGGGTGATAATTTTTGAAATCATATTTTTTCATTCAAAAATTTAGGTGTTAAAACATTTCTTGAATATCAATTGAAAAAAATTGAAAAGTTAAAAGGCTTATTGAATCCATTTTAATCTTTGATTCAGAAAAACCATTTGTTTTTAAAAACAATCATCATGCTTTTTCGGCGAGATATAACCTCGTTGACAGACAAGTTGAGCAAAAGTACAGATAGCAAATGAAAAGTACTCTTTTTCTAATTATTATAAAATTATTATTATTTGGCGAAACTTCGTCTATCATGTTCTATCTAAATAATTCGAAAAATACAAAAATAATGGGTGAGATCATTGACTGAAATTGTTCTTTCGCGAATCTTCTCATATGGCTTTAAAACATTAATGGATTCTGTTGTTTGTATATATAATTTTAATTATTATTTATTTTCTTAAAGAAAAATTTCATTATTTAAATTATAAGTAACAAAAACACAAATTCTTTTTTAATGTCTTTGCTTGGGAACTCCGCTGACGAGAAAAGAATGTATCACCTTAAAAGTGCTCGAATAATCATTACATAGATGGTTCGTGGTATAAATAATATTGATGTTTGTAATTTCAATTTTTTATTGAAAAAAATAATATTTTGTATTCGGTCTTGGATCCAAACATCACAGAAACGAAATGACTGAAAAAATTGATGGAACATTTGATATTTTGTAATTAATACTGTTTAGTTGCACTAACACGTGAAAATAATATTGAACATTCTTTAAAAAGATAATAATTTTGAAATCTTCTTTGCTGCGTGCTATTTTTGTTCTGAGGCGCATTTGACATTTCAATTTTGTGAATAGGATATGGATAGAAGAATCTTCGAATTCTCGATTTCAAAAACAATTTGAATGAATATTGTCGAAAAATAGAGAAAAAAGGAATAAAAAAAGAAAAATTAAGATAGAAAAATTGAAACGCTATAAATTATCTTTTTCGAATTCTATTTTTTATTGAACCATTTGGATTCTACGAAATTGTTTTCATTTTGTGAACCCTGTCTTCTAAAGGTTGGGATGAAAAAAGAGGAAAACGAAGAAACACTAAAAAATGAAAAAATAGCTTTATTGGCGTTTGGTTGCATCTTTAAAATTCGTGAAATAGTATTAATTAATTAATTTCTTTTTCTTTTCTTTTGCTTTTCTTTTTCTAACGTATTTTATATATTTTATTTTTTTGATTGAAGAAAAAAGTGAACTTTTCCAGAACGAAATCAAAGATATTATCTTATATCATGGGGAGCTTAACGACCTGACGCAACTTGAGCAATTATCATCTTGAGAGTTTTCAATTAGATATTATTCATATATAAAAATTGAAAACACGTTGTTGTCAATCATATTCATTATATTCGAAAGGCAAGAAAAGAACTGGAAGTGCATGCAAGAGACGTGGATTAAAAGAGAAAGAGAATGGAGAAAAGGAAAGAGGAAAAGAAATAGAAGCGAAGGAGCTTTTTATGAGATGACTGGACGTGCGTTGTGATTATCTGTACTTCGATCAATCGAAGATAAAAAATTTTGTGATATTTTTTTTTTTGAAACCTTGTTCAGATATTCAGAGAGGAATAGAAGAATTGTTGAGAAATAGGTTGTGGTCGCATTTATTCCTTGAGTTAAATGATGAAAAGTTGAGATTTGAAAGCTGTTAACTTGTTGAGATGTGGGGCAGTTGAAGCTTTCGATGAAAATTTTCTGATATCTTTTGTTCACAGCAAATTCTAAGTTTTTTGATGTGTTTTATTGTTTCACATACTTTCAAAATTATTGTTGAAAATGTGAATATTTTATTTTTCAAAAGATAAGAAAAATGAGTTCACATTCATTATTATTCTTGAAACCTTGTCGTTAAATACAAAGGATAAAAGAAATCTCATAAGAATTTTCATTTTTCTTGTTTTTTTTTTAACAAAAGCTATTGAGAAATAAAACAAACACATATTTTATTGTGAAAATGAAATTACTTTTTTTCATTCATAAAATGAGAAACATAAATCAAATTAACACAATCAATTCAATAAAAGCCAAACATCAAGAACTTCCTTTTGAATATCATAGATTTTCTTTTGTTTGTGAAAAAACATATAAAAGAAAAATAATTCATTTTCATCTTGTCAAGATTTTTATATCCAAAAATAAAAACAAAGTAAAATATAAAAAAATACAATAAATTATCATTTTCCCATTTATTCCCACTCTCTTCTTCTTCAAAATCATCTCCTCAATCTTGTGTTCTGCATAGATGCAATAAACTCTTCCACACAAACACTATGAAATTCTTTAAATAATCCAGCTTTTTTATTTATTATCAACTTTCTTTTAGTAAAAAACTTGTTCAATTTCATTCATTCCTTTAATCGCGTTCGCCTAATTATTCAACTCAATGCATAAAACAAATTTTTGTCCATTATATGTTGCTATAAACTTACTTATTCGGTTTTCTGATCTATGCAACATATATATTGAAAAACTTTCACAAAATATTATTTTTTTCAATAAAAAATTGAAATTACAAACATCAATATTATTTATACCACGAACCATCTATGTAATGATTATTCGAGCACTTTTAAGGTGATACATTCTTTTCTCGTCAGCGGAGTTCCCAAGCAAAGACATTAAAAAAGAATTTGTGTTTTTGTTACTTATAATTTAAATAATGAAATTTTTCTTTAAGAAAATAAATAATAATTAAAATTATATATACAAACAACAGAATCCATTAATGTTTTAAAGCCATATGAGAAGATTCGCGAAAGAACAATTTCAGTCAATGATCTCACCCATTATTTTTGTATTTTTCGAATTATTTAGATAGAACATGATAGACGAAGTTTCGCCAAATAATAATAATTTTATAATAATTAGAAAAAGAGTACTTTTCATTTGCTATCTGTACTTTTGCTCAACTTGTCTGTCAACGAGGTTATATCTCGCCGCTTTTTCTCTTTTGAATTATAATTTTCTTTCAAAAAACGAACAATCTTTGAAAAATAAAAACCCCCGAAAAAAGATATGATTTCAAAAATAATCGCCCATATACATAAAAAATAATTATGAATATAGTTAGTGTTAATAATGGTGGACACTTTCAATAACTGTGGACAGTCGAATTTTCTCAACAACCATTGATAGTTGCATTTTGATAATTAGCACAATTATTCCTTCAATGAATATGAACTTATAAGATATTCAGAAATGTTACAACTTGCTCTTCAGAATCAAGAAAATAGCATTTTCTATTTTCGGAGAAACCCTTAGAAATTAAAATATCATAGTTTCTCCGAAAATTAAAAATGTTTTTTTCAAAATTCTGCAGAGCAAGTTGTTTCATTTCTGTATGTCTTATAAGTTCACATTCATTGAGGGAATAATTTGGTCTATTGTCAAAAAGCAATTATCAACGGTTGTTGAGATAATACAGCTGTCCACAGTTATTGAAAGTGTCCACCATTATTAACACTAACTATATATACAAAATGTGATGAACAAATAATCATAAAAAAAGAGTTGTTATTTGAAAATAAAATGAGAGAAAAATGGGTGATTTGGAAATATGAACAGAATAATTGAAAAGAGAGCAACAATATAACAAAACATAAACATAGATTTTCACAAAACGAAAAATGAAAGAATGATAAAAAATTCAAGGTGTTTTTCATTGCGCTGAAAATTGAAAATGTTGATCATTCAGAATAAACACACGGAAAAAGAAAATAATGACTCAAATCTTTCAAACATCACTGAAATACAAAAATGAAAACGAAAATGAAATAATTGTATTGTTTCATGTTCTCGCCCTTCATGCAGAAGCGGATGAAAACTGAAAAACACATCTGAATTGAATATTCAACCACTCTGATTTCGCTTTTCGCTCTCTCATCTGATTGCACATCATTCAAAATTACCATTGACTTGAAATCCTTTAAAGCATATTTCCCAGTGTTTTCACAAATGTTAACAATACAACGAAGTTGTGTCAATTGTCTTAAAGAAGCCAGGACGTTGAACAATTGCTGCTCAAAGAACAATTCAGCTTCACTGCATATCCGAGATTAACGAGACAGTCACAACTTTTGAGTCTTCTGTGTAATCGATTGCATCTGACACAGTAACCATCATCACACCAGCCGGAAAGTGTTGGAAAAACTCACGCTTCATCACAAACAGCGACGGGCGATCGTCTTTGTTCTGCGCCACTGCTGATCTCACCAGGCCACAGAATGCCGCACCTTCGATTTCTGACATGTCTGGCCTCTCCCCATTCACAATCTTCTGCCCTGCCACTTCAGCCTCATAGTCTCCAAATGGGATCTCAAGGGCCAAGCACTCCCACAGCATCATTCCTATAGAAAACACAGCCGTCTTCTTCGTTGCATGGTTCTTTGTTCCATTCATCAATTCAGGTGCCTTCCATCGCATACATTCTTTCCTGTTGTCTTCCTCGTCTTCAAAGGCAGACGATGGCATTGAATCTCTGCTATTCTTATTCACAGTCGAGCAATCAGATGAAGATGTGATTATCGTTGAGTCTGACGAAATAGATGAAGAATCTGAATCTGATGAACAGTCAGAGTGCATCGCAACGCAGATGACCATGTGTTCGGAGAACAGTACAATGAGAGGACTCAGATTGGCAAGAGAAGAAAGAGGGTTTTCCATTTCATCAAACGAGTGGAGAGCAAGATTAGCCACCCAGAACAGGATTTGAGCAGCTGTCATTTCCCTCTCCTCCAAAGTGCCAATTGCCATCTCCTTCTTGGCATTCCTTCCATGAAGCAGCATGAACAGCGAATCCCTCAGGTCCACAATCAGCTTCTCGTGAGGCACCGAACATGCCATCGCATCCACCAGATTCGACATGGATGAAGTGGTTGGACACATATTCTCTGGTCGGATAAAAGTGGAATCTGTATCTGTCGTTGAAGTGGATGAGATGGATGAAATTGATGGTGAAGGAGTTCGCTTTCTGGTCTCTTCCTCTTCTTCAACCTTCTCTAATGCCCATTCAGGAATCTTGTCTGAATCTTTCCCCAGAATATATTCAGTAGATCCACTCTCACTCAACAAATGTTCTGATGATTCTGAATGCTCCATATTTGTCTCATAAATTCTCTTCTTTATTCTTTCTTCATTCTTCTTCTCTGCCTCTCTCTCTGCTCTTCGCCACTGCTCCTCCGGTGACATATCCATCGTAACCATTTCAAACGCTTTCGGATCCTTCTTCACTGTATCATTCACAATCTCTTCCAGTTCTTCTGTTCGTCTCTTAGATTTCCTCCATCGAACTGTAATAATTATTGATACGATCAGCACAATTAATAGAACAATAGCCATAATAATTACAATTAGCAACCAATAGGATTTTCCTTCATTTTCTCTTTTCACAATTCTTTCGTCTCCATTCACCTTGGGCTCGCTTTTATTCTTTAGGATGAATGATTCAGTAGATGATTGTTTGTAGGTATTCCCAAATAGAATGCACACAGATACTTCTGCTTCTTCTGGAGCTGAATCAACAAAGCCCGAATTAATAACAGAGAAGATTTTTGTCTCCGAAACGCAATCTTCGTCTTTGAAATGGAACGTTGAAATTGACTTTTCATTGTTAATGGTAGTCACAATTTGAAACGAAAGATTGCATGGAAGAAGCAAATGCCCCATAAAAATGATCTTCATTGTTTTTTCTGTTTTTTCCATTTGCACAGAACCCAAAACTGGTATGAAAAATGCTGATCCTCTTTCTCCTGCAATTCCTCCCAAGTTGCATTCCTCGTCCAAAATCCAAAGCGATGTGTTTGGTAATATCCCATCTCCACCTTTCAAGCTTACAACATCCAGCAGTCCAGAATCTGAACAGATGATGTTTCTCCTCGCTGAAGGATATCCTTCAATTGATGGCTTGTTGTTGTTGAACATTCCCATTTCAATTATCACATTTCCTCCACTCATCGAAAGTCCTCCCTCTTGTGAATTTGATATTGTTGTATCTTTCATCACCACTGAGCTATATTCTGCATCTACAAGAGATCCATTCCATCCACAAAGATCTGATTTAATCTCATTGTTGTTATTTTCTTTTGAATTTTCTAAATCCCCACTGAAAATACATGAATCCATTAAAATTTCAGAGCAAGAAAGCAAGGAAACGATTTTCCCTTTGTCAACTTTTGACGAGGAATTGCCTATTTCACAATTTGATATATTCACATTTCTCCTGTTGCTGATACAAACAATAGGCGTATCTCCTTTGCATGAGACATTCAAAATCGCACATTCAGACAAAGCAGAATTCATTGCAACGCTCTGCGCTTTGTTCACTGCTCCATCAAAACTGATGATGCTCTTTTGGCTGATAGCCTCACTAATCACCACTTCCTTCATCGAGATGTCTTCGCACAACACAACAAACAAATCCTGAAGTGACACAACATTCATAATTGAAGCAGAACGTAATTGGACAATTCCTTTTTCGAAAGAGCATAACGAAACAGTTTCTATCTGTTCAATGGAAATTTTATCAAAGCCCAGCATCCCTCCTTTCATCCGAATAAGTTCATTAAAACCAACTTTTGAATTCGTATTCTCTGGCTTAAACGCAACATCGACGATCAGCATGCTGCCTTCATCAATTTCCACAATTGCCTCGTGACCTGATGAAAATAAGTCTGCAAACAGGAATTCGATTGATTCCAGGCGATTTCTTCCTTTCGTTTTAATCAGAGCTGAGCCAACAACAGGAATAGCTGATAACACAACCAGCTTTGCTTTTGCGAAGCTTTTCGACTGAATGGTGATATCGCTCAGCTCAATCTCCTTTTCAATCTCACTTTGCTCATCAATAGCCACAATTCTCAGGAAGTCACCAACAAGATGACTAACACCATATCCAACAGACAGACAGGGACGAATGTTTGTGCCACACTGCCGATCGTTCGCTCCGCTATTCCCAAACACATTAGAGACAACAATCGTGCTTGCCTGGTAGACTGTAATCAGGTCGATCAAATCAACTGGCTCGGAAAGTGTTGGATCAATCCCATAAATCGCATTCAGGCGAATAAAAGAGTCCGCTCTCAAATCCATCACAAACTGTGTCTCGTTGATTTGGTTCGAGATGTTTGTGCATTCAATGAAAATGTCTCGGCCAACAAAAGCCTTATTGCCAGAAAATGCGATATTTTTGAAAAGAAAGTTCAATTCTCCTCTTTCCTCACACTCCAAGAATGCTCCACCTCCTCTTCCGCTTGCAACAGAACAAGAGCATTGCGCTATTCGTGAATCTTCCACTTTCAGCGAGCCATCCGAACTCAGCACAAAGAAAAGAGAACCGCCTTTCTCAGACGAAAGAGCTTTGCACGACTCGATTGACGAATTTCTCACAATCATTTCAACACTTTCACTGCTGCAATTGCTGCTGCTAACACACGATCCATCATCCTTCCTTGAAACAGAAAAGAATGTCGATTCATTTATATTTATCATTGTTTTCATATTGCGTCTTGTTGCTTCTGCTGCATTCTTCACGTTAATTATGCTTCCGCTCTCAATTGTGGATGAAAGAACATTCATTTTGTTCATTCTACATTCGCATTTGCCAAACACATCGAATACACCTCGCTTCGTGTGGATCCTTTCAACATTCAGGCTATCAACAATCAGCGTTCCTTTCCCCATTTCCACAAACACATAGTTTTGTGCCATATTGCCCGTGCTTGTTGAAGAAAACCAGCACTCTTCAAACGTTAAAGTTCCATCTTCGTTTTTCACAATGATTTCTTCTCCATTTTCATGTATAAACTCCACTGATAGAATTATCCACGAAAATGTCAGAGCCTTATTGTTTCTGATCAATCCTATTCCTTCAGTTGGTTCTTCTTGGCTCACTGCCAACGTCGAATGGCTGGCTTCCACTTCAGATGTTGTTCCAGAGCATATCTTGAAGTCGGAAAGAACAAAGCTGTCCTTCAAAACTGTCTTGTCGTGAATTATTATCTCTTTTTTTGTCTCGCTTCCGTCAATCTGCTGCATCCCTTTCCAGAAAGAAAAGCACGGATCGTCTGCACTTCCACACCTCTTCACATCAAAGCCAAGTGAAGAGACGTGTATCTGGGAATTCGAATAACTCACAAGAAATCTGAAGAGGTCAGCATTGTTGAAGACATCGTCACTCCCCACAAACAGATTTGCTGCATTTTCCATTGAAGAATAATCAAACACGAACGAAGATGATGTCACAGTTACATTCAAATCAAACGACAAAATGTAAATATGCTCCCCAAATTTCGCATCATTGGCTTCCAAAACAATTGCATCAAAAACAAAAGGAGTTCCGATTTCTGAATCCGAGCAGTCAACATAAAGAAATCCACCTTTTCCAATTGTCTGTGAGCATTCACAATTTTTTCCTATTGTTTTGTTGATCATCAATTGCTGCTCTGCTTTCAACGTGATTCGAAGTGCTCCGCCTTCTGCCCCATTCTCTGTTTTGGCCCCAGAAATATTGCATGCTTCAATTACAGCCGAAGAAGAAGAAGCAGAAATCGGCGTGAAACCAAACTTCACATCTTCAATTGTACAACGAATCAGCGAAAATGTTCCTCCATTCACAGAAATCAGAGAATATGAAAGCGTGCCTTGTTGCCTCGCTGAAAATGCACAATCAATCAAATGAAGCATCCCATTTTCAGGAGAAGAAGATATCAGAACTTTTCGATTGGTGCTGAATCCCAACGGCAACACGAAATCAACAAGGCAAAATTGAAGATTCTTCGAATTGACAATCAACGCTGAAGAAAAGTCGGAACGAATAATTTCAGAAGCAAAATCAAGCTTTGCATGTGCTTCAGAGACCGAAGATTTGACCTCGAAATTGGACAGATCATATTCATCTTGAATGACAACGTTTGAGCCAATCCATATAATTCTATGCGAAGAATTCAAATTGGCATTATTCACACCTCTCCAGAAAGTGTTGCAGGGAAAGTTCAAACTGCCACATCCAATCACTTCAATTCCATTTTGGTCAACAAACACCTCATTCGAATGGTATGTCACCAGAAATAGAAGCAGATCAACAGGTTCACCAAAAAATCTTTTGTCAATGCCTTTCATATCCACTGCAGACACCTCATTTTCGCCATATAAGTTAAAGATGAAGCGACTCTTGCTCACTGTTTGGTTCAGATCAGAACAGCTGACAAACAAATCCCTCCCGCACCAAGCATTATTTTCCATGAACTCCATCTCTCCCAATTTGAAGTTGTTTGTGGAATCGTCACTTAAACAAAGAATAATGCCTCCTCCTCTTCCGCATGTCTCATTGGCTTCGCATTTACTTATTACAACATCTTCCATATCGAACCTGTTCTCAAAGGCAAGCTCACATTCAACAACGCCTCCATCGCCATTGCGCGATATGCATCTCACAAATTCACATCCTCGAGAAATGGATGCCCGCTCCACGTTCCTCAGCGCAAATATTCCTCCGCATGAAGCAGAGCAATCAGAAATATTCGCTGCATCGATTTCAAATCTTTCTCCTTCAATTTCCTGGATCAATCCATCTCCTTCAGATACAACATGAGATGCATTCAGATTGTTGACAAACATCTCTCCTCTCTCCAACCGAGCTATTCCGAAGCTCGACAAAAAAGAAAGATAAGAAAATAATACGCTCTCAAGCTGTGCCTCTCCTCTCTCACCAACAACGATCCAAAGCTTTCCAGCTTCTACAGAACCTTCTCTCCCTCCAAACTCACAATTCAGGATTGTCACTCGTCCCCCATTCATCCGAATAACGCCAACATTACCTTCTGCCGGAGAGGCAGGAAGTTTGAAAATCAGTCTGTTGAGAAGAAGCACTGTTGGCGTTAAACCATCAACCACATTGAAGAAACCGTTGCTTTCAACTCTCAGCTCGGATTTGTCAGCTACTCCGCGGATGGTCAGCCGCTTCCCATCTCTTCTCATCTCTCCAGAAACCCAGTTGTGGTTGTTGATCTGCACAGTCGTCTGGTTCTCTTTCAGGTTGCTAACACCAACCTCCAATCGATCGCATGGATTTGCATCGCTTCCACAGTTCGGCAACGTGCTTTTTCCTGCCTCAACAAAGATGATATCTCCTGTTCCAGAAAACAGATATTTCTTGATTGAATAGTCAATTTCTGTGCTTTCAACGGAGTCCATAACCCAGAAATTTGGCTCAGGTGTGCTCAATTCGTCAATTGTCCCAAACCACAGATCTTCTTTCATCAGTGCTTCTGGATTCCCGCAAAGCAGAAACAGATCACTTCCCTTCGAAGCAAGATTTCCTGTGAAAGTGTTCGATTTCATCGAGTACTGCACATTCGCGTCGAATTTCAGATGCAGTCCTCCTCCATAGCCCTGTGCTCCCAGCGCCGTGCAGCTCTCCACTCTGTTCAGAGTGAATATCAGTTCTCCTCCATTCGACACATTGAATGCTCCCATCCCCCCAAATGGAACCTCTCCTTGACACATATCTTTTGAAAGCACACAGTTGCTGATCTCCACTCACTTTCCTTGCCCAACAGCTCCAGAAAAGACTGAGCCATTCCCGTTGTTGCGAGTCACGTTCGACAATTCACTTGTAAGCATTTTCATTCCGCTTCCTTCCCCAAAAGAAATAACGCTGCCACTTTCCAGCGTTGTTCCATTGACTGTTAGCTTCTTGATGTCGGCTGAAGATTCTTCGGTTAAGTGAATCAGTCCATTATGTGTCAGACTCTCAATCGCTTCAAAAGTGCATCCTGCAACAAATAATGATGTTCCTTGTCCTCTCAGCTCGACTGCTGTAACTTCTCCAAAATCAATTCTTTTCAGCTCAAATTCAGTCAAATGTACTTCGCCTCCTGTTGCACAAAGAATGCTGAATTCGATTGCCTCGCTTTCTATTTGCCTTGTCGCTGAGCAATTAGCAATGCTCAAAGTTGATTGCTGGCACAGAATCAGAAACAAACGAGGCGTTTCAACGAAGCTTGGAGGCAAGGAAAACGTAATATTCGAAATCGACACATCTGCTACTGTCTCAATCAAACCATCCCCTTCTCCGCTTCCGTTGCTGCAAACAAAAACAGAAGTATTTTTTGTTGTCGATAAAATAGAAACAGAACACGAGGCAAGCCTTGTGCAGCTATCCAGCTGGAAAGATGGGAGTACTTCAACAACACCTTGCTGTTGCGCTGATTCAAATCTCAATTCAACAACTTTGCTGATTGAATGGCAAGGCGCAAATGAAAATCCGCATCCAGAGTGATCATATCCTCCATCTGCTTCGCCTCCAACATATCCGCTTCCAGAAAATGAAGTCAGAAATGCAGTTAAAGGAATCGCATAATCTCGATTGCAGGAGACTCGCTCATACCCCATCAAATCCATTTTATCCATTTCCCTCCAAGCTATTTGGAAGTTATCTGTTCGAACTGCCTCAGTTAAGTTGATGGCATCCACAAATATGTTGTTTCCTTTCCACGCTTTGCATTCAAAGAATATCAGATTTTTCAGTGAATAAACTCCATTATTATCTGAAATATGCAGATATATCCCTCCTCCTAATCCTCTTCCTCTGTTTAATTCTTCACCGCTTGGCACATTACAACTGCTGAATCTTGTGTTATTCACAGCAACGTTCATATTCCCCTGTTTCTGGATAAACAAAGATCCGCCCTTCAGCTCGTTTCCGTCTTCACATGATGAACTTATTTGGCATCCGTCAATCACAATCTCACAGCTTCCTCTATTCCCATATGCACTGAACAGTCCACCATTTCCGTTTTTCACGGTTATTCCGTTGAATTCACAGCTCTGCATCGTGAATGAACTTCCTCCCTCAAACAAAAACGGACTCTCTGAAAATGCAATTTTATTTGTTTCTGCAACAACAACAAAACCATTTGCAATAAATGTTCCTCCGATTATTTTTGCAAAGATGAAATTGATTTCGTTGCTTTCTTCTGAATAAGTTATCGAAAATCCGCAACTGTTTAATGTTAGGCTATTTCCGTTGCACTGAATCAAAGACGTTCTGGAGTTGAGCGATAATGGCAAAACAAAAGTGATATTCGTTATTGTCGCTGGCTGAGTGACTGTTATAAAAGAAGATGAATCTGTAGGAGGTGGTGGAGAAACAGCAATTCTTGTGTTCTTTTGGGCGCATTTCACTTTCCATTCGCAAACATTCATTTCTGTCTCTTCGCTCCAAACAAATGAAGGATCAAGCAAAATGTCTTTGTCCAATGAAGAAAAACGAAGATCGACTGTGAATGAGATTGTTGAGCATGGAAAACCAGAATGGCCACATCCACTGAAATCTCTCTTGTTGTTTCCTCCAACGACTGCTGGCAGAGGAAATGGAGCAATGAAATAGAGAGCCAGAGGAATTCCATAATCTTCATTGCCATTTTCGAAGCCCATTGCATCATCGTATTCTGCTGCATTTGTCGAGATCGTAACATCCACTTTTCCTGAATTCATCAAATCTGCCAAATTCCCCTCATCAAAAAACATGTTGCTTCCTCCTTTCGCTGCATGGTTTTTTTCAACGCCGCTCGTAAAGCTGAGTGAAGAAATAGAATAATCATTGAACTGACCAGCAGCCTTCACAAACAGCCCTCCCCCGTATCCACATTGAGTTCTCGTATCACTTGCTCCACACTTTGAAAACGATGTGAGCGTTCCATCTTTTCCGATGCTCAGCTTTCCGCTTCCAGCAAACGAAGCATATATCCCTCCTCCACAACCAGAGCAAGCCAAACAGTTGTAAAATGTTGACTCTCTAATCTCAACAACATTTCCCGTATTCATCACAATATTCACTGCGCTTCCATTTCCATTTGCGAGTTCAATGGATTTCATGTTGATTTTTTCCACTTTCACTGTTTTTCCATTTTCAATCGTTATGGCTGCCTTGCTGCTGCACACAATTCCTTCCATAGTCGAATTCTGAAGAGTCAGCGAACCTCCGTTTGTGCATTCAATTATTCCTTCATTTGATGTGTCAGTTGTATTCGAAATGTTGCAAAGATCAAAGTTTAGCTGCCCGTTCGTATGTGAAATCATCAGAGGTGCTTCTGTTAATTTGAATCCTTTCGCCACAAGTGATTTCACTGCGCTTGTTCCACCCACACAAACAAGAAAACTGTAAGACAATGTTGTGCCTGACATAAGCATCAGTGCACACTGCTCAGACAAGAAAGATCCTGACTGTACCAGAAATAGAGCTTCCCTTCCAGATAGCGAACTCGGCAGATAAAACTTTATATACGAAAAAGAAGTTGTTGCTCTGCTAACAATCATTCCATCTTGATTGTTGGTTGAATTATCGTTAATGATGAGCTGTGTCTGAGCTCTAATCCCTCGAACACTTGTAGTGCCTTCAGACAGAGATATCTCTCGTGAAAGAGTGGAACTTCCATCAACAGCAATTGACACACCGCTTGATGTTTTGTGCTGCAAGAACGCATAATCCAGGGTTGAGCACTGCTCGTCAGCAAATCCACACATGTGCCAATTTCTTTTGTTTGTATTTCCAACATAAAACTCGCTCGGTTTGCTACGGAGATAAAGCACAAGAGGAATCGCAAACGAACGATCGCTATTTTCATATCCACACAGATCAGTGAGCACATCCTGTTGAGGGCTGAACTTCAACCGCTCTGCATTAATCACTTGGCTGAAGTTCGCAGCCTCAATAAAAATGTTGTTGCCGAATTGCGAAGCACGGCAGTTGGTGAATGTCATTTTGTCAAAAACAAAATCATTGGCTGAATTTTCCAATTTCAGAAATATCGCCCCTCCAAATCCGTTGCTTCCTATTCCTTGTGCACAGCAATCAGCAAAAGTCAGCGAATCAATTTCTCCAAATCTCACTTTTGAGCCAGGTTGCATCATAATAGAAAGGCATCCTCCATTTCCACTTTCACATTTGCACCCATCAAACGAGATATTGTTCAATGATAATGACTCCTCATTTATCGGGTTGCATTCGATGACTCCTCCATTTCCAGAGCTTCGAATGACCTCTGTGAAGTTCGTGTTAGAAATTTCAGAAAATGAGGAAATTGGAGCCCTTATGAGCTGAGTGCTTGTTCTCAAAGAAGACACAATACAGGAATCAATTGAAATGCTTCCCAAAGCAATGTCAAATAATGGCTTGCTAAAAGAAGTGGGCTGAGCCCTTGTCGAAGTGATGAGAAGATGCTTCAGGTGAGCCGTCCCAGATGAACCAGAAACAGATAATATTTCAATAGTTTCTATTGCAGTGTTGTGATCAATCTCCAAAGAAAATATTCTCAAATCTCCGGAATTAATTGAAAACAGGGCTGCAGAGTTTGACAGCATGCTTGTTCTCATGACTGATTTGTTTGTTCCATTGCCAATCACTTTGACTTTACTGCTGTTGATGGATAGCACAGAAGAAGGAGTAAAGACTGATTCAAGCAGCATAACTTTACACTCGACATCGTCCCTCACCTTTCCAAATGCGTGTTCAATCGTTTTGCATGGAATCGAGTCGTTCAATCCACAAAGCTCATCCAAATCGTTTCCATTCTCATGTACATATCGAGTCAGAAGCATCACCTTTACAGGAAGCCATCCATTGTATACTTCGCTATCAGCTGTGCCACCGTAAAACACTCGCTTTTCTGTTGTTGTTGAATATGATTCGAAAAATGGATTTGAAGTCACTCCGCCTCTATTTATTCTCACATCATTTCCCATCCCATTTTTTGCTATGTTTCGATGGAAAAAGCAGTATCGTATAAATTGGGTCTGAACAGCTTGCTCCGAAAGTGCATCAAAGCACATTCCAGCTCCTCCGAAAACTGTTGAATTTGTAAATGTTCCATTCAACGTATTGAATATAAACGTATTTTCTGTGATCAAAAGTGTTAAAAGATTTGCATTCGATAAATATTCACTAAAAAATAGACAGCCAGAAGCGTTTTCTGCGTAATTATTTGCAAATTTACTGTTTGAAAAAATGAATGTTCCGGACGATTGAAGAAATTTCGGACGTAAGTAGCATGTCATTCCAAGATAACCTGAAATGGAGCAATTTCCAAAAACAATATCTTTGTATTGTTCATTTTTCAAATGGTCAACACTGCAAATTGCCCCTCCATGTACTGCGCTGCTTTTGCTAAAATTTGTTGATTCAATATTAACATCTCTTAGCCGCATTAAATAGATGGACCCTCCATGACTGTTAACTCCAACCATCGTTGTATATATATTTTCAAACAAACAGTGGCTGACATTAATTGAGGAATCAACATTGCTCATATATATTGCTCCTCCATGGTAATTTGGAGTTGCATTTTTCCATTCGCACCAAATAAATATATGCTCTCCCACATCACTAATAGTTTTCCTCCCTGGAGATATTGGATTTTCTTCAGTTCCAGAATATTGCTCATTGGACAAGCGATGACAAGATATGAAAGTACTGTTGAATGAAGACAATGCAGCAAACGGCTGATTTATTGATTGAAGAAGCCCTCCATAATACACATCGCAAACTCTGGAGAACGAACATCTGCATATGGTCGCTGTGTGAGAAAAAGCACATAATTTTAAAGAACGATGAAGCACATCATAACAAATGGGATTTGACAAATTTTGGAATTTCGAATCTGTCACAGAAATGCAGGAACAAGTCTCGCTTTGAATGAAACATGGCATCACAACCATGTCTGAAAAATGGCATCCCGCTATTTCCAACGAGCAGGATCCAGAAGAATAAACTGAATTTCCTCTTGCTATTTGAGGAACTACAGTTGGAGTGCTGATTGTCAGACTCGTGTTTTGAAGAATAATTACTCCATCGTCAGCTGTTATAGGGCTAATTGTCGATGAGCCTGGTATACAAAGCGAGCAACATGCGATAGACAACGATGATGAAGATGAGCAGATAAATAGAGAACTGTATTCGAGCTGACGAAGCTCGACAAAAACACACGATGATGAGGCATTATATAAATTGAATGTCGAAGAAATTGCGCAACCGTAGTGCATGCGCAAAAAAATTTCCCCCACAAAAATTGAATCATATGCGACATCATGAGTAAAATTCTCAAGAGGCTTGTAAATAACAGAGTTTTGCTTCCGTGCATTGTATGATGGATTTATGGTGTAATTGTATTGCATAAAATTTCGCTTCGTTACGATGTTGTTACAATAATCATGTGAAAAAAGTAAATAACAAGTTATTAGAGAAAAATATGCAGTTATTCGCATTTTCCAATATTAATTACATTAATAATGGGTAGATTGAAAAAAATGTTTTTTATTTATTTATTTATTTATTTATTTATTTTATTTTATTTTATTTTAATAAAAGATATAAAAGATCTATACTCTTTCTGCAAACTCATTTCCTTCATTAACTCGCTGAACTGGAGATGAACTTCTTCACAGGTATTCGTGTGGGAGTTGTCCAGCTTTAAAGTCCTCTCATTCCATCAAACGTCCACTCGGTGGATATGCATCGCTTCGCCCTGCTCATCCCACGCAGCAGCTAATCACCTCTCTCTGATGTGATGGACACTGCCTGCTCGTTGATCTTGCGCGCTTCGATTGGTTTTGTATGCATCTCAACCACAAACGGCTCGGTCTTCATGTTTGAAGAGCGGAAACACGAGATATTCAACCCCATTAGTGCAAACTCCTGTAGCAGGTATTCAGCTAGCTCTCTCGCTGCATATTTTGTGGGGTATAACATCGAATATCCGATGCTCCCCATCACTCCAAGTGCACTGCTGAACAAATATATTTCTCCCTTGTGCGGGTGAGACCTCTTCAGGAACCCGCGATGGAAAAGCGACGGGGCAGGGCGGTCCAACATCAGCGGGGCAATGGCCTTCACAGTGTTCACACATCCCATGTAATTCAGATTCATCTGCTTGTAGAAGACTTCTTGAGAGACTTCGAGGAAGTACCCAGGAAGAGAAGCTCCAGCTGAGCAGATAACAAGATCAGGAATACCTGTCTCCTTAATTTGTTGGGTCAATCTTTCTTTTAGCACTTCAAGATCGGTTACATCGAATGCAAGTGGGTGAATATGCTGTTTATGTGGAAGCTTTGCGCGTTTCATTGCTATTTCTTTTGTTTTTTCAAGATGAGATATGTTATGAGAGATAACAGAAATAGGTTCAACTCCCATTTCTGCAAGGAGAATGGCAGATGCATTTCCTAACCCAGATTCGCCTCCAGTAATTATCACATGTGCTTTATTTCCTTCCTTTCTGAATTATTTGTAACGATCAACACGAAATTGGTAAAAAATCCAAACATCAGATCTCAAGAGCAAAAGGATAAATAGGCTAACAAAAACAGCAATTATTCCAATAGTTAAGATGAAAGGAAACATGAGACCACAAAGCATATGAACTTTCTCAAATATTGAAAGAAATCAGCTTTCAGTTATCAAAAACTGAAAAGTTGAAAATCTGTATATGAGTTTGGAGATTGCAGCACCAATTCTACAAATGAACTCAAGAACTTCGTTGAGCATGCGTTGCGAAAGCAAGTTCAACAGATCAACAAATCCAGAAATGTTTTCGTAAACATACAGAATACTCTCATTCAAGTTTTCAAAATGAAAATACAAAATTGAAAGTGGAGCAATAAACGCAGTTCCATGTCTGCATAACTTAAATATTTAACTTTAAGATAAAGAAATTTAAGTTAAAATTTGAATTTGGGAATTACCCATTATAATAATTATAATATGCCAAAATCAAAATTCAAGAAATTTGCAGCAGTAAAGAAAATAATTTCACCAAGCGATCCAAGATTGTTTGTACATTAATTTTTGTGACTTGTATTTAACGCTTCTAACAGGTCAAGTGCACAGGAAAAGCTGGAAAGACAAAAGAAACGACAAGCAGAAAGACTTGCTCCAGTTGAAGCGTTTGAAAACAAAATCTTAATTTCTAGCATTGAATATTTTCATTCTGCATTTATTTAATTTATCCAATATTATAGTCCCAAGGTTCCGTCAACGATGTTCTTTTCGCATAATGAAGCTCTTGGACCCCCTTATCGCATTATCGTTGACACAAACTTTATAAATCATTCCATACAAAGAAAATTAGATTTGGTACAATCAATGATGGATTGTCTTTTGGCAAAATGTTTGCAATTTTTTGATTTTGATATTTTTAAATTTCCATATCACAATCTCAAAATAAAGGTACTCCATGCATAACGGATTGTGTTCTTGCTGAACTTGAAAAACTTGGGCCAAAATATCGCATTGCATTAAGGTTTATACATTTCTTATTTTTATTATTAAGGAAATTTTTCTTTTTTCTTTTTCATTGCTTAATCATCTTCTTAACAGAATTGCAAAAGATCCACGATTTGAGAGGATTCATTGCATGCACAAAGGAACATATGCTGATGATTGCATTTGCAATATTGTTGCAAAGGTTATTTTTTTAGAAAACGATATTCATTTTTCTTTTTATTATCTATTTTTTTTTCTTTATTTCAAGGATCCTGTTTATATTGTTGCAACAAATGATCGTGATTTGAAAAGAAGGTTAAGGAAAATTCCAGGAGTACCAATTATGTATATAGGAGGCAGAACAGCTCGCAGGTACAATATTGAACGTCTTCCAGAAGCACTTGGAGGTTTGTGTATAACTTTTGCTTGATCTTCCTTTTCACATTCATCTTTTTTTTCGTTTTCTTTTTGTTATTTTAAATAAATAGCTCCACGAACATAAAAAGAAAGAAAGAAAGAAAGAAAGAAAAATTATGATTATTTATTTCACTTCACAATTATTTTATTGTATCATTTTATTTTTGAAAAATTTTTTTAAGAAATAATTTTTGTTTTGAAATTTCAAAACTGGCAAATTGATTTTCACTAAAATGATAATTGTCCATATTTTTTCTCTTCAAAAACAATTTGAAGACATAATCAATAGTTATTTTTTTCGACAAACAAATGCCAAGGAAAAATAATATATATATAAAAAATAAAGAAACTCCTTTAAAAAACAACTGCACAGAAAAAAGGCATAAATCTATTTTGAACGTATATCTTGATTGATAAATATTTTTTTCTGCCATTATTTTATTTTATTTTTATTTTTCATACATATCAAATGTCTCCTGTTTGTACAGTATGTCATGGAACAGTTTTCAGAGAAAGTTCTGCTGGATTTATGATTTGTACTCGTTGTGGAACAAGAGCAACAGTTTGATCAAATTATTGCTTTCATTTTTATGAAATTATGATTTCTTAGGCATCACTTGCACGTACAACATTAGAAGGATTTGGAATTGGAGGGTCGCAAAGAACTCGTAAACTTGCTTCGAGGAAAGCAGACTTGGATTCTAAGCAAGTTTGGATTTCATTTTTTGAGAGATATTAATAATTTGGATTCTTTCAGGAAATACTTAGAACAAATAATTTAGCTGAAGCTTATTTTTCACGGCAACAAAACCTATGCGGTCAAGATTTTATCATTTCATTTCAAGGACTTCTTCAAGCTCAAACTCGATTTTTAATACTTCCTGAAATAGGTGTTTCACCGCTTATTTCACAAGTTGTTGGAGACATTTGGGCAAGATATCTTTCGCTACTTCGTGCAGGTGTCGTTCAAGGAGTTTCGCCTGAAATTTCTTTGTCTTTGATTCAGATTGCTTTGCTAATTATGCGAGTTCCTATTACTGTTGAGGATTTGCTGTATTGGGTCACTCGTTATCCATTGGAGTCTCGAATGCCTTTGCTAACGTTTTGGAAAACAATTCCTTGTTGCAAACAACAATCAAAACGATCGTTTCGTCCTCGAATTTTTCTAACTGTTGACCGAATCGTTCAATTAACAAAGGATTTATTAGTATTTCTACAGCCACTTGAAGTTCCTCCTCCAAATTGGCTGGCACTTTATATTCGTCATTTCACCACAACACTTCGATTGCCTCCGGCTTTGTTTTCTTTAGGACTTCCTTATCTTTCCCTTCTTGAAGCCTTCCCTTCGTCCTTCCTGCGCCCAATGCCTGTCTTAGCTGCAGTTTTCTCTTCTGTCCTGCACGCAGCTTACACCGTTGATGCTCCAGAAGCCAGAGATGTGAGTAGACGAGTGGGCCCTCTCCCAGAATGGCCAGCTATGCTGAAGCATCTAAGTGAGCTTAGCGTGCCATTTCTGTTTGCTCCTTCTTCAATCTCGTCTTCGATTTCTAATTCAAATATGGTAGCCATTACGTCAGCACTCAACAGCCATCGCTCATCGCTGCTGCTGCTTCGGGCATTTTCCTCTCACCGCGGTATCCCCATTGCCCTGCTGCTCCAGCTGCTGGATGCTGAAGTTGCGTCCGCCGAGACAACACGGCTGCTGAAGCGAGGGACGCTCCGAGGCGACGAAGAGTGGAACTCGTGGTGGGCCGAAGAGGTGTCAGGAGACTCCAGCTTGGATGCTGAGGATGGGGAAGACATCGGGAGCGTGGATGAGAGCGATGCAAACGAATCGGGCAGCGAGAGCTGGAGCGTCTCTGATTCGGATGTGAGCCATTCAGATGCCATTCCAATGGACGAAGACGATGAAGACGATGAAGACATGGGCTATGACAACGAAGACGAGGTTGGTGGGACAATGATCATCCGATCGTCTCGGTACAAGCACCTCCCGTCCTCCTCTTCATCCTCATCTTCCTCATCATCGTCATCGTCTTCGTCGCTTTCGCCAAACTTGCATTCTCTTTCCCGTCTTCGTGCGCTTCGACGGAGGCACCGAGTCGACAACGCACCGCAAAGTGAGGAGAGCTCCTCGCAGTCGGCCGCATCGGACGACGAGCTTGGGACGCACCGAGCGCTGCACCACAGCAGCTTCTTCAACCACATCCCGTTTGACCGGATCATCGAAGAAGAGAGTGCGTCTCTGAGCGCTGCAATGATTCGGTGCTGTGGGGATGAGGAGAGTGATGAGGATGAAGAGTTCAAAGACGCTCGTCAATCGCAGCTCAATGAGGAAGGGAAGAAAGGGGATGCTTCTGCTTCTCGCATTGTAAGGCTGGGTGCAGAAGAAGCAATAATTGAAAGAAAAAGAGCTATTTCTCTATCATCATCATCATCATCATCATCATCATCATCATCATCATCATCATCATCATCATCATCATCATTGTCTGATCAATCACATAAATCGTCTTCGATGGAGCTTTCAAAACGGTCAAAACGAGGCCTCCAGAAGATTCTTCTGAATTTCCCAGAAGCAACTCTTCTTCCGTTGTCAAATGGCTTGATTTTTGGGGTATCTTCACCTCTTTTTGCATTTGTAGTTCCTCCTCTTCTTCTCTACAGCCCTCAAATCCCTTCGAATCCACAGTCTTTTCGCAGGCGCACGAAAAACATCACTTCACTTACATCATCTGCATCTACTCAGTCGTCTGCTTCTGCCAGTTCTTCATCTGAGTCTGATGATTATTCGTCTTCGTTGTCTTCGAGTAACCTTCTTGTTTACAATGATATGCGCTCATCTTCGACAGGCAGCTATCTGCAGCCGTACCCGCTGCCTCTTTGTCTGTGTGTTGATCTGATTACTAATGTGCTGTGTGGAATTTACTCAAATGCGTTTGATGTTCTTTTCTATATGAAGGAGCTGGAGGCAAAGTTGTGGGGAAAGCAGTTTCGAAGCGACGTTGAATGGAAAGTTGTTGGTGCGTCTGAAGTCTCAGCGAAGTCAACAGAAATGCACACTCAACATCCCCACGAAACACAAAAGACGAAAACAGAGTCGGGCTCATCTTCAAGTGGTGCTGTTCGCTTTGAAAAGACCCGCTCTTATCTTTCTCATCAAAAAGATAAAAAGGATGTGTCATTACTTTTCACTCAGTTGCATGAATTTATTGCTGAGAATGCTGAAAGCAACTCGAAGCGCTGAATTAAAGTGCGATGGGATTGATTGAATAATTATAATAAGAATGAGATTGAATTGTATGGCCCCCACTGATTTAAAATTGAGAATGCTCTGAAATTTTTCAAAAAAAAAGTCAGATTTAATGGTTTCATGCGCTTTTGTGGCTTATTGAAAATCATTTCAGCGATTCATTTCAACACCATTTCACTCACTTCAACAAAAAAATAATTACTATTCTTTCTGTTTGCTCTTCTCAAAAACGTTGTTATTCTTTTGTTGATTCTTTCTCCTTTTTTGAATTATAATCGTATTTTCGATTTCTTTTCCTCCATAACATTCAGATTATCTAAAAAGATCTTAAGTACAAATAAAAGTCACAAAACATTCAAAGAAAAATTCGTTTTGAAGTTGTTGCATCATTATCGTGAAATATTCGTCATCAAGCACAATAAACATTCATTAACAAGCTCATTTTAATTGATCTTGTAATTAAATATTCTGGTGATAAAAGGTGAATTGATGGCATATTTCTTCTTCAAAAAAATAAAAAATAGTTTGTTTTGAAGAGAACAAACTTTAAATTCACACATAATACTTGCATCTTATTATACACCATAGTTGAGTCATTTCTAGTTTTTTCAGGTGAAAATTATGTTTGCTCGATTCAACTTGACACAAGAATCCACAGAATCCGATCAAGTACACATCTTTTTTATAAATATATTTTCGCTGAGCAAATATCAACTCGCTCATCACATACTCATCTTTTCTCTTTCTCTTTCTCTTTCTTTATTTTCCTCTTTCATGTTTTCATTTTCTTCTATTTCTTTCAACCAATTCATCTTTGTGCTCAGAATCCGATGCCTCACAATCAGACTTCCAGTTCAATGCTCACTTTTCTATTGGTAATTAATTGCTATGAAAAAGAGCAAATTTACTTCAAATTACGAAAATCTCAGTTCTGCATGTGATGATTTTTTCAAAAAACTAAGTAAATGTCTGCCTTATGTATTTTAGGATAAAATCTCTTTGAACATGAGAATGAATAAACGAAACCAAATTAAACAACGCACAATGCTGGAGAAGCGATGCTTTATTTCTTATTAATTGGTTTTGTCAACTTTATTATCAAAACTGATTGAAGCATTGTGGCTGTTGATCACAAATCATTGAGTGATGAAAATAGCTTCGTATGTAAGTTTGATGAAATAAAATGCAGAATTTGTCAGAGTTTGTTTGATATTTCTATTCAAAATCATATAACAGTAGATGTATTATGGAGTGAATGTTCTTGTTCGGATTCTTTTCATCTCATATAAGATCAGCGAGAGTTTGTTTCCTTTTCAGAAATGATTGCCGGAGCCAAAAAGTCTCAACACTCTAAATGCTCAAAAGAAAATCACATGGAATGCAACACATATTAAACATGAAACCAAAATAGCGAATGTTTTGATTCTTATTTGTACCTCATAAATTGGTTAATCTTGTTAAGATATGTGTCTCAAGAAAAAAGTTTCTTGATGCTCATAAGAAAATAGCGTTAGAAATAATGTTTAATGCATGACCCTGTGAATTCTGAAAACTTTGGCTCTCAATTTTACAAAAAAGATTTGAAAACGCTTCAACAAATAAAAAAGCCCTTTGAAAGACAAAATAATTACTCAGATTTATTCTCTGTCTGGTTCTTGCTTACAAGATATATGAAAATAATTAATCTTAATTTATCTTACAATTCATGTTTATGATTTCCATTTAAACAAAATTGCTTCAAATATATTTGTAACTGCCCATATGTTAATTTCGTTTGTTCATTGCTCAAAACGTTGAAAAATCAAAAATCTTTGTAGCGTGTTGATGAGTCTCCAAAGATCCGATCAATGCACATTTATCTCAACATTTCTAATTTTTTGATAACTCAAAAAAGTTATTGGTTCGATCAATCATTTAAACAAAATGTTTGCATGCTTTTCTTTAATGACATTCAAAATTCTATATCTGTAAAAATATTACTTAAATTGCTATATATTTTTAGTGACATCATATTTCATCACAGTGAAATGTTTTTACAAGCTCGTCCTTCATTTCCATCATCTTTTCCATTGTCACGAGAACCAACTGGAAATGAATCTTCATCTTTATATCCTTCATCTCAGTCAAGATTTGACACTTCATATTTACAAAAGTCAAAAGGAAAAAAGCAAAAATTTGAATTATCAGAACAGGATAAAAGAGAAATAAAAGAATCGTTTGAGCTTTTTGATACAAAAAGAAAAGGAAGCTTGAATTATTATGAATTAAAGGCTTGTTGCATTTTTCTTTGAATGATTTTAATTTATATCTGTTTTTCAGGTGGCAATTCGTTCTTTAGGAATAGATATTAAAAAGGCAGAAGTTCTTCAACTTCTTGAAGAATACAGTGATGATGGATCTATTGACTATGATTCTTTTGTTGAAATTAGTTTGTGTATTATTCCATTTGAAATATTGACCTGCTTAAACAAAAATTTTTTATATTCAATTTACTATTTTTAGTAACAAGTAAATTTAGTGAACGAAATCCTGAAGATGAGATGAGAAAAGCATTTGCAATTTTTGATGAGGATCACACAGGGAAAATCACTCTCAAGCAGCTACGTCGAATTGCCAAAGAACTTGGTGAAGAACTCTCTGATTCAGAGCTTCAAGCAATGATTGATGAATTTGATAAGGATCAAGATGGAGTAAGTTTGCTATAATCGAATGTTATTGTGCAATTTATTTTTTATTCATTTTAATAATTTCTATTTTTAGTCAATGAAAACGAGTTCATTGAGATTATGAAACAAACGAGCCTATTCTGAACCACTGTCAAAAATCTGAAAAGCATTTCATGAATTTGTGAATTAGGCATAGAATTCGCTTCATTTATTTTCTTTTCTTATTTTGAGTTGAATTTGCGCATGTCATCTCTTTTCCTTTTCTATTTAAAAAAGATTTTTTTTTATTAATTCAGGGTGAGCAATTTATAGGAACCTTGTTTATTAACCAGTAACTAAAATTTTCTGGTTTATAAAGCTTTAATCAAAAAAGAAAAATTAACAGAAATCTTTTGAACATGATTTTTTCCGGAAAATAACACCTTTAATGGATTTTTTTTTTTTTTTTTTTTTTTTTTTTTTTTTTTTTTTTTTTTTTTTTTTTTTGTAGTACATTTTTGATGCGATAACTCATATTGACAAAGAAATAATTAGCAAAGATATTTGTCTTTTTTTGCTTTTTCAAAATCATTTAATCAAAAAGATATAATTTCAAAATCGATTCCAAAATATAAATCCTTTCAATGCAAACAAAAATGATTAAATGACTTTTTAATAATTTAAATTCATTTCAAAAGAAATAAAAAAAAATCAATTTATAAAAAATAATAATTGATCTAATACATTATACATATTTAATTACATAAAGATATTAGAAAATTGTTTTTCTTTTGGAATATGAGAGGAAACTCAATGGCTTTATTTTTGTTGGTCATAATGTTTTGCATGCATGTTGTGCTCAGTGCGAATGAATTTTCTATCAGCGATGGGCAGGCTGTGAGCGTTCGAAATACAATATTCAGTGATTTCGCATGTGCTGAAACGAGCATCTCCATCAGCAACACATCCTTGTGCGTAAGCCATCTCAATATCATCCCTACCAATGGTCGTCCACTCCTCACTGCCCAACACCACTCAGCTGCCACTATCTTCTCTTCCGCTTGCAAAATTCATCCAGCAACAAAATCTCCACTTTTCCTCTCTGCCCATGCCTCCCTCGCACTCACAAACTTCTCCCTCATCACCCACAAACCTGTTATCTTCTCCTTCCCCCTCTTCTCCACCCCAAACAATCTCCTCCCGCATGCCCACACCCCAATCCCAACCTCCTTCTCCATCTCTCACTCCTCTTTCTCCTCCTTCATCTCCCTCGTCCAGCCCTTCCTTTTTTCTCCTTCTTCTTTTTCTTCCCCTTCCCCTTCATTTTCTCCTTCCATTTCCCCTTCTCCTTCATCTTTCTCATCCTCATTCTCATCATCTTTTTTTTCTTCCCCTTCCCCTTCCTCTTCTCTTTCCATTTCCTCTTCCCCTTCCCCTCTCCATATCCATCACCAATATCATCCCCACCTCCAAATCCACCTCGATCTCCATCTCTCAAACACCCTCTTCTCCAACATCTCCTCATCCCATTCCAATCCATCTCTTCCATCCCTTCCCTCACACTCACTTTATCCATTCACATCAACCACCTCTTCCTCTTCCACCAACACCAACACAAACTTCAATACAATCCCCTCCTTCTCTCTTCACTCGTCCATCTCCATCCACTCAACCATCTTCAAACACACTCGCAACCCCATCGATGGTGCCATCCTCCCCAACCTCAACAGCCCATCCACTTCTCTTTCTGCCTTCAACACTTCTTTCCTTCACCAAACACGCTCTTCACCAAATGCTCCTGTTGTATATGTAGGAAATGAAACTCACAGAAAAACGCCAGGAAGACTGACTTCATTTGATTTGAACAGCCATCGCTTCGAATGGTGCGAATGGAATAGTTCAAATGGTGGATCAAGTTATGGTGGTGCGCTTTATGTTAGTTGTACAAATTCAAATCTCACAATTGCTTATTGTTCTTTTTACAATTGCGCAGTTAATGGAAATTTTGGTGGAGCATTGTTCTCTCAAAATTTGTCAAATATGAATATTGCAAAATCTAATTTCACAAAATGCTATGCATCTGGTGGAGGAGCAGCAGCTATATGGCATCCACAGTCAAATGCTGTTTGGGCGTTCTCAGAAAACAGGGTAGAAAGCTGTAAAATAACAAGTAATATAGGAACTGGTTGGTATCTTGGACTCGTTAACTCGCCTTCGAATGTTCAATTCCTATTTTCCGGATGCAATTGCGTTTCAAATTCTGGTGGAGATTCCACTGGCTCTTTAACATTTTATAATACTCCAAGTGCTCTGCTAAGTCAGTTTTCAATTAAAGATTCGCTATTTATAAATAATAAATTGACATCAACTTCAACTTCATGGGGAGGTGCTGCAATGTGTTTCCTTCCAGCATATTCATGGATGAGCGGAATAAAATTCATCACATTTTGTTTCTTCGATGGAAACACAGCTGCAAATGGAAGAGGGAATGATGTGTATTTCAATGGCAGCATCACCCAATCTCCATTCAATCAGTGCGGATCAACAACCCCAACAAAAAGAGTGTGGAATTGTGGAACAGCTGATAGCGATGTGTACAATGGCTGGCTCCCTCTCATTTCTCAGAACAAAATCGTTTCTAACAGCGGAACCGATATGGAAATCTGTGGTAGAGTAGATCAGACCCCATGTGCCACCATCGAGTATGCCCTCAATGGCTTCATTTCTATCCTCCAAGACGCCTCACTCAAGCTCCTCGCCTCAATATTTGTTCCTCTTCAAACACTCACCTTCAGCGCAGCTGATACAAAAATCACTGGAAATGGCACAACTGCCACCACCATCTCATCCAGTGGCATTCCCCAACAACCAAACTCACATTCACAATCATCACAATCAACATCATCATTTTCTTCATTTTCATCCTCATCATCATTATTTTCTTCGCCAGATCCATCTGCCTCTTCTGCCCTCTTCCAGCAAACTCAGGGCTCCCTCACAGTCTCTGCCCTCACCGTCGTCCACAACTCCACAAATCAAATCACCCCCATCCTCTTCCACCTCTCCCAAAACTCCCCTTCCCTCAACCTCAACACAACCACCATCACCGGAACAACCTCCATAACAATAAAAACACCTCTCTTCTTCATCACTGCCGGCTCCCTCGCCCTCAACCACACAGCAATCATCCAACTCGCCCTCAACAGCCAAAGCATCTTCCACCTCACCTCCCTCACATCTCCCCTCACCCTCAACTCCTCCAACATCACTCACATCACCTCCACAGCCACTCCCGCCAGCTGTGTCCTCTCTTCTGCCACCTCCACTGCCCTCTCCCTCACCCTCACCAACTGCACCATCACCAACATCAACTCAGAACAGTTGAGCCAACAGACTGCCACCAATGGTGGGTGCATCTCATTCGCCTCATCTTCCCCTGCCAACTCGTTTTCAGTGAGTGACACTGCCTTCTCCAGCTGTTGTGTGAGCGAGGATACAAGTTTCGGAGGAAGAGGCGGTGCTCTCATGATCGAGTTCAATGAAGGCTCACAAGTGTCAGAATCCTCCTTTTCCATCACCAATATTGTGTTTTCAGCCAACAAGGCGAGTGTTGGAAGAGATGTGTATTTTGTGTGTGAATCCCTTATTGCTTCTGTGAAAGAGCCATTGTTCGCCTTCATGGGAAACATCACTCAGAAAGACAACTCGGTTGTTGGACACGATAGAACAGAAGCATTCGGTGATTGGGATGTCGACTTGTTCATATTCTTCGATGGATACTTTGCTGATAAGGTGTATGTTGATGGCACATCTGGAGTGGAGGAGGTGTATTGTGGGCGGGAGAAGGCACCTTGTAAGAATATTAATAATGGAATGGAGCGTTTGAAGAGAATAATAAATGTTAAAGAAGAGATTATTGTAATTTCAAATTCGTTGATGAGGGGATGTGTAGATGTTGGTGGAATGCGTGTGAAGGCAAAAACTGAGGCAATTGTGGAAATTGAATGCCAAAGGGAAGTTAGCGGCTCTGAAGAATGCATTCTGAAATCATCATCGTTGACAGAATTAGAGTTCATTGGGATTGTTGTTCCATCGAGTTTTAGCAGGGTAATCGCATCAGTGATCGAATCAAGGACCCAAAATGGGGAGCTGTTCATGAAAAACTGTGAGATGAATGCGATTGGAGGAAAGGGAAGCACAATTGGACTTTTCTTGATCAGATCGACAGGGAAGATTGTTGAGCTGGACTCTGTCACGATTTCAGATGTGAAATCTACAGTCTCGTTATTTACATTTTCACTTTCCTCAGCAAATATGAATGAACAGGAATACAAAGTGAAGTTGTTGAATTGCACACTGGAAGGATTGGAAATTGATGAAGGTACAGAGGCAGCAGTGTTTGGAGGGAATGTGGGAATTGGGATGGTGTTGAATGGAAGCAGAATTGACGGGGCATTGTCAGAGAAGAGCAAAGAAGGAGGAGCGCTGAAAATAGCATTGAGCGAAGGAGGATTTATGGCACTTGAAAATAGTTCATTTGTTGGATGTGTTTGTGAGAATATGAGTGAGGGAGGAAAAGGTGGAGGGATATATCTGGATTGCAGCTTAAATGAAGAAGCATTTCAGCTCTCGTCAATATCATTTTCTGAATGCTCAGCAACAGTTGGGAAGAACATGTTTGTGAAGAGTGGGAATCTGGTGAACAGTGTGAATACAGAGCGTTTTGCAATTGTTAACACAGATTACGTGGATGATGGGAATGCATTTGTTGGGGAAGATGGAAAATATGGGGAAATGGATCTTCGAGTGTTTCTTGTTTCTTTGAAGTGGATGGAGGTGTCTGTGTCGACTGGTGGGCATGACACTTTGGGATGTGGAGATGAGATATTCCCATGCCAATCAATGAAAAGCGGAATTGACCACATTGACAGAAGTGGAGCAGTTGGAGAAAGGAAAGTGAAGGTGAAAGACGAAGGGACAATTGAAGATATTTATTGCTTCACAGATGCACTTGTGATTGATGGGTGTGTGAATGAGGGAGATGAAACCAAACACAAGGCTGTTCATTTTGAAGAGACAATCAATGGGGATTCTGCATCATCATCATCATCTGTTATTTCATCAATTCAGCCGCTCAGCATGTTATCTTTGAAGTTACAGATTCCAAATCAATTTATACCGAGTATGAATTCTTTGATCTCTTCAAGTTATATTCTTCAACTCGAAAACTGTTCATTTGAGATTCAATCAGCAACAAATACTGTTCAATACTCATTGATAACCACAACCACTGGAAGTTGCACATTGAAAGGATGCAGTTTATCAGGATATTCATTTTCCAAATCTCCATTGGTGATGTCTTCTTCTGTTTTGTTCGAAAACAGCAACTTTCCAAATATTGTGAACACTGGAAGCGGTGAAGGGGGTGTTGCAAGAGTGATATTGAAAGGGAATGAAGAATTGGCCATTGAATCAACAAATGCATCATTTTGTTCGCTTTCATCAAGCAATGGGAAAGGAGGATTCTTGTATTTGGATTGTCAAAATTGTTTGAATGAGAAGCCATTTGTTTTTGATTTTGGTGTAACTTTTGAGAACAACAAAGCAGCCATTGGAAAGAATGTGTTCATTTTGGGAAGGGATTTTAATTGTTCAGTGACAAATGATTCATTCAAATTCGATTATTCCTCAATGAAAAATGATAAAACTCTATTTGTGGGGAGTGATGATTTTCATTCAAACAAAGATTTGTTCATGTTTCTGATCCCATACAGCTCATTTGAGATATTTATCTCATCGAATGGATTTGATGTTGCGCGCTGTGGAAGCGAGGAAGAGCCATGTCAAACGATGTGGAAAGGGATGAAAAGCATGAGAGATGGAGATGCTATGAAAACAATTCAAATTGAAGGATCAACAATTATTCGAGATTCATTCAATGTTTCCAACTATCAGATCAAAAAGGCTATATCAATGGGAGAAGAGAATGTAAAAGCAATATTGATTTTTGAAAAGGCAGTTGGAAGTCAACTGGAATATTTCATGGAAAATGATGATCATCTTGAATTGACAAATATCCAACTCCAACTGTCATCTGGATTTGACAATTCAGCCAAAACGATTATTTCCAACAAAAATGGAGATTTAGTGATTACTGGATGTTCATTCCATTCAAAAGCAGGAATTAACAATGGATTTGATTGTATATTTGTGGATGTGATTGGAGGAAGTGTGAAAGTGAATGATTTGTTGATGGAATCATGCAATATTGGAAACAGCATTTTTGCAATTAATAATGCTGGAGTTTCTTGTCAATTGAAGAATGTTCGAGTGGAATCGTTAAATGAAAGCAGAGGATGTCTTCTTCTGATCAAAGGAACTGAACAAGGATTGAAGACAAATGAAGAATGTGTGAATATTGAGATTGAGAAAACATCAATTTCAGGAGTGAAGAGAAGTGACAATGGAGCAAGCATTTTGGAGTCTGCAAGTGAGAAAAAGATTTGTTTGGTTGTGAATGAGAGTTTGTTTGTTGAAGACAAAGCAGAATTGAGTGAAAAAGGAGGGACAATATTCTTCACATTGGGTGCATCTGGATCGATGAAGATGATTGACTCAACAATCAGCCATTGCAGCTGCAGCATCAGTTCAGGAAAAGGAGGAGGAGTGTATCTGGCAACAAAGGAAAGAGGGAATCTTGATTTTGCATTTGTGAGGGTGAAGTTCAGCGAGAACAGAGCAAAAGTGGGGAACGATATTTTCATTGAATGTTACAGGATCAGATCGCAGATCAATGAAAGGCAATTTGAGCTTGATCTTCGAGAAGATCATTACACTCGAATAAATGGGATATGCGGGAGAGATGAGTGCGATTACCCGAGCGATACAGATCTGATTGAATTTATCACGATTCATCAGAGCGACACGATCATTGTGAGCAGTGTGAGTGGATCGAACGAGAGACAATGTGGCACAAACACACTTCCATGCTATTCGATTGAGCATGGCCTGGCGCATCTGACTTCAGATTTCATAAGTCAAATGTTCATTGTTGATGAGAGTGTGATTTGGGGAGAAATAAATATGAAGGAGATGAGTTTGAGCTCGAAGAACAGAGAGATGTGCAAAGTTGAAGTGGAATCATGGATTGAAAGAACAAGAGGGGCATTGGTGATAACAACTGGAACGGTCTCGTTGGTGAGGGTGAATTTTGTGTTTGATTCGTATTTCATCTCTTCACATGAATCATTGATGTCACCCGAAAGAGGAATTCTTGAAATTATGAATTGCTCATTCACTACAAAACAATCTAATAAAGAAGGAAATATAGAATTAGCATGCATTCCATTTCACATCATTAATATGGATAAAGGAGAATTACAACTTGATGGATGCACAATGTCAAATCTCATTCTTCAAGAATCTGCATTATATCTATCATCATCAATTCCATCAGTGATTTATTTGTTTGAGATCAGAAATTTAACAGTTTCTCATTACCTTGTTGAAATTATTGAATGTGGACAATTAAACATGGAAAAGTTTTATTCAGAAAATATCACAGTTGAAGGAAATGAAGAATCATTGATATGTTGCCTTTCACTGAAAAAGATGATGCAATTGGCAAATTGCACGATGGGTGGAGTCGGTTCAAACAATACAAAAGGGAAATTAATGAAAGTGGAGGATTGTTTGGATGCGAAAATGGACAATTGCATTTTTGATGGAAGCTCAAAGGAAAGAAATGAAAAGAATTTGAATACAGAAGAAGAGATGTGCAGATGGGATGGATCTGTTGTGGATGTTGTGAAAAGTTCTGTTTTGATGAAAGACACAACAATCTCGAATTCACCAGAAGGTGGAATAACAATGAGTGGAGGAAATGTGATAATTGAAGCAGGGAATTTCTCAAACAATAATCCATCCATTGAAGGATATCCTTCGCTGAGAAGAAATATCATCTGTTCAGATTCTGGAATATTGAATGTGATGAGTTTGAAAGGAGGAGATGGATTGAAGGATAACACATCTCTTTGGATGTTGAATGAAGGGTGCAGTTTTGAAGGGATTATTTCTGAGAGAGATTCATCGTTCTTCATTCCTGTTCTGGAGAGTGTGGAAGCAAAAGAAGAGACAAATAGATTGAAACTGATATTCAAGGGGATGCTTCTTTTACCATGCAATTTGTCATTCTCAGTTGTGAAGAAGAAGGGAGAAGAGAAAGAGATTGAAAAATATGATTTTGATTCAAATGGGTTTTTATCCGAAAGAGAAGTTGAAGGGAGCGTGGGAAAAGATCTGATCAGCAGCTGTGGAGAAGAAATCGAGGTGAGTGTGCAAGTTTTGTTTGGGATTGCTGATTCTCCTTCATCGACGGAGCCATTGATCCTGAAGAACAGAACAGTTGGAAGGGATGATTTGCGAGAAGATGTTGTGAAGGAGTCGGAGAAAGGGGGAAATGGGTGGAGCATTTATGCATTTGTGGCATGTGCAGTTGTTGTTGTTGTGCTTGTGATTGTGATTGTTTTGATATTGATCAAAAAGCAGAAGAGATCAGGAAAGAAAGTTGTGGAAGGAGATTTGGAAAACATGAAAATGATTGAAAACTGCGAGCTGAGCAAGGAAGAGAAAAATGAAAGTTTTGAAATTGACGAGGTGTCATCACCATTGCTTGAAAAGATGCAAAGCCAAACACCACTTTTGATGGATGGCAATAATCCTCCGCTTGTGACTCTCAGGAAAGGAATAATGATAGAAGGCACACAAGAGTCAGACAGCTCAATTGTGATTTCTTCAAAAGACTTTGTGGAGGTGCAAACCATTGAATTGCATTCAAACAACCGAGAGGATGGAGACGCAACAAAGGATTTTGCAAACGATCAGATTTCATTTGATTCGAAGAAAAGTGGAACAGACAGCAAAAGGAAGCAGAGGAAGAAGAAGAAATGGAAAGAATTGAGCACAAGGAATGAAAGGGAAACAAAAGCAGTAGGAGGGGATTTGATGCGCAGTGAAGGAAGAATTGGGTTTGTGGTTGAGAATTCGCTTGGGGAAAATTGCATTAAGAGTTTTCGGATGAATGGAGATGATCCGAGTTTGTTGGTGAATTCAGGGGCATCTTCCTTTTCTTTTGGCAATGATAACGAGGAGCTGAGCTGCAACTCGAAAGAGTCAAGTCTGGCACCAAGAGAAGCGAGAGATGAAGGAATAGCAGCTGTTCATGGACTGAAGAATGCACCAAAAACAAAGGAAAATCCATCCAAGGAAATGGATGCTCAAGGTCTTTTGGATGATGTTAATGAAGCAGAAAGAGAAGCGAGAGCAACGAACATTGAAGAATATATTCGCGATCTGGAAACGATAAATGCTGATGCAGAGCAGAAAGCGAAGAAAGGAAAGAAGAAGAGGAAGAAGAAGCATAAAAAGGAAGAAGAAGTGTTGAAAAATCCAGCTGTCGAGGAGATTGATGGCTATGAAGTTGGGATTGATGCATTTTAAAGGAACTGTGCCATTTTGTCAATTTCCAAGAAAGAAAACTTTTTTTTGAAGTTGATTATGATTTTTGTGTGAACTAATTTGAATTGAACATTTTGTCCAATGCTTGCAGCTGCTTTCACAAGCTTGCAACAAGAAAAAGTCTCCAGAAGCAATTGCAATAAGTTTTTGCATTTCGACAATGCTGAGACAATATCATCAATTTTTTATCTACAAATTTTTTGATTGTTGCCTTGTCGCTTTTCGAGCAAATGATTTTCTGTTGAAAGCGAAAAAAGATTCTTCGAAATATTGCTTTCACACCTTTTGAATTATTCAATTTGCTTTGCACATTCAAAACTCATTTCTGAACTTTTGGTTTTCATTGTGCGATATCTTGTTTGGAAATGCACTTTGATGTGGAACAGCGAATCTTTCATTTTGATCAGTCTGTTTGCAAAAAGAGTGTTTCTTGTGCAAGTTATCAGCTGTCATTTCAAGGAAGTGATTGATGGGTTCGTTCAACTTTGTATTATTTCAAAAACCACTTTCTTTTTGTTGAAATCTGTTATGCTTGAATGCCATTCACATCAATCCATGCAATTCATTTCTTTGAAATCACAATTTCGCTCCTTTTGGTCATTTTGCCAGGGTTGCATTTTTTCTCTGTCCTGTTTTTTCAACGCCGTCCTTTTATTTTTTTTCAGCTGGCAATGGCTTTATATCAGCATGTGGCCAGCGAAAAACAACCAGAAATGGTTGTTCAAAGTTGTTCAACTTGTTCTGAATTTTCCTCCCAATAAGGCCAAAGTGTTGTTTGATTTATTTTCGTGATCGTTGAAGTGTTGGTCTCTCAGCGAATTTGTTTTTCTGTAAATTTAAAAATTTTCTAATCATTGTTAGGCATTTCTATTTTGTGTTTATACAACTTTTTACACATCGCAACTTTTTATTTATTTATTTCATCATTTTTTTAGAAAATTTATAATAATTATTTTTATTTTATTTTATTTTATTTTATTTATTTATTTATTTATTTTTATTTTTATTTTTTCAAAAATAGAATCTCTTGAATAAAGAAAATCATTTCAGATCACACCTTTAATAAAAAAGATGAATGAAAATGAAAAAGAAAAAATATTCAGAAATGCTCTCCAACCAGATATTGATTTTTCATGTTATGGTATGGCTTTTTTGTATTTTCTTTAACATATTTTCTCGAAGATATATATGGAGGAAGTTCTTTTTGGTTTTTAATCAGTTTTATTTCCGAATTGATTTCTCTGCTTCTAATTGTTCTCCTAATAGTTGATGAGATATTCACAAACAAAAAACGAGTAAATGTACTGAAACAAATTGTATTTTCAATGTTTTCTTTGTATCAATTGTGGAGTTGCGTTGTTAGTGTTATTCCAATTCCTTTTAATTCTCAGAGTTTGTCAATAATTTGTGAAGATATTCCAAATACGCTATTTTATAGTGCTTGGAATCTTCTTGTTATTTGGCTTGCTAAAGTGACAATTATTCCCTTGATCAAATCGTTGAAAACCAAGAGAATCTTCATTGTTCTTTTAACGATAATTTTAAATGCATTTACTGCTTTATTTATAATTATTTCGTTTTTGTTGCATTTTAATTATAACATTAGTGAAATTGTTCTCACAATATTGTCTTCCATTCTTGATGTTTGCATTCTTTTACCAACTCTGATAATGGCAATTAAACTACTTTTAATTGTAAGGAAAATACCAAAAATTAACCATCAGACCACAGAAGCAATTAGGCGTCTTCATGCATTTATTTTCCTCCTATTTATGATTTCATTTATATTTCTTTGGACATTTGCATTTGATTCATTTAGTTATCAAACTTCTATCAAGAACTCAGAGAAGGAAATGAGAGACTGCTATTATAATGAAAATGAATGGTTTGTTTTTACAAAAACGATTTTTTGAAGTTATTCGTATCCATTATATATGTGTATATTTTTCCTATTTTTTAAATGATTTTTTGTTGTTTTATGAAATACGACACTTTAATTTGAAACATGTGCATTAGCTATCGACCTATAATTAGAATAATGTTGTTTTCTGTTGCACAGAATTCTGCGCCAACACTTGTGGTTATAATTATCTTCACGTATTTCGCCTTCTCCAAGACACTTCATGTTGGAAAAGCTCAATCCAGAGCAATAACATCATTTCGAACTCTATCGAATGATTCAACTGCTTCTTTCTATCCTTCATTTCGTGGTGATTACACACAAGGAGACGTGCCATTTGCCAATGATAGCACTCCGTTGCTGCAAAAAGAACACGAAAAGAAGGCAACTGAAGAAGAAAATAACAATAACAATTTGGATGAAGTGGGTTATTACTTCCCTTTTGAAGGAGTACTCTGGAAAGAATTTGAAAGAGAAAATGAATTACATAATAATCAAACCGATGATGATGGAAATTTTGAACTAGACATCAAAAACTTCGGTGTAAACTCTATTTATCATTAATATTTGAACAACTGATTGCGAAGGCTATGTGTTGCGCAATCTATCTTCTTTAATGAATATTTTGAATTTTTATTTTTGTTATATTTTATTTAACTTGAATTCTTATTATTTATTTATTTATTTATTTATTTATTTATTTATTTATTTATTTATTTATTTATTTATTTATTTATTTATTTATTTATTTATTTATTTATTTATATATTTTGCAAATCAACTATAGGGTGCATATTTTATCTTGACCTCAAAATTTTATCTCAACCCTATTTTTTTGAAACTTATTTTTGCATTTTTGATTTGTGAAAAGGCGAAAAACAAAAACAAATTAAATAGACTTCTTGATATTTTTGTTTTTCAGAATTCTGTGGAAAAAAAATTTGATATTTTTATGTACCAAATAATATTTAAAATTTTTATTATTTCAGGACCCAGATCAAAGACTTGATGGCTGTGAAACCAATATTTCATACTGAACGTTTAAAGCCACAGCATCATCATTCCACATTTCAATATTATTATTTTTACTTGTTTTTAACTTTTTTAGTTTAATTTTTAACCTTTTTTTCTCATTTCACTGTTTTTGCTTAAAACACGATTTTTTATATAAACAAGTGTTTGTGACAAATTTTATTTAAATGAAAAAAATATACAAAGTCTTAATTATCGTTTATTTGTATTAAGTTTTGAAATGAAAAGGAACTTTTCAAGAAGATTAACTAAAAAGCAAGTATATATGGTTTTTTTGTTATTTTAATTACCAAACATATACAAACAAATAATCATTTTTTCATCCAAGAATCGTTTTATTTTAATAATGTTTATTTATCATTTCAATAAATTTCAAAACAAATTCATATTTGTCCTTAAAATCGTGTTTTTTGAAAAAATGTGTGAAATGAGAAAAAATGTCAAAAAAACAAGTTGAGAAAGTTTAAAACAAGTTCAACTTATAAAAAAGAAACGATGTATTATGATATGAAAGCTTAAAACTTCTAATAAAAAATATTCGCTGAAAAAGCAGCAAGTCAATGATCAAAACATAAAATTATTATAATCCTCGATCTTTTTGTAAAACAAGAAATATTGAAAAAAAAATATAGAATAAGGAAATTAAAACATTTCAAACATTTCTGGTTATTTTTTTATTTATCGCAGGCTTGTGTAAAGCTGAAAGCATTGCAAAAAAGAAAAAGGTCAAGATAAAGAAAAAAGGTCAAGATAAAATTATAGCCCTAAACTTTCTTCTTGATTATAACCTCATATTAGTTTTTCATTAAATATTGTAGCACTTCTGTTGGCGTTCGTAATTGATTGAGTTATCTTCATTTGGATGATTTTATTATATTTTTTATGTTTCACGAATTAACGTTTCTTTTCATAAAAACTGTGAAATTTTTAAAGTTTTTGTTAAATTGAAAGTTCATTACATTTTTGAATCAAAAATATTTTTTTTTTACATTTTTATCAAAATGTGAAAATGAGATTTTTAGAAAGAATTGAAACTTTTTTTTTTAGATGACTGAAAATGCTTTTACGTTTTATTCATAAAATTGTGACAATAATTTTATTTTAAACGTACAAAAATAAAATGAATAAAAGAAAAATGTTCATTCCCATCTACATGAAAAGTCTGAAATTGTGCACCAATCCATTAAAAGTCCAATCAAAAATATATAACCTTCATTTTATTTTTGAACAAACAAACTTTTTCAAATAAACAAATAAACAAATAAATAAAACAAGCGAAATTTCCAAGAATTTAAAAATTCTGATTCATTGTTCTTTTTGCTTGCATTATATAAAAAATGTATAATTTAGCAATAATAAAACTAGCCTGAATAAATCCAGTAATTACAACAAAAAGGAACTTTAAAAATTTCACAAAAATGTTTAAAAACTTCCAAAATATAAGCATTAACATCTGAGAAAAAATACACTTGATTATTCATTTTTGTAAAAGATCATCATCCTTCTTAGGAGGTGTTCCACAAGGTTGAAACATTTTCTTAAATATTTTAAAAAAGAATAAAATTTCAATTTGAAGATAACTATTTTTCAAACTTCAAGAAGCTCATATTTAATTTTTCCTAATGATTCATTACGTGCCATGGCCATCATGTAAAGCATATGCTGATGCCCAATATATGAAGCACACGAATCACGTTGAATTGTTGTCATCCATTCACTATTTATTGTCAAAATGATATTTATCAGATATAATCAATTGCAGTGCATCGATAATAATAAATAAATATAGCACACTACTGAGAAGTATCGGAATGCCCCGTACCAGTGTATTTTTGTTGTAAATGATCAGCTTGTGGGGATATCCAGCTCATTTTTATGGGAATTTTTATTTTTAAATTGGGATTAAGATGTTTTGAAAAATAATTTTAGTGCTTTTCTTAAAGCTTCAATTTAAACAAAAAGCATCTTCAGAGAGTAACATATATTTTATTATTTCAAGCATTGCAATTGGATATTTTTCTGCGTTTTATTTATCTTGAGAAATTTGGTGAATGCAAGTTAGTTCTCATTCATTTTCAAAGCCAAGCAGTGTTCCTTTGCAACAATCTTTGAAATTAAGCGATAAATTACGAGATCAAACTACAAATTTCCATGTTTCAAATCCTCATCGGGATTTTAAAGAGTTCAACTCATCATTTTTTGAGAAAGAAGACCCAAAATTTCATTGGATTTTCTCTCAAGGCGGTAAACAATTTTGATTTTTTATAAAAGCATTTTATTAGTTTATTATTTGTGTTAATAGATGATCAACTGTCTTTGTATCAAACTTTAAATTCCATGAATGAACAAATACCCCAAAAGAAAGTTCCTCTAATTGAACAGGAAGAAAATGAGAGATTGCCTTTGCCAATTCAAGACGATTCGAATCATTTTGATCATGTTTCAGATTTTAAGAGAGGTTTACAAGGAAATCAAAATTTGTCTTTGTTTCGGCAATCTAAAGCTTCAATCGATTTGTTGGCCACTCCTCGAACTGCTTGTTCAATTGGCAGATTATCATCAGTAACCGTAGATGGAAAAATTAAAGAATTGAGACGATCAGTTCGAAAAATTAATTCAAAATCTCCTGCAGAAAAAGAGATATTATTAATGGAGCAATCAAAAAAACGGCTAATTTCTGGAGGACCCGAAGGATTAGTGCAGCAAAGCGTTGAAGATGTGATGGAAGCGATTGCATTGGCGGATGTTATCGAGAAAGAGAAGGGAGAAAACGTTATTCAGTATATGGATGATTGGACGAGAATGTCCCTGGATTCTCAATGCACTCTTTTCAGAGCAAATACAACTGAAAGAAGCTATGCAAGGAAGCTAAGCCGAAGAAAAACAAAATATCCTGAGACACAATTGACTGAAAATTCTGATCCTTCAGGGAAAAGAAGAAGAAAGAATGAAAAGCATTCAATCGAAATCCCTCGCACCCCACTATCACCTCCCATTTTTCAGTCTCCAACAGCTGCTTTGCATTCGCCCCAACCGTTTTTCATTCCTGTTTCACGGCTTCCTGTTTTATCGCAGTCTGCGTCTTCTGCTTCAAATTATGCATCTGTTGATTTCTCTGCGACAAGGGCATTTTATGGCGCGCCACACACTTCCCGCTCGATCGTCCTGCCGCCTCTTCCGCTTGGCAAGTGTCAGAACGCGAAAAAATCACCGTCCACAGAAAGGCTGCTGATGGTGAAGAAGCAGCGAGAAAAAGAAGACAGGTTGAACTTTAGGCGAATGAAGGAGAAAGAAGAGGCGGAGCAGAAAAGGATTGAAAAGTTTAGGCTGCAAAAGGAAAACAAGCGGGTTCAACAGCAAAATCGAAGCATCACTTTGAAATGGCTGATTGCGATAGAAGCATCAGCGAGGCTGTGGCTGTTGGGTGATGCATTGAAAGAGGACAGGGCAAGAAGGCAAGCGAAAAGAATGATCGCGATAATAAAGCAGAAGAAAGAGATTGAAAGAAAAAATAGAATGATAAAGATGAAAGCGCAGGAAATGACGAAGGCGTTTCCTGTTATAACAAGGTTATTTAAATTTAAATTTATATTATTGTTTTTGTTTTTATTCATTGGAACGTTTTCATTAATTTCATTATTTTATTTGAACTTCTCAATTTATCTTCCTTTAAAATATGAAATTTTAATTGAATTCTATTAACATTATCATTATCATTATCAATTTCTTTTCTTTTCTTTTATTTGTTTGAATATGTTCATTGACAGGGCTCTTGGTCCATTTATGGTTCGCAAGCGCATTCTACAGAGAAACAAATCAATTCGACTGATTTGTTCACTGTTGACTAAAGTCGGTGCTCAGATGAAATTTCGATTGAGGCTGGAATCTTTCAGAGCGAAAAGTTTGAGTGAAATTTTGTGTTCAAAAAATGTTTTTGTTTTGTAGATGGTATTTTGTACCAGAAATAGGGATATTGATTATCTTTTCATTTTTTTTATCTCCTTTTTCTGTATATATAACACCCAATTATTCTACATATGCAATTTTTTTCCTTATTTTCTTAATTCACTTATCTTCAGTTGTGAGCTGTCAAAACATATTTCGTGAGTATCTTATTTGCTCAGCAGCTCGAATGGCAGCAATGGAAGAGATGGTATGCAGATTATACATAAATGCATTAAACTTATTTCATTCATATCAATTCGAATATTTTTACACATTTTTTTTTTTGAATAATTGACATTACTTTGGCTTTTAACTTCTCAAAAACACTCTTTTGAATGACAACACTTTCTTTTCAAAAATATAAATTCACATTCGTTTTTCTTTCTCTTTCGTACTTCATCTTCTGCGTTTTTTTTATTTTATTTTATTTTATTTTTTCCTAAGTGGCATTTTACTGAAGAAGAGCTTCTTCTTCGTGTTCCATACACCGCTCCAGCATCTGATCTTTATCCAAGCTACAGATGCGGCTTATCGCCCGTTTTCGCTTCTTCCAGTTTTACTCCTTCGCCTCGTCCATCGTCGCTCCAATTATCAACTCCTTCATATTTTCCAACAAGTCCATTTGAGAAAAAAACAGAAAAAGGGAAAAGAAAAAAGAAAGAAAAAGAAAAAAGAGAAGGAGAAGAAGTAGAAGAAGATGAGGACGAGGAAGAGGAAGAAGAATCCGAAGAAGAACCAGAAAAGAAGTTATCGCCAGAGGAGGTGATGGTGCAGTTTCTTGACGCAGTGGGATTTGACCTGAGCACGAGGCAGTTCACGAGAAGAGGAAGAAGCACACAAAGACGCTCTTCCACAGCTAGTATCGTCTACAACTCATCATCTTCAACAAACTTAGTACCTTCGTCGTCTTCTTCTTCATTGTCATCGTATTATCCTTCCTCCTCTTCTTCCTCTTCCTCTTCTCTTCCTCCTCTGCTCCTTTCTCCCAAGTCACCTACTCAACCGCTTCTCTCTCCTTTTTCTCCATCTGCACTGTTTTCTCCTTCTTCGCATTTTCCTTCCCGCCCTTCTGTTACAACACCTTCTGGCAGCTCTTCTCAGAAGAAGAGAAAATCTCGTCATCCTTTTCCGATTCTTGTACCAACGATGATTAGAAGACCGCTTCTACAAAAGGCAAAAGCTTCCATTCGAGCAGAATTTCTAAATTCTATTTCGAATTCTTCCTCTTATTCTTCTTATTATTATTGTAATTCTTATTTCTCTTCAAGTGAATCGTTCGCTGAAACATTCTTTTTGTACTCAAAGCTGCGCCCTCAGATCAGACAGCTCGTTTTGGAAGGAATGCGCCAGACAATCTCTGCTATACATCCAGCTGATTCTAATTGATTGGTTGTACTTTTTTTTTTTTAATATATAGGAATGTGTATCTATTTAGATAGTTTATATACTTGCTTTTTAATTTTTAAATAGTGTTTTTAGATTAGATTTTTTTATTTCATTAGTAGAAAACAAAGTTTATTGTCTTTGCGTTTATCAATTTTCCAGTTATATTTATTTTATCAAGAAAACAGGAAAAATAAAAAATAAAAAACAAACTGCAACATTTCCAACAATAATAATTGAGCATCATTTTGATATCTCTTACAGTTAAAAACATAAATCAAATAAAAAATTTAATTTAAAAAAGAAAATTAAATATGTTTAGCAAAAAAGTGCATACGAACCCCCTTTAAAGGCAGAGTTATTCATAAAAATTAGAGGAATAATAAGGCAAGTGTAAAATATAAAGGATAGGTTGATGAAATTACTTGACGGCATGACAGAGCAGCCGAATATTGAAGGCCACTGGTGTCAAACGTCAACCATGTGCTAAAACAAGAAAAGCGAGTATGAAAAAAAAAGACATATTAATTTTTGATAAAAATAGACATCAAAGCAAAAAAATACAACCAATAAAAATAAAGTAAAAAAACATGCAAAAATGTAAAAAAAATGCAAGAAACAATCAAGCATATTTGCAAAAATGTGAACAAGCAAAAATATTAAAATAAAAATTGTTAAAAGAATTTTTAAAAAAACGTCAAAAAAAAATCGTAAATAAAACCCAAAAAATAAAATCAAAAAGAAAAAAAAATTGAGCATATTTTTCGCATTCAAATAATGTATAAACATCACATCAAATATAATAATAAAAGTTACAAATAGAAAAACGAATCCATTTGAAATAATAATGTCAAAATTTATTGAAAAACGACTTTAATACGTAAACATTCTTTTGAAGTGTACAATATGTTGAATGAAAGCTGCTCATATAACAACACAAGACGAGCATAACTTCCGCCCCGGCGAAAGCTGCTCAAACGTAATGAATAAACCCATTTTTAACTGTAAGCTTCGATTCTGCTGAAAACAATTGGAATATCAAAAAGGCCAAAAAAAGTTTCTTTTTAATAAGAAAAACAACTTAAAATAAAGGAAGATAAATTATATAAAAATACGAACAAAATTCTGGTTTCTTTCTTTTCTCTTTCTCTTTCTCTTTCTTTTTCTTTTTCATTTATTTCTCTATCCCGAAAGTACACTTCAATTGAAGATGCGACTAACAAATAAATCAGCGCAAGAACTTTCATTTCATTTCATTTCATTTCTTATCTTTTCTCTCTTTTTTTTTATCTTCATTTGTTTAGCTCTTGTAAATTGCTTCAGATGAACCGATAGGATGTAGCGAATCCATAGATGAATGCAAGCAGTTTACAACATATCAATGTCTATTATAATCATTATAATAGTCATTACAACAATGATTATAACGATAATGAGATTATGATTATGATTATGATTATTATATATATTTATTATTATTTTAATCAGATCTGCCTGAAAGTTTGTTGGAGAGCATCACAATAGACATTATTTGGGAATGCACAAATAGGCAACACACACACACAACAAAAAAAAAAAATATTGATGACTATAATGAATATGACTGTGGAAGAGATGATGAAGGGAGAAGAGGGAAGAAAATCGAATAGAAGAGAAAGAAAAGGAAAAAGAAGGAAAGGATAAGGGGGAATTTCGGATGACATTTATATTTATATTAAATTTTATATATATACAAAGAGAAGAAGAAGAAGAAGATGATGATGATGATGCAGATGATGCAGATGATGATGACAATGACAAAGACAAAGGATACGGAGCTAATGTATGAGCAAAATCCGTTTAAAATACATATTATTATTTCTAATCTTTCTCTATTCATTCATTCATAACATTCATTCATTCATAATATTCTTTTTTATCGATCTATTTATTTATCTATTTATCGATCTATTTATTCATTTAATCTTCCTTCTTCCTCTCATTTTCCTCATCCTCATCATTTTCACTCATTTTCTCGCTCTCGATGTGTGGCACAGGCTCAAACAACTGGCATCGTTTATCAGAATCTCTATCAAATTGAGTAATCTGCTCTATTTGCGCAATAGATTCATCTAATTCATCTAATTCATGTGATTCATGTGATTCAATAGATTTATCAGAATTCTCTGTTTCCTCGTGCCTTTCACTGAGACAATCTTCACTTTGACTTTGTCTTCTGCTTCTGCTTTTGCCTTTGCTTCTGCTACTTCTTCTTCTGCTTCCTCTGATGCTGATACTGATACATTCATCAGATGCATTTCCGATAGAAGAATGCGAAGAACGAGGAGAAGGATGAGGAGAAGGACGAGGAGCATGAAGAGAACGAGGAGAGGAAAAAGATGAGGAAAAAGGAGAAGAAGATGATGAAGACAAAGAGGATGAAGAGGATGAAGAAGAAGATGATGATGATGAATCCGATGAGGAAGAGGCAGAAGAATATGAAGATGCAGAAGAAGAAGAAGATAGAGATGAAGTGACTGAAGCAGAAGACAAGGCATTAGCATGATAAGAAGAGCTTTTAGATGTGCCATCAGAATCAGACAAGCAGAGCCGTGTGTTTCCTCTTCTTTGAGCTGAGTGCAATGAATATGACCTTATCTGGAAGGAGGAATTAGAGATATCATCATCTATATCAGCAGCAGCAGAAGAAGAAGAAGAAGAAGATGATGATGATGATGAGAGAGAAGATGAGTTTGAGGAAGAAGAAGAAGAAGAAGAATTTTGAGAAGACGAACCAGCTGAATCAGATGGAGATATTAGCATCATCGAGTTCGAATGGGCTGAGCTTGAATTCTGAGAGCTTACTGCATTCACACTTTCTCTTTCTCTTTCTCTTTCTCTTTCTCTCTCTCTTTCTCTTTCCCTTTCCCTGTCTCTTTCCCTGTCTCTTTCTCTATCTCTATTTCGATCCCTGCTTCTTTCATTGTCCCTGATTCTATCTCTATTTCTATCTCTGTCTCTTTCCCTCTCTCGTTCTCTCCCCATCTCCCTTTCTCTCTCTCTCTCTCTTTCCCTCTCTCTCTCTCTTTCTCTTTCTCTCTCCCTCTCCCTCTCCCTCTCCCTCTCCCTTTCTCTTTCTCTCCCTCTTCCATTTCCGCTTTCTCCACTCGATGTATTCGAATGCGCCGATGAGTCACTTTCTGTTCTGTTCGCAGGAGTTGACTGGCTTTGTGTGACTGAGTTGGAGATTGAATTAGAGATAGAGTTAGAGATAGAGTTGGATGAATAGGAATATGAGGGAGCATTGGGAGAAGTGGCAGGAGAAGCAGAGGAGAGGCGAGAGGAGTTGGAGAGCCAGGTGGAGGAGAGGGAGATGGAGGAAGAAGAGGAGGAGGAAGAAGAAGAGGAAGAAGAAGCAGATGAAGAGGAGGAGGAGGAGGAGGATGAAGATGAAGAAGTGGAAGAAGCAGAAGATGAAGAAGAAGCTGAAGTTGATGAGTTAGATGCTGCGGGAGAAGAGGAAACAGACAAAGACGTAGAAGAAGAAGAAGAAGAAACAGAAGAAGAAGAGGAAGATGATGATGGTGACGAAGATGAAGTTGAGGAAGAAGAAGAAGATGATGATGATGATGAAGGAGAAGCAGAAGGAGAAGAAGAAGAAGATGCAGAAGATGCTGAAACAGGAGAAGACGCAGAAGACGCAGAAGAAGCAGATTCGTGTGAAACAGCGCCTGTTGAATGGTCAGAGGCAGGTGTGGAAGAGGCACGTGGTTGTTTGTTGGGCGATTCAGAGGATACTCTGCTCATGTCACAGAGAGGCTGGGAGAGGGCATCGGCAGAAGAGGAAGAAGGAGAAGGAGAAGAGGAAGTATTGGAAGATGTGGAAGATGTGGAAGAGGAGGAAGAAGAAGAAGAAATAGGAGGAGAGGAAGAGGATGAGGAGGAGGAGGAGGAAGAGGAAGAGGAAGATGATGAAGATGAAGATGAAGAAGAAGCTAATGAGGCAGAGGTTGCGTGGATATAAGGATAGGAATGCACAGCAGGGGTAGACAAATGAGGAGTATGAGAAGGATGGGAGACGATTATGTGGGGTGGAAGAGAGGGGGAAGAGGAAGCTAATAACACTATAGTTGGAGAAGAAGAAGAAGAAGAATTAGAGGAGGAGGAGGAAGAAGAAGAGGGAGAGGAAGAAGAAGAATAAGCAGAAGAAGGAATAGAAGAAGAGGAAGAAGAAGAAGAATAAGCCTCATTAGTAGCCAGAATAGAAGGATGACGAAGATGTGAAGGCGAAAACGATGAAAATGGCGAAGATAATGGTGAAGAAGAAGAAGTTGATGATGATGATGATGATGATGATGATGAATTCGAAGACGAAGCGAAATCAGAGAAATGAGAAAAAGAGGAGAAAGAATGAGAAGCATGGCTTGTGAATGCAGAAGGATTCGATTGATCGACACGAATTGAGCTGGAATGGAGGGGAGAGGAAGAGTTGTGATGGCAAAGACGATGAGAAGGACGAGGAGGAGGGTGAGGAGGAGGAGGGAGAATGAGAGAAGAAGAAAGAGGAGGGGGAGGAGGATGGAGGAGAAGAGGAGGTGGGGGAGGAGGAGGGGGAGGTGGAGGGAGAAGAAGAGAAGAAGGAAGAGAGTGAGGATGAAGAGAATGAGGATGGGAATGAATAGCTGTGACACTGAATGATCTGTCTGTAATGTCAGAGAGAGAATTGTGAATGTTATGAATGTTAATAGAATCATCAGTATTATTAGTATTAGTATTATTATAAATGTTATGATTATTATGAATGGAATGAATGTTATGTATGTTATGAATGTTGTGAATGTTATGATTGTTATGGGAGAAGGAAAGAGATTGAGATGCGAGGGAGGAGTCTAAGCTTTGAGATGAGGAGATGTCACAGGAGCGATGGAAAGCAGAAGAGGAAGAGGAAGAGGAAGAGGAAGAGGAGGTGGTGGTGAAAGAAGCAGACGGATATACAAATGATTCAGAAGGTGATAATAAAGAAGAAGAAGAAGAAGAAGAAGACGATGATGATGATGATGATAATAACAACATAGGCGTTTCCATCGCTGTTAATGAATGGGCAGGAATATCAAATGAAGGTGGAACAACATCTGAAGCAAATTTCGGAACAAAGGATTGTGAGTCAAAAGAGAAGGAAGAGGAGGAGGAAGAAGAAGAAGATGAGGAAGAAGAGGAAAAAGAAGAGGAAGGAGCAGAAGAAGAAGGAATAATTTTAACTTCACTGTTTATTTCACTTGTGATATTCGCAATATCTTCGTTTTCTTCTCTTCCCTTTGAAATATGTTGATCTGCAACTGTTGAAGCAAATCTTTCATTCTTCATGCCATCTTTCACATTCATTGTATGACTTGTATTAAATTCATAATTAATATCTTTTCCTTCCTTTCCTTCTCTTCCTTCTCTCCTCTCCCTCCCCTCCTTCATCTTCTGCACTCCCTGATGATGTCTATTGATATGCTTATGCCTCAATACATGATTATAATACTGTTTTTGTCTATATGAATCCTTTTCTGTCTCATTGTGAAAGCTGTGTGGTGACATCATCCCATGTTTTTGTCTTCTTTGAAGTTGCATTTCATGCTCTTCTGGTGTGATATAAACATTCTCTTCATTGGTTTGGGTTTTATTTTTATCTTTGTTTTTATCTTTGTCTATATGTTTGTATTTATCTTTGTTTTTATCTTTATCTTTAACTTTACCTCTGCTCAAGCTTTTATCTTTCTCTTTCTCTTTTTCTTTTTCTTTTTCTTTCCCTTCACTCCTTCCTCTGCTAAAATACAAGTCTCTGAATAATAATCTTCTTCTGGGGTTTTTAACTGAAATATCCTTTTTGCTGTCTCTATTCAGTGAATGATGCTTCTTATGATTTTTGTGTGATTTAATAATTGATGCTTCTTTTGTTGATTGCTTTTCTTTAGATTGATCGTCTTCTTTTTCTTGTTCTTCTTTCTCTTTCTCTTTTTCTTTTTCTTTTTCCTTTCCTTTTTCTGCTCCGATTTCTTTCTCTTTCTCTTCTTCCACCACTTGTTGCTTCAGTTGCATTTCTCCTTCTTCAATTCTTTCTCCTCCTTCATTCATTTCCTTCACAATCATTTTTTCATTCATATTCTTCTTCTCCTCATCCATATTCAATTCTTCTTGTTTGTGCACATCCAAGCTGCTAATGTTGTTATTGTCCTGCTTCTGATGATGCTTATGTTGATGCCTATGATGATGATGATGATGATGATGATGATGAATATGTTGAGGATTTCTTTGTTGTTGATTTTGCTGTTTATGTTGATGAGGTTGATGAGGTTGATGAAGATGTTTGTGATGAATATGAATTTCTTGTTCATTTTGCTTTGTTCCTTCTTCACAATTCTTCATCTGATTCGTTTTTTCATCCAAATTTTCTGTTCCTAATCTTTCTTCTTTCTCTTTCTTTTCCTTCTCTTCTTCTTTTCCCTTCAAATCCGTATCTATTGCTTTCACATCATCAGCAATAACAATAACATCATCGTTTTCCCTCATTTCTTGTTTCCCCATCAAAATTGCAACATCTGGCAGTGAATTCGTTGACTTATGCGAAATAAGTCCAGCTTTGTTGGTTAATTCACATTGAATGTTTGTGCTTTTGGATGTTGGAACAGAACCATGTGTCTTCAATAGAGATGGATGGGTTATATGAGATATGTGAGAAATATGAGGTTTTTGAGTGATTGTGTTATCTTCACTTTGTTGTGGTGGTTGTTCTAATTCATCCTTTTCTTCTTCAATTTTTCTTTCTTGTTCTTTTTTTTCTTCTCTTTTCTTCTCTTTCTCTTTTCCTCTCTGCTCATTATGCTCACTTTTATCAATCTTATTTCTCCGAATTCTCCGAATATGATGTTTATGTCTTTGATACAATCTGAGTGACAGAGATTTTGCTCTTCTGAATGTTGTCTTGTGGAGATTGGCTGAGGAAAGGCGAGGGACAGAACAAGAAGGAGAGGAATAGAAGGAGTTATAAGTGGAATGAGAGTGAGAGTGAGAGTGAGAAGTGGAAGAGGAAGAGGAAGAGGTAGAGGAGGAGGAAGAGGAGGAGGAGGAAGAGGTAACAGAAGAAGAAGCTGAGGAAGAACATGAGGAAGAGGAACAAGAAGAAGATAAGGAAGAAGAAGAAGAGGATGATGATGATGATGATGTGGAAGAAGAAGAATACAACGAATGAGAAATAATAGTAGAATCAGGAGAAGATGAAGAAGAGGAGGATGATGAAGACGAAGAGGAAGAAGAAGAAGAGGCAGAAGAAGATGAGGAGGAAGAAGAGGAGGATGAGGAAGAAGAAGAAGAAGTTGGTGAGCGAGCCTTCGAAAATCTGCTGTGGCGAGAGCTTCGAAGTGTCTGTGAAGGAGAAAGAGAATGGCCAGATTGTCTTGAATGAAGAGAATGAGAGTGAATAGAATGAGAATGAATAGAATGTTTAGATTGGATAGATTTCATTGACTTAATAGATTTGATTGATCTAATTGAATGAGAGCGAAGAGAATGAGAGCGAAGAGAATGAGAGTGAAGAGAGTGAATGGAATGAAGAGAGTGAAGAGAGTGAATGGATGTGGATGTACGAGAGGTGGAACGGGGGTTCATACTGTGGTGGCGATCTGGTTGGATGGTGCGTGTGAAGGCAGAAGAAGAAGAGGAAGAAGAAGAGGAAGAAGAAGAGGAAGAAGAAGAGGAAGAAGAAGAGGAAGAAGAAGAAGGATAAAATGAAGAAGAAGTTGAAAGATATGAAATAGTAGATGAAGGCAAGGAAGAAAGAGGAGGAGGAGGCAAAGGAGGATGAGGTAGCATAGAAACTGAATGAGGAGGTGGTGGAGGAAGGATAGTGGGAGGAGGGGGAGGAGGAGGAAGATATAAATGAGAATGAGTAGAAACTTGATGGGATGAAGAAGAAGATGATGATGATGACATTGTTAGTTCATTTTGATGATTCATGTGTTGATGTTGATGATGAATATCATGAACATCATGAACAGCATGGTTTATATAACTGATATGATTGCTCTGTCCTTCATTTACTCCATGTATTCCGTGTGTGTTTGAATGCTTCTGATACGAATGAGCCTGCTGAATTTGTTGGCTTTGGGGACTCATCATCTGTTGTTGTTGTGACTGTTGTATTTGCAATTGGGTTTGTCCATGATGAAGAAGCAGTTGATTACTTTGTTCTTTCTGTACATTTGATAAATTCATTGGATTTGTTGAATTCACTGCATTATCTTCACTTTGTGTGCTTTGACGATAATAATGTTGGCGATGTTGATGACTTGCGTGATTTCTATGGCCATTGCTATGACTATGGCTATGGCTTTTACTATGACTTTTACTATGGCTGTGGCTTTGGCTATGAATATGGCTATGACTATGATTGTGATTGTGACTCTGTTCTTGATGATGAATTATTCCTTTTCCTTGTTCAGACACTTGTGATTGTACTTGTTCTATCCCTTTTCCTTGAGCTTGAATTTGACTAAGACTTTGAGTTTGATTTTGACCTTGAATTTGGCTTTGGATTTGGCTTTGTCTATGGCTTTTACTGTGACTTTTACTATGACCATGACTTTTACTATGACTATGGCTGTGATGAATAGCATGATGCTTATCATGACTGTGATGCCTATGATTGCTTCTGCTTTTATTACTTCCATCACTTTTATCACTTTTATTACTTTTAACACTTTTATTGCTATGATTGCTATGATGAGCACGATGAGTACGATGAGCATGATGAATTCGATGTCCGTGCTTATCGACAGACACCTCGCTCATCTTTGAAACATTCACAACATTCGGAATATTAGCTGCATTTGTCACATCTGTCACATTTGTCACATTTGTGATATTAGCAACATTAACTGCATTCAATCCCTTTGAAATTTTCTCATCCATTGCCATTTTCGATGCTGTTGATGTTATTGATGATTTTGACACTTTTGATGTCTTTGATGCCTTTGATTCAGTATCTTCTACTTTTTCCAATGTTAAATGTCCATCCTCAATAGGAATATCAATCATTGGTGGTGATTTAATCTCAGCCACTGATGGAATAGCAACTTGATCTTCTTCTCTTTCCTCCTTCTTCTCCTTTTCCTTCTCTTTTTCTTTTTCTTTTTCCTTCGCTTTATGATGTTCACTTTGATGAATGTGGTTATGATGAGTTGATTGCTCGTTCACAATTCTTCCTTTTTCCTTTTCTCTTTCTCTTTCTTTCTCTTTCTCTTTCTCCTTCTCCTTCTCTTTCTCTTTCTCCATCAACTCTTCCAGTGTTGGTGTATCATTCATATTCCCTTTGTCTGAGACAGGCGGAAGAGGCGAAAGATATCTCCTCACAAATGGATGCTTCAGGGCTTGCTCTGCAGTCATTCTGTCAGATGGATTCTTCTCCAGACAGAGATGAAGAAAATCAATGAAGATGGTTGTGCTTGATGCTGAAGGAGAGGCGGAGGAGGAAAATGAATGAATATGTAATTATGCATGTGTGTGAAGAGAGATATGAGAATGAGAATGTTTGTAAAAATAAGAATAAGAGAGAGAAAAAGAAAGAAAGAAAGAAAAATCATATGAAAATATTGAATGCAATGGGGAAAATTTAAAATGAAAATTTTTGATATAATAGAAAACAATAGAATTTGAAGCAATCAATAAACATAAATATAACATTCAATCACATTTACAAAATAGAGGGAAAAAATAATATTTTATTGTTTAATAGAAAAATAAATAAATAAATAAATAAATAAATAAATAAATAAATAAATAAATAAATAAATAAATAAATAAATAAATAAATAAATAAAGATAGATAGATAGATAGATAGATAGATAGATAGATAGATAGATAGATAGATAGATAGATAGATAGATAGATAGATAGATAGATAGATAGATAGATAGATAGATAGATAGATAGATAGATCTACACACCATCACTTTCGAGATCAGTTGAATCCTTCTGTCTTCTGACCAGATGCTTCTTTATTGTTGATTCGAGTGTGGATGCAATGTGACTGTACTTCCTGGGCACTGATGCTAATCCAGTCAGCTGGGAAAGAGAAATGTGTTTGTTTATATTGGATGATGATGACATTGATTACATTGATGATATTGATGATATTGATGATGATGAAGTGTGTGAAGAAGAATGTGCAGTGGAATGATGATGATGATGATGATGATGATGATAGAAATAACAATAATGATGAAGAAGATGAGGAAGATTAATTTTAAATGAAAGAAAGAAAGAAAAGAATAATTTTCAATAATGACAAATATTAAAATTCTGAGATAACAACAAAAAAAAAGATTAAAATTAAGAGAATGCAGACTTTTGTGTATTCAGCAGAGGTTGAAGGACGATATCCCTCTGATCTTGTTGAGTCAGGTGTGTAGAACTTCAACCCGAATCGGCAAGGAATCACCATCGATGGTGGCATTTGACTGAATGTGATTGAAAAATAATAATAATAACAATTAATTAATTAGTTAGATAGATAGATAGATAGTTAATTAGTTAATAATAAATGTTAATAAATAAAATAATAAAAATCGACAATTATAATAATTAATAATTATAATAATAAACAAAAATAAATATCAAATTATGATTCATGCCAAAGTCATACCCAAGCATTGCAGTTATCCGTGTAATCATGTCATGTTCAGAGCATCCAGGAAACAGAGGATGTCCAATAAACATCTCTGCAGCTACACAGCCCAAGCTCCATATGTCAATGGCACGATTGTATCTGAACAAAATGCCATTCGTATAGTGAATGATAATATATGGAATAAATAATTATTTCACAATATTTATTTTAAAAAAATAAAATAAATAAATAAATAAATAAATAAATAAATAAACATTCAATGAAAAAGAAAAGGTTAAAATTAAAATTTTAAAGAAACAAAAGATTCAAACGGAAGCCCCAAAATAACTTCAGGTGCACGATAATATCTGCTTTGTGCATAAACAGAATGTGTATGCCCTTCAATAGCAGCACTCCCAAAATCAATAACTTTGATATGCGGCAGAACACTAAATAGAATGAAAAATAGTTTATAACCAATTATTTCATACAATAAATAAATAAGAAAGAATGAAGAAAATTGTTCATTAACGTGTTAGCAGAATTAAATAAATTGAACAGTATCAATTAAATGAAAACAAAAATGTTTTTAGCAATTCCAATTTGTCTCAAAAACTCACAAACCCATTTACAAGTATGTTTTCTGGTTTGAGATCTGTATGGATAATGTGACTCCGATGAAGAAGAGATAAACATCTCAAAACCTGCTGTGTTATCTACAAATTCGAATTCAAATAAAAGCATTTACTCCAAAAACAATTTTTTAAAAAAATACAAACTTGAGAGATCATGTTCAACGAAAGACCTTTAAAATTGTTGAACTTCAAAACAGAATACAAATCCGTCCCAAGAAGTTCTGTAACAATACAAAAATGCCTGCCATATACGAACACATCTTCCAGTCTGAGCATATTGTATTTATCGTGAACGTCAAGTTTTTTGATCTTTGAGAAATTTTCGTTATATCATCAAACGTAGTGATAAAAAATAAGAAAACATACTATTTCCAATATTTGTCTTTCCACAGCTGCTTGCTTTGAAGCGGCGGGGTGATTTTTAATAACTTTAACAGCATAAGTCAAATGAGTTTCAACCCTTGTGCATAAAAAGACTTGACCAAATGCACCCTGTCCAAGAAGGCCTTCAATCAAATAGCGCTTTTGTTTTTTCGAGTTCATCATTGATTTATGGACAAATATATCGCCAACTCGCACAATAAAATCTCCATTTTCATTATCAAGTCCATCGTTTGTTTGAGGCTCTGAAGGATTTGTCAATACTTTTCCGAGATCTTTTATTTTCCATGTATACGTAAAAGTAGGTGAACATGCGCAATACGTTTTTGTTAAAAAGATAGTCAGTTTCTTTGTTTTCTGCGCGCTTGCTCCTGATTGCTTTAACTTTTGCTTAAAAATTAAGAAAAAATCAAATAATAATCAACATCAATTATAACTCAAATAAAAGACCGACCATTGTATCAGAATCTTACAATTGTCATAACACTTCACAAAAAAATAGTGATCTTTATAACCATAATTTGCTAATAAAATCTTTTTCATTCCTTCCGAAAATAAAAATAAGAAAAAGTAATTCTAATTTATTTATTTATTCCAATTCTTTTTATGTGAATAGGAGATAAAAATTAACAAAATTATAAAGATGAAATGTTTTATAACACAAGGCCTTCAAAGCGCTGTTTGAACCAGCTGATTGCCTCTTCCTTTGTTATTCTGTGTGGTTTTCCAATTGATGACGGCGCTCTCTTGCGACGGTGAACCCTGAAGCCTGGACGTCCAAGGCACACATAGAAATCCATACCATAGATTCCTGTGTTGGGATCGTATTTCATTCCCAGATCAATATGTTCCTGAATACCGAAGCCAAAGTTTCCGGTTGCGGAAAAGTTTCTTTTTTTCAACTGTATAGATCGTCAACAAAAAACAATCACAAAAAATCGATTTATTTTCTTTATTTTAACCAAAACATATGAAATCAAACCTCAAATTCTTTCACACGAAGACCAGCTTCCAAAAGCTCTTCAGCTTTCTTTCCTCTAACTGTCACATAGCATGCAATTTTTTCGTTCTTTCTCACACCAAATTGCTTGATGGTGAGTCTCGCTAATTTATGAAGCAAAATTGCAAAAAATTTTTCGTTTTCGAGAAGTTTGTCAAATAAAAATTTTCACACCTTTAGATTGACAGGGCTTTTGATCTGTCAATTGTTCGAGAACTTTCATCGCTTTTGTCAAACGATCACCAGATTCTCCAACTCCAATATGGAGAACAAGTTTTTCGATACGAATTGCTTTGCATTTGTTTTGTTCAGTCCTGAAAATATAACGGCAGACGGGAAAAATGCCGTTTAAATTGAGGATAAGTGTTTTTAAAGCTTACAAACTTCTGCCCTGGCTTTTTCAACACCATTTTCCTCTTTTTATTTTAAATATGGCGAAATGGGGATTTTTCAATCGAATGAGATATATGATATGGGAAAGGATCATTTTGCATTGGATGTATTTCTGATTGTAAAGTTAAAAAAATAAGAAAGACAACCTAAACAAATGACTTACTTCATTTCTTTAATATTCTCATTTAAAATTGGAAGAGTTTTCTTTGAACATTAATTTTTATGGATTATTCACAATTCTCGAGATTTTCAAGCTTATTTTTAAATAATCAATTTTATGAAGCATTTTCATAAAATGACCAAATATTTTCTTCAAAAAATTTAAAAAAAATTTTTTTTTTCAATTTTGCCCTTTTGATGTATTTTAACAATATACTCAGAACAAATTATCCCCATATTTTCGTATATATAAATTCAGATAAGCATTGAGGTTATGAAGCGTGTTAAGCAAAGAAGTGACTGAAGTTTTTTACATCAAATAATAAGAAAGAAAAAGCTTTTAGTTCTTTTTAACTTCAACCTTCTTCTCGTCTTTTTTCTCGGTTTTTTTGACGACTTTGTGCTCCTTGTGTTCCTTGTGTTCGTGAACGTGATGCTCGGCCTTCTTTTTGGTGGCTGCTTGATGAAGAATTCTGTCGAGTTCTGATCTCTTTTTCAATGCACGTTGATGTGTCCCCAACTTTAAAAAAATGCATATTCAACGAAATCAAAATTTAGTGAGATGGTTTCAAATTTTTTTATTTATAAATGCTTTGATGAATCGAAATGAGATAAAAACACACTCTTGCTTTTGCAAATTTCAATGCTCTCTTTTCCTTTCCAAGCTTCAGCAACTCCATGATACGTTTTTCATAAGGACTGAAACCTGAAATTTCACGGACAACTTCTCTGACAAGCTTCACTCTTTTGCACAAACGCTAAAATTAAGTTCAAGCAAATAATATCAAATCAAAATGAATCTTCGAATTACTCTCAAAATTCCAATAAATCAAACTCTGCGGTTTGAAGGCTTGATAACTTGATTGACTTTTAACTGCTTTTTAGGCAAGTACTTCATGGTTTTCTGATGAGAAGTTGATCTGTTGATCGATGGGGTTATTTTCGGATTAATTTTTTTTCAAATATTTTTATTATATAAACCGATATTTTTTGTTGAAGGAGACAATATAATTTTTATCAAAAAGATTTTTTCATGATTTAATATAGTATTATAAATTCGAAATTTTTAATTATATTGCAAAATAATCATCCATTGTTATTATCAGCTTGATTCTTTAAAATGAACTGATTTGGTTATGATATTTGTCAAAGAAAATTTCAATTCCTCCATAATTGATGTATATAATAAATTTATTTATTTGTTTCATTAATATTTATTTAGTGACTTAGAAATTTAATTCCTTTTTTTTTTTTTTGGAGATAAAAGTAATGTGAAAATTTGTTCTAATTTTGACTTTCAATATCTGAAAAGAGGATATTGCCATTTAAAAGAATTCTAACCTTTTGAAAATCCTTCTTTCAAAAAAAAATATATTTTTTTCCATAGATTTTTCATTGTTTCTGTGTTTAATCTGTTTGGCATGATTTTTTTGCGTCTTTACAAGGTTTTGCAGAAAAAAATGCAAAACAAAAAAAAAAAAAAAAAAAAAAAAAAAAAAAATTCACGAACCGAACTTAAAACAAATCAGCAGAAACAAAAAATAAAAAGAAAGAAAGAAAAGAAAAGAAACGTATAAATTACCACTGAAACTCAAGTTCCCCACTCAATTCTGGCGTTTCTTCTTATTCCTTCTACCGATAAGTGACAAGATTGTAGAGAATACATACGAAATCCCGCAAACAACAAGGATGATGAAGCAGAGCAAGACAGCCGTGGCTCTCCTGTTCTGGAAATGAGATGGCTCAAAGAGAACGTGGTTGAGTCCGATCATAATGTTGGCTGAGAGAAACGTGATGAACTGCTGGCGGCTGAAGAGATAGCTGAAGAATGTGGATTGATTGGCTGGTTTGGAGAGAGAGGAAGAGGAAGAAGAAGAAGAAGAAGAAGATGTTGATGTTAATGATGTTGTTGTTGATGATGATAATGATGATGATAATGATGTCTTTGAACGGGAATTGTCTTGTAGAGGCAATATTTCTGCTTGAGAGGAAGGAGAGTCTGTTATCAATGACTCACAGAACACAAATATCCATGAGTACACTTTTGTGAAGAGACGATATGACAGACATCTCATCACAAATGGGAAGTTGCACTGGTTTTTTGGGGAATGTGGGGGAGGGAGAAGGAGGAGGAGGAGGAAAGAGAAGAGAAGAGAAAAGAAAAGAAAAGAATTTTCATTGAGTAACAAAAAAAAAAAAAAAAGAAACAATAATTAAAAATATGATTGAGAGAAAAGTTAGTAATTTCAAATTAAAAACAATGAAATAAAGAAATTTTGTAAAAACGAAAGTATTTTTTATATTTTTATATGCACAATTAATCATCAAAATAACATTAGCTTCCCATTGAGAACAATAAATCGAGATATAAAAGGAACACATACCATTCTTCTGGCAGGGTGCATTTCAAACGAGCTCTGCATCGAGCGCAGGAGCCTGTCAATCACACTCAGCACTCCATCTTTCTCTGTCGAGTACAAATTCATAGAAGTAGAAGCAGGAGGAAGGATGATTATTTCAAGCAAGGATGTAAATCTGGAATAGAAAATGCAGCATTAATAGCATGATGGATATAAATATTATAGATATTGAGGGAAAATTGTGATTGAATCAAAGAAAAATGAAAAATGATAAAGGAAAAGGAAAAGAAAAGAAAAGAAGAGAAATGATATTAAAGACATAGCAAAGAAAAATAATACGAAATTAATATCACATAAAAATACAGTTTCATAACCAAATGCAATTAAGAAAGTCACACTTGTCTAAACAAAAAGCCAAAATCTTTGGCATAAGAGCTAAGAGGATTGCACAAGTTGAAATATAAACGAAGTATCTGAATATGGATGTAACTGAACGATGCTCCTTCTCAACAAGGAATGTTAAATAAGAAGCAGCAAAGTGAAACAACGGAAATCCTGATTTAATTTTTTTTTGAATAATAATAATTATTATTAAATGTTAAAGATATGTTGAATCATATGAAATAATTCATAAATAATTTAATAAAGAAAGAAAAATAGTTGGATAATGACAAGGTTGTTTAAGAGGAGTATAATAATAATAATAATAATAATAATTAATAGAAATATAAAGTCAATGCATCATACCAAAGGAAGAAAACAATCCTTCAAAGTTCTCACCTAAAAATGTGTTAAATCTGGGTGAAACGAAAAGATCTTCTAAACAGAAAAACTTAAGGCTGGTTGAGTATGCTAAATGTTGATAAATGTGTTGAAATATTGTTGTTTAGTAAGATTTCATGTATATACAAAAATTATGTAATGAAAACATGATTCGAAAGGTATCAAATAAAAAAGAAATAATATATTTTTTTGAAAAGACATTGAAAAAAAAATGTTCAATCAAAGATTTATTATCTCCTTTAAAAAACATAAAAGCATTGGTTCATACCGATTAAAATAAAGATGGACAGCCAAAGAGGCTTCCATTCGTAATCGTTTGTAATCCACATTATAAGAAGAACAGAAATATCCAACTGGCATAACGTGAAAAAGAAATTCCAATGCACTCCGTATTCGTTAACATCATAACTGTAGCCCTAAGAAAAAAAAGAAAATGAAAAAGAAATTTTAATAAATTACAAGAAAATTTTGCCCGTAAATAAAGAAAATAAGAAAAAACAGAAACATTTGATAAAATTTTTTTATGAATATAGTCAATCCGTAGTATTAAAAAATATTATCATACGGAGGCTAACAAAAAGGTTGTTCTAAATACTCCCATTAAGAATAGCATTCCGTCTTTTATTAAGTATCCCTTTGCTATGCTCAAGAGTGATTTTCTTGTAAATGGTTTATCTCTAAATTGCCTGTTCATTCGACGATGAAACGATGATGCAGAACCACAAGCCGTTAAAGCAATCCCAGCATCCATCTTCAGAAACAAGCATGATTATTTATCATTCATAAATTTAAAAGAAGATATACGCATACAAAAGAGCATCCCATTGCATGCGTTTTTGTTACAGATGGCAAATGTGGTGGAAAATCAACCGCCATAATGCAAATACATGTATTTAGATTTAAAAATACACGAGGATATTCCAAAAGAAGATTTTTCTGCTCATTAAATTTTTTCACTATTCTTGAAGCATCAAATGTTATTCTTTTTTTAAGGAATGCACTTTTATCGTGAAAAAAACGAATAGCATTAACAAATGGTATCAGTTAAGCTTAAATATGAAAGCATACATCAAAAATACAATCAAATACAGCACGACAACAGTGAGTTGTATTCTGCCTGCTTCGTTGTGGTAAATAAGCATAAGTTCAAGGCTAGTTGGGAGTACGCAAAATATGAAGTCCAAAGCAAAACGGGCCCATTGGTTTTTTATGCAAAATACTTTACTTATGCATGAACTTAATGAAATTGACATTATACTAAAAAATGCCAGTTCCATTGGCTGCATAAATGGTACTTCCAAAAATGTAAATGTCTTTTGATAATTTTGATACAATTTTCCAGATGACATTTGAATTTTGATTCGAAAATTTCACAACAAAATAAAAATGACAATTATGATTTATGGGAAATTTCTGAAAATTTCTCCAATTTAGTTTTTTTTAAAATATTTAATAATCAACAATAAATTGTGTGTATGTTTGTGTGAGGGATTATGTGGGAGGAAGGGATGTTTCAAATTTTTTTGGGGATTTAGTCACAAATGACGTGTTTAACCATTGTGAAAAAACGATATTTTTTCTGTTCAAAAATATTATTTTTTGTTTGCGAAGAACAAACAGTGTATTAAAACAATAATTTTTCATGTCAAGTTAGTTTATCACTCGTGTTAATTTTAAAAAAAAAAAGGAAAAGAACCTAAAACTTCGAGATAAAAATGGGAATCACAAAATAATAATTATAATTTATAAAAGTTAATTAAACATTAAAATCAACCTATTAAAAAATAAAAAAAAATTTTAAAAACATATCCTTGAGAACATATTTTTGTATCAATGTTTGTTTCAATAAAAAAAAAAAAAACAAAACATATTTAAAATGGAATTTATAAAAATAGCAGTAACGAAATAATATTGCTTTATTCTATAATAATTTTAACATGGATGATTTTGTTTGAAAACTTCATTTTGTTTAATTGGGTGAAAATTTTTGAAAAATCACTTTTTTTTAGCCTGATCTGTCCCACAAAAAATCAGAACCAAATATTTGTTAACCGTAATTTATTCATTATTAATTAAAGCACTCTTTTTTTCTCCATGGAAGAGTTTGGAGTTTTATTATTTGCAATATTCTTTGTTAACATGAAGTGAAGAACACAATAATCGAAGTATTTTATTGTTTATTTTTGTTATTTTACTGAAACACGACAATTTCAAGTATTTTTATTAGTCTTTTTCAGTGCAATGAGTTTTTTATGTTTTTTATTTGAATAACAACAATAATTATTAATATAACTTCATTGAGTTAATGAATAGATTTAAAGTTAGCTTCATATCCGTTGATTTCGAATATCGTATTATCTCTTTTTTTCAACTTTGACTCTTTTAATAAAACAAAAAGTGCACTAAGACAATATGTTAATAACTTATTTGTATTTTAACTTTAATGAAATTGATGATCGTTGTATATTCAACAAAAAATAACACAATTAATTATCCATATTTTAAGTTCGAGTTTGTCTTTGAAAAAGAGAAAACAAAGGAATGAAAATGAATACTAAGAGTATTTTCAAAACTGTTTTCACACAAAAATCCGCAATCACTTTCGTTTATTTTGACTTTCATCGTTATCTTCAATATGAGAAGCATGTGTATTATTATATCATTCTTCCCTTTACCGATATCCCAATAAAAGAAGAAGGGAATACTTATTCATCATGAAATGTACCTGTTATTGATCCGTCAAATATATCGGCTGTGGCTGCAAAAAAACTGTCAGCAGAAGCAATGGACGACATCGAGAGATGGCTGAAGATTGTTGCATCTGAAGCAGCTGAGGTGCATGCAAATCACAAATAGTCGTTGTTGAGTGAGCAGCAGACGCTGAAGGGATATGTTGTGGCTTAGAGTGCGGTGCTGTATGAGGGTGTTGTGTGTGCATACGATGTGGTGCTTTTGACGATTCTTTCGGTTTCACTGGTGGCGCAGCCTTCGTCGCTTGTAGCGTCGGTGGGTACGAGGTCGGGGAGCAAGCGGATCTTGCGGATGCGGATGTGAATGTATTTCTCTTGATATATAATCTGTTTGACCCGTCGCTGCAGATGTGGCGATTGTCTCTGTTGAAATATTTGGCGGTGAAGCTGGACGACGAAGTGATGGGGCGAGGGGTTGCAGTGTGTGAAGTTGGGAAGATCGAGGAGAAGGGACTAGAGGTGGAGGAGCTGAGGATGGAGGATGGAGGATGTGGTTCTGTCGCCTGCAGAGATTGCCTGGCAGTAATGAAGAGAGGTGAGATGAAGAGGAAGAGGAGGAGGTAATGAAAAGGAGGGCATGAAAAGGAGGTATTAGGAGTTCAACATTCTGCTACAAAAGATCCTGGACGATAAGCGGATATCCATGCGGATGGGCGGGCTGGTGGAGCAGTTGCAGGAAAAGAACAAATTCATCCAGATGAATCAGAGGAAGATTCTGGAGCTGAGCGAGAAGCACAACGCAGAAGTGAAAGATCCACAGGAGCAGCTGTCAACGATCAAGGAGAAGGCGGAGCTTTTGGATGCAGGGTCTGAGAAGAAGAAGAAGCGCTATATACAGCAGGGCTGATTGGTGAGCGGAAACAGTGAGGTATCGCTGGTAAAGTTGGGATATATCTTACCACGCTTTCTTCATTGGCCTCAACGGATGGCGGGATGGTTATTCCTTTGGCTTTATTGATGCTGCCTTCTGGGCTGAGTGCAAAGAGTAGGAAAAGTTTGACGTGAGAATCGCAAATGGCAACACTTTGAAATTTGGACTTATCCCCACTTTAAAGGTTGTTTCTGAAAACACGGGGAGCGGAGTGACTGTTGTTGGAGAGGAAAACAACGGGTGATAAAAGAATACAAGCGGTGGAGAGGGAGACAGAAGGAGTGTAATTAAATTTGTGATCAGCGAGAAATTGAGAAGAAGAAAGCTGGTCCCAATGGCTGTAATGGAAATGGTGCAAAAGGAGTGATGCCAGCTGCAGTTCTAGCTGGGGAAGGGAAAGGGGCAGTGGCAGAGAAGGCGACTGTTGTGCAGCGGCAGTTCATGCTTCTTGAGCAGACAACAGACAGCATAAACCGACAAGAGTTGGAGTGGCCTGTGACTACTCTGGGTGGTTCGGGAATAGGATTATCTGCGGCAGGCAGGACGTCTTTTCCGACGGGGTCAACAGCGATGGAGCAGCTGATGAGCACAATGTCTTGGTCGCTGGGGAAAGTGGCGTTCGAAACGGCGCATGTGCTTCGGATGCCACCCACGCGGCGGTTGTCTTTACCGATGCAGAGACTGCTGGTGCCGCTGAAGACTGGGCTGCAGCTGTGGGTGATGTGATCTCCATCGAAGATCCTGAGGAAATATAGAGATAAGATTGCAGCAGATTTGTGTGGGGAAAATCTTTTGGTGAAATGGGAAGCACATCAGAGGAAGGTATTTGGTGACTTTGTGTTCATGTGTCTGGGAAAATAGAACGCAGAGGAGAAGAAGAGCAAGCCTGGGCGGAGGACGATGATCCACGATGAAGAGCTGTTCCTGAATAACTTTGCGAAATGCGGCTGTTTGTGAAGTTTGTGAGAGAGGAATTCGCAGTAAATTAGTTGTTGTACTTCTTGTTCCTCAACAAATTGCTGTTTGAAGTGGTATTGGAGAAGAAGATTAAGATAATTTTTGGCAAGTTTGAAAAGCTGCAGTCTGATAAGATGAAATCCAAAGCATTCGTCTATCCAGAATTTTCTCAGAATTACTTCAAGAAAGAAGAAGCGAGGTGAAAAAGGCGAAGAAGGCTCCGTTTAATCCCACACGTTCTGGCGATGCATCAATTTCTTCTTCTTCTTCTTTTTCTTCTTCTGCTTCAAAGGCGGCAAGAAGAGAATTCGCACAAGACAAAATGGAGTATCTTTCGTTTGAGACATCCACAGACATTGCCAGAGCTGTGACTTCAGATTTTTCAAGCAGCGTTCAGGTTGTTTGGGTGCTGCTTTCTATCATTTGTGACCGTTCTTGAGGTGCACCAGCGCAATGACTTCTTCGCGCTGTGCCTGCTGCTGCCAGATGTGTGCGATACAACTGATCGATGAGTGCCTCTGAATGAGTTCGAGATCAGAGTTGATGCGAAGAAGGTGAGTCATCACTTTGGCTGCTGAACCGGAGCTGAACGGTCGGGTGCTTTTGCTTTCGTGGGCGTCGGAGGGTGCAAGGGTTGAGATCCTGTGAAACGGCTGGTAGAGGCTGCATTGTAAGTTGTGGCTAAGAATTGAGAGTGGTTAGAGTTGCTCCAAAAGGTGCAGTTGTTGGTGGAGCTTACAGCTCTGAAGAAGAAAGAAGCTGCAGATGAAAAAGGAGGAATAGTTTGTGATTCCTCTATATTTTTTCCATCCGCAGAATACGAATTTTTTATCTGAAAGAGAAAAATCAAACGGAAACCAAAGCGATCAGAGAAGAGGGTCGAGAGAAGAAAACGTGGAGTGAATATGAATGAGAATATGGAATGGACGTTTGAAGTCAGATGGGGAATTTATGCATTTTGGAGCAGGTATTGAGGCAGAGGAGAAATATGATTATGCAGTATTTGAGGAGGTTATGTAACTGGAAAAAGAAGATTGAAATGTTTTCAGTTTCACATTGTGTGTTTGTGGACAAGCGGAATTTTCCTCGGATGTGTGCAGCTGAATTTTGCGTTTCTTGGCTTTCGTCTTTGTTTGCATTCCAATTAGAACAGTATCTTCTGTTTGCTGGAATTGAGGTTTCCATTGAAACTATTTCCTTCTGCGCTGCGCTGGAACTACAGATTCATATTGTGGAACTCCATCTTCTGATTTTGTGCATTTGGCTCTTCGAGGCTCCTGGCTTCTTCAAAAGGAACACACTGATCAGCCTCGATCCTCCAGCCAATAATTGCAATTATAGAGCATTTTTTCATTCATCATATGATTTGACAAATGTTTCTGTGTATTTGTCTTTTTCATTCAATTCGAATAGCTATTAAACGATTAATAATTGTTCTTTCTTTCCCATCAAAGGCACACACAGATAGTGTTAATGAAATCTCATTTTTTGAAGAAAGCGAAAACAGCGAATTTGTGGAAATCGTCTTTGCCCTGTTCACATGTTCCATCTGATGCATCCCATTCTGAACATTTATCAGTTCTGTCTAAAATGATGTTTCTGAAGATTGCCCACTTCCAGCAGATATGTTCATCCTGCTAACATGCATCTCTCCTGCTCCACTTATCTCAAACAGCTTTTACTCACGGTTATTCGGATGAACCGAGTTATGGACAAGGACAAAATACCTTGTGGTCAATGAACCTGTTGATACGGAAGATTGAGACAGCCCGGCTGCATCTAATTCTTTTTTGGATTTCTGTGTTCATATCACTTTGGCCATAAATAGCAAAACTGTCTTGTCCTCAACCAAAACTTTTTGTTTCTGTAAAAGTTCCTTTGAGCATCTGAACTTCATTTCCGTTGTATGGTATAATTTGAGTAAATCAATGGCCGATGGTACTGCATGGATGGATTCCATCCAGTCCACATGCATATGTATCAATGGCATCAGGTTCTGAATCACTCTATGATCCAAATATGATTCTTCTGCTAACGTTTTAAAGTCATTCACTTTTATCAATGATTGGCTTGTGATATGTGACAACTCTGTTTTTTGGTTGACTGGTTGAATAGCAGCTTGAATAAATGTTGTTTTCTGAAGAGCTACAAAGATAAATATCATACCCACCTTTTTATAAGTGTTATTGTAAAAAAAACAGTAATAAAGCAATGTTCCGTCATTGTTCCTATTTATTAATATACCAACAGCGCCTCCTCCACCCATTGAATAGCAATGACAGAACAAGCAGTTTGAAATCACAACTTTATCTGCTGCAATCCAATACTCAATTGCACCTCCAGTGGATGAGGTTGTATGATTCACAATGCAGTTTATAAAAAATGAATTGATAATGCATCGCTTCTGTCTTTGAGTATTTGTTTAGCGAAGTGTAATTGCACCTCCTTCATTGTGAAAGGAATAATTATTGTTTTGTTCACTGCCCTTTGCATACAAAAAAATTATTCGAATGAAGAAATGTCAAGATCTTTTAATATGGATTCTTTCAAAACGTTTAAATTTGAATCATTTGATGAAAATATGAAACTGGAAGAAAAATTTTCTTTTTGGGTATACAATCACTTTAATGATGAAATCTGACCTTCTTTGTAAATGAAGAGGAAATGTTGATTTTTGGTGGGAAGTTTTGGAATTCACCATAATATCTGATTTGCCTTTAATAAAAGAAAATTTAGAGGTTGAATATTCCACTGCCAAATAAATCTATTCAACTGAAATAAATAAAATGCAAAAAAATATAATCTGAATCAAATGAAACACACTTCAATTACAACTCTTTGGAAAAACACTTAGTTCTACAAAAGTTCCATATGAACGATTTTTTTCATAATTCATATCTTCCTGCATACTTCAGTTTCAATAAGAATAGAATTTGTTCTGATCATAATATACAATTTAATTCACGCGATTATAAACGAGAACGAAAAATATCTTATGTGTTTCAATACAATTCTTTTTCATCGAAAATTTGCCTTCAAAGGCTGATGCTGAAAAAAAAACAGTTTTTCACTAAATAATAATGGTTCTCTTTTTTGATCTGTGGTGATTTTACAAAAATTTTCTCCCAATTTTCAGGTGAAAATTAAGATTGAATATATCCAACATATTTTCTGTTCCCACTTATAGTGTGGTCCATATTACTAATCCTTTTTGAAATCACACTTTCGTTGGAGTTTTGATCAAAAATTGAAACTAAATGGGATTTTTGTTAAAAATTTGTTTCTGCAATAACAACATCATAAACAACGTGTATAAACAGTTTTGTTCAATTTTTCAAAATCCCATCAAGATAAAATTTTTGATCTTAACACGAACAATAAAATGATTTTAAAAAGAAACACACATATGGGTGATTCTTTTTGAAAAGTCACAAATGTTAAATTTTCAAATATATCAAAATATTCATATTTTGCTCAAATTTATGTTAACAAACACAAAACTTCATTTATATGGAATCTATTTCTGGATAATGCTATATCACACATTTCAAAATAGATTCGTTAGTGGAAACAGAAATTTGAGCAAAATATGATAATTTCGATTTTTATGAAAATTGAACATTTGCGACTTTTCAAAAAGAATTTCACATATGGGTGATTCTTTTTGAAAAGTCACAAATGTTAATTTTTCATCTAAATCTCAAATTTAATATTTCACTCAAATTTCTGTTTCCACTCACAAATCTTCTCAAGAATGTTTAAAATAGCATTATAAAGTAATCAGTTCCATTTAAGTGAAGTTTTGTGTATGTCAACAAAAATTTGAGTGAAATAAAAATTTTTGATTTATTTGAAAATTAAACATGTGCGACTTTTCATAAAGAATCACCCATATGAAATTTTTGTTAAATGTGAAAATAAAACAAAAGGAACTTTTCATAAATTCTAATAATTGTTTGGTAAAAATAACTTTTTCAAAAAAAAAAAAAAAAAAAAAAAAAAAAAAACCGTCTTTCTGAAGTTGGGGAATTTTTTTCTAAACCTGAACTTTTTTAAAATTAGCATTTCTCGAAGGGTTTCAAAAATTAAATAATAATAATTCACACATTCGTTCATCAGTTTAGAACACATCAAACCACATAGAAATTTTTATTTGTTGTGCAGTATTAATGAAGAAATAAATAATTTTTATTTTTAAAAATTAGACTTTCGATGAATTTTTTAATTTAAAAAAACGATTCAGTTCATCTTTTGTGCATATAACTTATTATTGCATGTGTTAAATTCACTTAGATGCTCATGAGTTTAGAAAATAAGTATTTTTGAGTTATCTAGTTAACAATAGTTTTTCAAAAATGATAGTTTTCCATTTCAACTGAAAGAACAAATTGCTGAAAATGAAAAATAACGAGAACAGTTTTTGACAAGAAAAAAAATAAGTCATACGTGTTAAAGATGAACTGAATCGAATTTTTTAAAATTAAAAAATTCATCGAAAGTCTAATTTTTAAAAATAAAAATTATTTATTTCTTCATTAATACTGCACAACAAATAAAAATTTCTATGTGGTTTGATGTGTTCTGAACTGATGAACGAATGTGTGAATTATTATTATTTAATTTTTGAAACCCTTCGAGAAATGCTAATTTTAAAAAAGTTCAGGTTTTAAAAAAACTCTCTGGTTTCAGAAAGATGGCATTTATAAGGTGAAAAAAGTTGAAGGTTATTAATAACTTCATTTTTTGTTTAATAGATGATATTTTTGTTGATAGAAAGAAAATATCCTTAAATATAAATTGATTATTTGATGAATAAAAAAAATATAAAAGACGCTTTTAAACAACCTCATTAAAAATTAACAACCACTCATCAAAAGAGTTGTAAGAAGTTGTCAATAAAACTTTGATGTACACAAGAAAATTTCACATACAAAATGCAATATATAAAAATTCACAATTATGAAACAGTGAATTGAACAAAAAATATAAAATAGTTAATAATGATTACATCATTATTGCAAAGGGCTGCTTTTTAACAAAGGATATGTTTCAGAATCAGTACAACACGCATCACTCATGTCTTCAATCACCTCGGTGCTTGGGATCCATTTGATTTCAGCTTCATTTATTTCTGTCTCAGAATCCGATTCATCTGAAAAATTTCTTCTTTCTTTTCTCAGATTTCTGTGTTTTTTGTTAGTTGTACGAAGATGCTTTTTTATTGAAACTTCTGATTCAGATGTTTGTGTTGACCAGATCGATTTCTGACTTGTTAGATCCTCAAAAGACGGAAAAACACTTTCTTTTTCCTCAATTTCCTTTGATGATTTTTTCTTGGAATCAACATCCTTTCTTTGAGCCTCAAACACTTTGAACAGTCCATCAGGTCCCAATGTCACTTGTTGGACAAAATCTGTATTTTTTTTATGCCTCCTAACGAGGCATATCACAACAAAAATAACAATGGCAACCAATAAAACGGATGGTGCAACGATGATGACTATTAAGCGCCAAGCAACAGGCGTTTTGATAAATGAAATTAATGGAACAAATGGAGTAATGGAATAAAAAGAAGACATATCAGAAGCAGCACCATTGGCCGAAAGAGCTGAATTAGGTAACATTGACTGAACAATTGACGAAGAAATATAGATAAGAGCAATCGATATGTTTTGAATTTTGTTAAACTTTGACGATTGTTCATTTTGAGAATTTGGCAGCAAACGTTTAAGCATCGAGGAATCAATCGAGAAGCTTAGCAAAGAACTCGAGTTGACCATACGAATAGTCACATTTACCCATTTCTCGGGCAAATCATCTCCGCATCTCAATACAGCACTTAATCCACACGGAACAAAGTCAGTTCCGTGCACAACAACTTCCAATTGGCTAGTAGCTGCTGAAGGAATAAAGCGAGTTGATTGAATTTCCGTCAATGAAGATTCTGTACAAGAAGCATTGGTAATAGTTGGAATAAAATATGTTGATGAATGATGATTGGCCCAATCACCATTCACTGAACAATTATTGTTAAAAAACCACAATGATAAAGAAGAGGCGATATCTTGCTTGACAGGATTTAAAGTTCCATCACCAGAATCCAAGCTATTTATAATAACATTTCCACCATTGTCACAACGAATATTCTGCCTCAACTGCGGTAAAACCGAACCGCCTACATAATTTGAAGAAAATGAGCAATTTGTTATCGAAAGAGTCGAACTTTCAATCGAAATACCACCACAAGAGGAGTTGGCGATCAGTGTGTTATTCAACACAAACGTTGAATTGACAGATGAAATAAGAGACGAAGAAATGAAACACATTGGATGAACAAATGGCTCGGATTCAGTGTTCTTTTCCACAAAGTCAGTTGGCAACATCGCTTTATGATGGCCTTCATCATTTTTGTATTTTCCTTTTATTGGAAAATGATTTTCAGTTGAATCGATTAATTGATCTCTATTGAAGTTTGTAATTCCGAAGAAGATGTTCGAAGAAGGGATATAACAAGATCCAATAAATTTGCAATCTGTAATTGTAAGAACATTATCAGAACAAATTTCAATCATAGATCCGCTCCGGATCATTTGATCACAATCGACCACAGTTACATTTCTCATTATAATATCTGTTCCCGATGAAAATGCTGATAGTATGCTTGGAGCATCTACCAGCGAAGTAACATTTGATAGAAAACTATTGCTAAGAATAATAGATCCAATATTTAAGTTAGATGGGAGTTTGTAAATGTTAAAAAGACTCGAGTTACTAACTGAAACTGATGACACATTGAGTTGATCAATTTCAATATCCGCTTGACCAAACATAAATGGAATAGATTTGAATGCAATTTCCTGAAGATTGAATTTTGTGATGAAAACTTTTCCCTTCGCAATAAAAAATACTGCAAAACCAACAGGTGAAGAATAAGAGGAACTGATTGATAATTGACAAGAGGTTACATTTAACATTTTCCCATATGTCATTAAAAGTGTTTTTCCATAAAAAGCCTCAGGTTCAGAAATATGGAACGCTATGTTCGAAAATTCCATTATATCGAAGGTTGCAAGAATAGAATCATTATAAAATTCAGTTGATGCTCTCGCATTGAGAATACCAACCTGAGGGTAATAATATGATATTATCTTAGAGTTTGAAATATCAAGAGAATTAGTCAATAAAGCAGTGCCACACACGGAAATCTCTCCAGTTGTTATTCCTGGAATAAGATGAGTAACTGCAGCATTTAAACTCTGACATTTATTCGTTTGATTTCCGCATTCCTTGTCATCTGTGCCCTCATCATTTACATAAATTCGTCCATCTAAAAATCTGTGGATTATCTGATATAATGAAACGATTTCATCACTGCCTTTTTGACAACCCTCGACCGAGTGTTCAGTATCTTTCAAAGTTGCCAAAAAATTAATTTGAAATTGCCTATATGATACTTGGTTCTCAAAATTGCTACAATTAATAAATATATCGAATCCATATTTTGCGTGGTTGCGCTGAAAATCAACATCATAAAGGAAATAATAACCAGCTTTTTTTTTAGATTTTATTGATGGGGTAAGACCATTTTCCCCATTATTGGCATAAGTATCATCAACGTCATATTTTTCCTCAGAAATTTGTTGAAATTCTTCTCCACCGATAAGGATATAAATTCCTCCCCCTTTTCCGAATGAATAATTTGCAAGTGAGCCATTGATCGAACAACTTGTCAAAAAAAATGCACCATTGGAAGGAATCGAGACGCTCATCAAGCCACCATATTCGTTTATTTCCGCCTTATTATTTTCGAAAGAGCAGTTTAAAAATGAAATTTGTACAAGAGAAGAAGAATCCCGAAAAAATACGGAATTTGTTGAATATGTGACCACCGACGAAATGTTTGAATCAAATACATTAAAATATCCTATAACTGAGTAAGGACCATGCTCAAGATTGATTAATGATGAATCTATAATCGAAATGGAATTGAGCTGAGTGTTCAATAGAGTTACACTGGCTGTTGGATAGGCACGCAACAAATGCTTCTGAAAAGTAATATTCTCCACTTTCAAGTGATTGATAGATACTTCTCCATCAATAAATAAAAAAAACTGATTTGAAGAAACTACATTATTGCGCAGCTCAAAACCATTAAACGTAACACTTCCACTTAAGGCTTCAAGAAATGTTGGTGTAAATGTCTGGCCTTCATTCTCAATTGTAACTGAGCAACTATGAAATGTGCAAAAGCCTTTCAACACAGTAATTAATGTTTTCATATTTCCTTCAGTAATAGTTCCGAGTAAAGATTGAAATGCTATACCAAAAAACTTAACAGTGTTGTTCAAAAGTAATAGAGTTTCATTTTGCATCATTGCTTCTTCAGATGGATCAAAGGAAATTATTGGAGTAAATTCTGGTTCTGGTTCTTCTTTTAAGTCAGAATACATTGATTGATAATTTCTTGACAGTTCATCTATTTTTTCTTTCGTGAAGCTACTCATTTCATTAGGTTTTATTGTGCAACCAAAAAATCGGATTGCATTTTCGGAGGAGAGGTGTGAATGTGGAGGATAATTCATTTGCTGGATAACTGGTGAAAATGTGCAATCAGAAACGAAAGCTTGCTTCGTAACAACGCCAAACTTCACCAGAATATGAGAGTGAGCAGTTTTTGCTAAAACATTGAGTGCAACATTAATGGTAGAGCACGGAGTACTCCTTTTTAAGCATTCATCATCATTTCCATCTTTGCTCACAACAACATTATCATATTCTTGATGCTTAAAAAATGGAATTAAAAGAATAGGATCGTTTCTCGTTCTGTCAGTTCCCATTATTGAGTTTTCCTCTACAAAATAAGGAGGAGAAAGATGAAGCTGAACATTTATTTGTTTGACCTGTCTGTCGAGATCCTCAAAATAAATGAATATATCTTTTCCGCATCGAGCGCAATTATTATAAAACAAGTCATTATTGAATTCAAGCTGAATATCATAAGGATGACTAATATTAATTCCAATGGCTCCTCCAAATCCATCAGGAGCACAGCACTTTTCGAATGTGCACATGAGAACCGAAACAGAATCCTGTGAATTTGTGAAAGTGAATAGAGAAGCACCACCAGTTTTTGTTGAAGTAGACGTTGAAGAATTAATAAGAGTTCGATTAAATACAACTGTGCAAAATGGATCATCATTTGTGTATACACCATTATATGGAGATTTTTCATTTCCAACAGATAGAATTACAGGGAAGCAGCAATCCGATTTGGTAGAATTATCTGCACTCATCATAAGAAAAGTGCAATTATCAATAAATACGTTATAGTCGATATTTTGATTTATGAGTTGTCCGCTTGAATGCTGCTCACAGTTATAGGTAAATGGGCTTTTTTTTTGAAGAGAAACGAAAGGACTTTTTGTCAATGTGACATTTTTCGCCACAAGATCAGTTATTCTTAAAGACGCACCCTCAATGCTAATGAACGACTGTTGTGAAAACCAATTCACAACGAAACAGCCAGAAAAAACGATTGATCCATCAGTACTTGAAATAAACGAGTAATCAACAAGCACTTCTTTTGTTCCGTTAAAAGCGATATTCAAGAATGTGCAAGTACCAAAAGTTTCAAAAATGCAGTCGAATTCATTCGCTTTGTCTTGATGAATCCTAAATTGAAAGTGTGAAAAAAACACATTATTGCATTTTATTACGCTGCTTTCTTTAAGATTTGTATCGGCTCCCAAAACAATTGCAGCCCGCTTAATCTTTCCATAAGTCATAAAAGAAATTGATTCAGCATAAAAACTTTCTCCAATGGGAACAAATCCTTTCACCATAACCTTTTGGAATTCCGATAGAAATAGATGTGATTTAAAAGTGCAAAGTGTAAAACAGGGATTTACAATACTTCCACACAACGGTGCATCAATCCCATTTTCATTTATGTAAATTTCAGTTGAGCGATAATAATTAACAAGCGGAATTAAATCTGTTTCTTTTTGATCGAAATCAATGCCATATATTGAGTTTGATAAGTTCCAAATGTTATAATCATATTTAACAATTAATTGCTCAGCCATAATTTGGGTTTTGAAATCTTCCACCACAAAAAATATATCACGTCCAATGCTTGCATCGTTATCGTTATAAAATGCAAAAATGTAAATATTCATTCGTTTTGCATTGGCAAAAGTTTGAGAAGAAGAATCATTAAAGTCCAGATACATTGCTCCTCCATGCCCTTTAACTTCTTTATTCCTTTGAAATTCTTTCTGACCCCCAAATATGGAAAATGCGCTATTGGAAAAATCTTTATGCTCAACAAATGAATTTTCTGATTCCTGAAGTAAATATTTTCTCTGGGAAGCATGCGATTCTAATAACTCGTTTTTATGGTCAACAGCCGATGAGCAAGAGGAAAAATTCGTTGAAGAAATATTAATAGATGAAGTTGCAGTAAAATGCAAGTTGATACAGCCTCCTTTTTCTGATTGAGGCGCGCTACAATTCGCGAATTGACAAGATTTAATAATTAAAGTAACGTAACTACGGATAGGAGAGAAGATCACACTTGATGATTCTGAAAGAGACTGAATGAATGAGAAATTTGATTTCCAAACAACAAAAATGCACTTATTTCCATTGTCTCTTCCAGTAGAAAGTGCTTTGCAATTACCAGCATTGTTATAAACGTCTTTAAAAAACGTCAATAACGAACCATCTGTAAATGTGATGTTTGAAAAAATGCATGAAGAAATATTTATGAGCGTAAGCTGATCCAAACATTCTAGCAGTGAATGTGAAAATATGATGTTCGTATCACTTCCAAGAACACTGTTCTTCAAACTCAGGTATCCTTTAGTCACTTGAAATAATGAGAAACTAAAACTTCCAGCTTTATTTTTCATTTCTTCTCCAGGCTCAAAATCAAACACACAACTATAAATCGTGACTAATGATCCAATTGAGGAAAAAATTGTTCGTGGATCACACAAAAACTTCCGTGGAATTTTAAAATATATGTAATCACATGTTAAGGAATCATCATTTTCAAATAAAGCTCCATTTAATGTAGTAGCTATCTTTTCGCTGATTGACAACATAGAATGATAACATAATTCTCCTGATTTTATGTTCCAATTGGAAATATTCACTGCACTGTTCATAAAAACATTACCATAAATGAATATTACACTTACAGATTGAGATAGATCTTTATGTTTGAGACAATAATCAAATGTTTCGCAAGGAATATTGATTGATCCACAGTTGAACCAATCTTGTCCTTTATCGCTCGAATTGTAATTCTTAACATATAATTGAACCTTACGATTATAGCACAATACAAATAGATTGACTAACTCCTCTTCATACAAATCCTTTCCAATGATTGAATTATCTTCGTTATACCCATCAAAATTTTCTGTCCCTTTTTTTAAAAAAAGGGTAACTTTACACATACTATTGAAAAAAAAGAACATATCTCGAGCAATAGCTGCAGAATTGTTGATAAGATTATCAACCAATATGTTAATTCCAAGACTTGTTGAATAATCTTCATAGAATATTACTCCTCCTTTGCCTTCACTTGATGCGTTGCAAGCACAATCTCGGAATGAGCAGTTCATGAGGATCTCAAAATCATTTTCATGTGTTGGAATAGCAGAGAGCTGCCGAGAATTATCTTCATTTAAATGCTTTCTCACACAAAATATTCCGCCTTTCATTGAGTTTGGGGCAGTACAATTTTTCCATGTTGAATTCTTAAATTCGAACGAATGCTGAATATAATATCCAAGAAAATACGATGGGCTCGAACTTGTTGAATGAATATTGAGAAAACTACAATGATGCATCATTACAAAGTTGAATGAGTTGAACTTTGAAGGAAAATATTTATATTGATTTTTGGAAGGTCCGCTATAATTTTCTAAAGGCAACGATTGATTTGTTGGATCAACTTCAGTTGACTCTTCTAAATGTGTTTTTTGAGAGGAATTAAAATGCTCTGTCAAAGGATTCATTTGAATAAACGATCCACAATCAAAAGTTAAATCTGAAACTGCCACCTCAGCAATAAATAGTTCAAAAACATCAGAATTGCAAAGCATAAAAGGATGAAGAAAGATTGCATAATTTTGGCCCGCATGATTTTTTGAGGCTTGATGAGTTTGAACTGTAACAGTTGTTAACGAGACTTTTCCTGAGTAAAGAATTAAGAAGATAAAATCTGATTTAAAAGGTTCCGCTTTCGACTTAAATGTTATTTCTGAACCATCAAGATTGAAATAGCAGTCCTGATCATTAGAAGACTTCTCATTTGACACAAAAATTGCTTTTAAAGAAGAATAATCGTTTTGGTTATGAAATGGTTTGCTCACGTGATTGATGTCCTCCGAGGTAGAGAAATCGAAATCTACGTTTGATACGTCGCATCGCTTTCCAAAACGAACAAATGTATCAAATGCAATTAATTCCGTTTTGAATATTAATTTGGATCTTTCAACTTTGTTGAAGAATCCTGAATTTGAGGAATCACTTGAAAAAGAGTGCTCTGAATTGGACGAAATAGAAAAAGACGTAATTTGAAAGACATCCAAATCAAATGAGCAAATTTTGTCAAAAACTCCGCACAAATTCATATAAACTTCATCTTCGAAAGATGAATGTTGCGTTCCTGAGACAATCGTTTTGCAAGGATAAGTGAAATTTCCGCATAAAAACCAATCTGCACCGTAATCTTTGATACTATTAATATAAATTTCATCACATTTATAAAGCATAATGTTAAAAAGCGAAACTATGTTTTCATCGTCTTTATTTCTTCCCATCATCGAGTTGTATGTGTCGAAAGTTTTATCAAACTCTTTATCAAAATGAGAAATAAGATTATGTTTCATAAAACTCTCAAATGAAAGAAACAGGTTCCGCCCACAATATGCATTGTTTGATTCGAACGAAGAATGAACAATTTTAAAATTGCTCTTTGATCCGCTAACATCCAAGTAGATGCCTCCACCAAATGAATACCAATTTCTTGTTGATAAAGCACAAATTTCATGAAATGTACAATTTTCTGTCTTCCACAGCCCTTCCTCTTTAATAAATAACAACATCGCTCCCCCGTTTTCGGATTCGGCAGTACAATTTTTAAACGTGGAATTACTTGATGAAACAATTTTTTTTGATTTAAATGGTTTAACGATAAGAAATGAACTTGAATTGCCAGTTGTGCTCAGATTTGATACGTCGAGCGATACTAGCGAAAGTGTAAAACACCTATTAACTTGGTTTGTTAATCTAGAAGATGAGGATTTTGATTCGTAAGAATTATCGAAAGAAGTATAATCAGGACTACAAATAATAAGTGGACTTCCATGGGTTCTGATCGAGTTAAAATTACATGAAAACATATAAGCAACCACAAAAGTCGATTTGAAATCAAACATCGGAAACTCAAGAGGTTTAGAAGTTGAAGGTTGAGTAAAGCTACAGTTAAAAAGATAAAGCCTTTGAATTTGCGAGCTTGGCGGTACAACAAAAAGAGAGGCAGAATTTTGAGCATGTGAAAATTCAATGCAAGTAAAAGCTACATTACCAGACTCAACTACAAAAAGAGGTTGCACATTTTCTCTATTTTCCGTCGAAATACAACATTTGCGAGAAGCGAGAATACTTCCGTTTAGTGATATAGGCTCTGTGAAATGAAGAGATTCCTCTTCTTTATACACGCCACTTTCAATATAAATGCGCTTTGTGGACCAATCTAAAGCTGAATGAAAAGCGAACTTAATCGTTTTACACGGTTGGATTCCTTTAATTAAAGAGCCGCATAATAAACCGTCTTTGCCACTTTCATCACTGACAATTCTTGTTGAAATGCCTAATACAAATAAATGTCCCATTTCTTTCAGCTCTCCCCCTCCATTCCAAAGCACACGTTGTGGTGAATTATCTGTGCTGAAACACCAACTTAAGCCAGCATTGTTAGGGGAGTTTTTGTATAAATCAGATTCGTACAAATCCTGTCCTTTCCCCGTATTTGCTTCGTTATGATGAAACGAGCAAAAACACATATAGTATCCAACAGCTGGAATGACGAGTGGAATTTCAATACTTGCTCCCCCCCCTGTGCTGTCTTTAGAAGAACAGTAGAAAAAAAAGGTTGATGAAATGAGATACCTTGCAGTTGAGCTTTGAACAGAAAGACCCCCTCCCTTTGACAAAGATTCACAGTGAGATAAAGAACACTCGCTAATCTTTGGACACTTCGTGTCTGAGGAAGTGGAGAAAGAAGAGAAACGCTGCGGAGATAACGTTAGCGATAAAGTTGAATCAAAAGTGAAAAAAATCCCTCCACCTTCATTTCCACTTGAACAATTATTAATTTGTGAAAAAGATAAGAGAACACTCTTAACACATGAAATATAAATTCCACCACCATTACCACTCTTTCCTATACATGAAGTAACGTTACTTTTATTGATTTGCAATCCACAGACGCCTGACGCATAGATACATCCGCCAGAACACCCGCTTTTGCAATTCTCAAAAGCACATTCACAGATTGCAACGTTAGTTTTCGATATATCTCGCGCAAAAATGGATCCTCCACACGTGTAAAAACTACTGTAGTCTGAGCAAACATCGTTCATCGTCGAACAGTCTTTGAAGCAATCTTCAGTAAAGGATACATCGTTTTGATTTTCCACAAAGATTTGCTGGCTTGTATAATTCTGCATTTTTTGAGCTCTGTGACGAAAATAAGTGTTGTTTATTGAATGAAAATAAGTAACCATGGGATCATCAATGGACGAGATAATTCCTCCATAAAACACATCCTGAACAGATGAGAATACATTTCCTCTTATTGTCCACTCACAAGGAATGCAAGAAGATAAAATTGAAGTTAAATGCTTTGAAGTGGTTATATTCTTGAAGATGCACGATGATAGCACAATATTTGAAATGAAAGGTGAAGCGAGAAATGGCGCTTGGGAAATATGGCTTGAAGATAAAGTTGAAAACGAAAAATGAAATGTTCCAGAAGGAAAAGAATGAGCAAATGAAAAAGAACGAGTAAGTAATGAAGGAGCAGTAGGTGATTTCGACTCTGATAGAAACGTAACGTTTCTCATATCCGTATATCCATTTTCCATGGAAAGAATTGAACTGTTGAACAAAAACTGAAAAAGCAAAGAGCAACAACTCATAAAAAGGGATGAATGATGCTTATGAGTTATCATCACCATCTGTTGTAAAAGATGAAGGTTTAAAGAATAAAGCTGAAGTGAAGAATTGAGAATTGTGAATTTCGAAGAGACAAAAGGAAATATGTTGTTAAAACTTTCTCTTTCTGCAAGAGAATTATATTTTTGTGGTACGTTATTTTGATTGCCAAAGTGATATTCACAATTGAAGGCGCTTGACAAAAAATGGCTTGGTGAATGTTCATTCTTCATCCAGACGTTATTCAAGCATTCAGGATTACGCTGTAATTTATTATACAAAATAGTAGAACAATGAGAACTTGCGTTCCAAATAAAAAAGATTGCTTGAATAAAAATAAAATTCATTTTTCTTTTCACATTCTTGATCCTTTACCCTTCATTTTTTTAAAAACGAAATATATTTGCTGGCAAAATGATTTTAAAAGAAATTTGCTTGCTTTTGATTTCAAAAGAAAGATTTGAAAATGACTTCGAGAAGAAGCGGGAGTCGCAATGAAATTGGAGTTGAGGAACAGACAGAATTAATTTCTCGATTGACAAAAGCACTTCAAAAACAGAATGCAAAAGTCGAGCAATTAAAGAAACAGTTGACGCAGCGTCTGCTTAATTACTGGTTTTTTTATTTAAATATATTATTCATCTCGTGCTGAAATTTGAATTTGTTTGTTATCACAACTTCATAAGAAAAGGATTCAATCGCAATTGAGAAATCAAACGAAAAACTTGCAATCAGAAACGCACAATTATCGCGTCAGGTTTTGGATCTGCGTTCTGGAGCAGGGACCAGCATTTTTGAAGAACGTTTACTGAGTCCTGAGGAATCATACGAAGAAGTGAGAAAACGACTCAACGATCTAACTCCAACATTTAACTCCCCACCGCACTTTCATTCAATATTGAAGACGCGACAGTCACATCTGGATAGTGCTGTTAACGAGAATACCTGCGCTGTTGAACAAGATGAGACATTAAAATCAAAGGAACAAAAACGGGTGAAGTTTTCATTTCCCAGAACAACATTTGCACAAAAATTGGCTTTTCCACGCAAAGAGCTTGCAACTCAAGTGTCATGGCCTCGAAGGTTCAGCCCGTTACTTGTCGAATCATCTCCGTTGAAAACATCAGTAGACTCAACGAATTCCTCATTATCATCTGCATCACCTCTTCCTTCAAGTGGCTTCAGAGTATCACTTTTTTCTCCTCCTCACACGGGCGATTTAGACATTGATAGAAATCAAGAATCAAATTCAAAGAAGCTGAATAAAGATTTGACTGGAAATGAAACAGTGGAAAATAATTTTGAGGATGAAAAAGAAAAGGAAATGGAGAACAAAGAAAAAGTTATACAAACGAAAGAAAAGACCAGTAACGAAACAAAGAAACAAAGAGAAAACGAATTTTCTGATGAGAAAAAAGAGAGAAGCAAAAGAAAGAAAAAGAATGAACAAGATATCCTAAAGGGCAAAGGTCAAAAAATTGTTGAAGAAAAAAAAAATTCTTCAAAAAGAAAAAAAAGAAGTGGAACAGAAAGAGATAATTGTGGAGATAATATTGAAAACAATGAAAAAGAGAATGAAAACGAGAAAAGACACAACGATACAGAAAAGCCTCAAAGAAAATACAGAGAAAGCGATTCAATTGAAAAAGAAGGAAATGAAAAAACTGAAAGTTGTGGAGCAGAAGAGACAAATAGAAAGATCGCCGAATCCGTCACAAAAAACGAGAGAGAAAAGAAGATGGAAAACCTTATCATGGAAAAGAAAAATTCAGTAATTCAACAGATTGAGCAGACTGTAGCATATGAACAACAAGATGGTTCGCCTTATTTATTAATTTCATTTTCATCAAATTTCATTACTTCTTTTTGTAGTTTCAATATTTCCTTTACCAAAGCAAGCCTCTTCAAGGTTGACTCCAGTAAAAGTCAATTCCTTTGGTACTTTATCTTCGGATGTTCAGTTGGTAATTTCTACTTCTGATCCGCACCAAGATCATAGTGCAAAAACGAGAACAACAAACGAACCAACAGTTTTACAGGTGAGAGAGAACGAATTAATAAAGAAAAACAAAGCGAATAAAGAAGATACTGAAAAGGAAAAAATTAACAGAGAAAACGAGAAAAATTGTTCTAAGAATGAAAATAGCAGAGATGAAGGCAAAAAATACACAGAATCAAACAACTTCGAACAAATAACGCTGGAGAATAGCAATGAAAAAGAAAAAGAAAAGGAAATAACCAGTCCTTTGTCTATTCCATTCATGCAATCAATAGATACTCATTTTGATAACGAAGCAGGAGATACCGATGATCTTGCTGAATTTTCTCTTCTTCCATCTATTTCATTAGCCCGTCCTTTTTTACCTTCCTTGGCAGCTTCTCCGACATTGTCACATGTTCAGCAAACAAAAGTTGCATCTGGTTTGGATTTGAGGAAAGGTTTTGAAAGTCAAAATGATCAGACTCAACAGATTTCTGGTGAAACAAAAAAGAAAGAGGACAAAGAAGGAAGTGAAAAAAATACTGACGGAGTAAAGAAGAATGATGCACAAAAGGAATCAGACAATAAGAGAATCGAAGAAAGCGAAGGAGCAAAAGATGAAAGGAAAGAAGAAAGAGATAAACATGATTTAAAAGAACAAGCCAAGAAAGAAGAAGATGATGATAGTGAAAATGGAGTTAAAGAACATATGAATGCAAGAAATGAAGAAAGTGACAAACGATTGCAAGTTCAAAATGTTGAAAAAGAAAGAGATCCAATTCCTGATACTGAAAACAACGAAAGTGGCAGCAACAACAGTAAATCTGGTGAGAAGGAAGGAAAAGGATTATCTTCTACTTTAACATCAGCATCATTTCCAAGCTTCGGATCATCTCCTACTGCTAGCAAAACTCCTTCACCCTCTTCAAATCTTTTTCCTTCTGTGATTCCACAGACAAGAATAGAAACAACAATGTCAAACCTTTTACCGTCTTCAAGCAACACAACGGTCAGAATGAATCGTCTAAATCTTCCACCACCTCCACCTCCACCAAGCTTGTCTCAATTTTCGAAAACATCTTTTGACTTATCTTCAATTTCTCTTGCTCATATTCTGCCTAAGCAAGCAATGCCACAACCAGCGGAATTCGCAACAATCCAACAGACCTCAACTCCTTTTAGAGTATCTTTTTCTTCCTTAACTTTGCCAAGCCATTCTTCCGCTGCTAGTAATTCATCTGTTATCAAAACACCACCCATAGCTTCGATTTCTCCATCAAACGAAACCCAACAAGAATCGAGGATTTCACAACTTCATGTTCCATTATCAACTGAAACAAATGGACGAAAAGCTGAAGAAAAGGAAGGAACATTCGCAGCAACAGTAAGAAGTGCTGCTGACTTTAAAGAAGATGAAGAAAAAAGGAAAAATGATGTTACAGAAAAAAGCAAAGAAGCGGAAAGTGAAAAGAAAAACAAAAAAAGCAAAGAAAAGAAAAGAAAAAGAGACAGGCGAACTGATAAATCAAAAAGAAAAAAGAAGAGGAAGCTACATCATCATCATATTGAGTTAATAGAATCTTCGTCGTCATCTTCTTCTCTCCCATCTTCTTCATCCTCTTCAATTGCTTCTGCAAAGAGGCATTTACAAAACCACAGAATGAAATCTGTACACAAAACCTATTTGAATTCTTCAATATCAAAACATCGCAATTCCTTGAAAGAGACTTCGGATCCACAAACTTCATTCAAACAAGAAGAAAGAGCCACCTCATCTTCGATGCAGTTGCCATTGCATTCAGATTCGCCTTCTTCAAATCATTCCATCTCAAATTCATCTTTTGAGGTTGGAATATCTTTACCTTATGCTTCACCAGCTGCTTCTCGTCCATTGGCAGATAAAGCAACAACTGACCATACTCAAACAAGTTCTAATCCAAAGCCTACTCAACAAACATCAACTCCCCAACATTTTGATGCTTCTTTTCATCAACAGCCTCCACTTCAAGCAAGTTCATCAAAAGAAGGAGTGGAATCTGTTTTTTCACCTTCTTCACCTTCTTCTGCTTCTTCTCCTTCTACTTTTCTTCTTTTAGAGACTGCCTCACTTCAGCTGGTTGAGATGTTGATGGAGGAAAGAAAAAGAATAACGCAATTGCAAAGAAGTTTAGAGAAGAAAAGAGAATATCAAGAACTTCCGAACTGGGAGAAAATAAAAAGGAAAAGGAAAAGGAACTCTGAAAAAGCACTTGATAATAATGATTTTGAACAAGAAGTAGAAGAAGGAGAAATAATTACAGATGGAAGTGAAGAAAGCGAAGACGAATTTGATAATGAAGAGCACTTTGATTATTTGGACAGAATGCGAGAAAGAGAAAGAGAAAGAGAAAGAAAGAGAAGAATGATTACAAATGAAAGAAATAGAAAGAGATTTCGATTTGAGAGCAGTGAAAGAAGTGATAGAAAAGATAACCATTTAAGAACTCACAGAACAGAAGAAGGATTTGTGACTACAAATGGAAAGGAAGTGATCATTCATCGAGATTCTTCAATGCAGACAACAACACCGCAGCATTCACATCTTTCTCAGCGTCTGCCTCTTCTATCAACTGCCTCAACATCTCCAATGTACCATTCATTTCTCTTTAACACTTTATCAGCAAATCCACACGCTTCTTTTTCTTCTAACTCAGTTTCTGCTTCTGCCTCTTCATCTGCGTTGTTTTCTTCTTCTTCTTCTCTTTCAAGAAATTTGTTGTTTCCTTCGACTATTTCGACCACAACATCTGATGCTGTAACATCTCCACTTCATGACCAGCACATCGCAAATGAAGTGAAAAAGGCAACAATATCTTCATCACATTTAAGTGCTTCACAGCTTCATCTTCCTCCAGACTCTGCTTTGGAATCATCATCATCAACGACACATTCAAAGGCAAAGGATATTGACACTGCATCTTCTTCACCTTCCCCAGCACCTTCTCGTTCTAGTTTATTCTCAAGTGATTCTCCATTACCATCTTCTGAGCCTTTTGAATCATCTGCTCACGTGCAAACAGAAGATTCTTCTGTTGATGCGCCTTCTTCGTCTCTTTCACCTCATCTGCCTTCAATACAAACGCACACACAAAGTCCAGTTAATCTTCCTGAAATGGTTTCATCATCAACTTCTGAAATATCAACCTTTTCTTCAGAATCTTCTCCCATCCAAAATACACCAAAAAAGCAGATGAATCGTGCAGGGCATTCAAATAACAATCAAGATAATTCAGATATCTCTTCTTCGATATCTTCTCCTCCTTTGATTCTTTCCCATTCAACACCTCCGCCAAAGTCTCCACACTTGACAAGTTTTTCTCCCTTTGAAACATCCATAACACCCATTTCACCAGTGCAGACTTCGGGCAATTTTCCTTCATCTCCTTTGTTGCTAGATGACGCTAATGGAGAGAAAAAGGAAGGGGAAAGGAAAGATGAAGGCTTGCTTGTAGAGCAGAATGAAGTTATGGATTATTTTGATGATAGCGGTTTGACAAAAGAAAACAAAGAGAAGGAAGACGATGGGAAAGTGAGAAAAGAGAAGGAAGAAAAAGAAACTGGAGACGATAAAAGAGAGAAGGAAAAAGACCCCACAAGAATGAAAGAGAAGGAAAAGAGGAGGAGATCAACAAAAGAAAAGAGTTTGAAAGAAAAGGAGCAGAAGAACAAGGGGAAAGGAAAGAAGAAAAGTATTTTTGCAGTTGTGGAAGACGATGAAGATGGCTCCATCTCTTCTTCTTCGGAATCAATATCATCACCCCGTTCTTCCATTGTTTTCCAGAAAGAAAAGAATTCATTTTCAACAGGTGTTCTGAAAAGAAGTCTTTTTCCTTCATCTTATTCACCAGATTCACCAGCGCGTGAACCGACACCGAATCCCTTCCCATCTTCGTTTCTTTCCGCGTCTGCCTCAGCAGCGTCTTCTGTGCGGCGACAGACCACAGCATCCATTTCGCTTCTTTATCCTTTGCAGCCAGATGTGTTTGTATCAACCGTCCCTTCACACTCATATTCTCCGTCGATTCCATCAATGCCGTCAGCAGTTCTGCTGCAAGATTCTTCATTTCCGCGCTCGTTTGCTTTTGAAAAGAATGCTGTGAATCTGCTGGAGGAGGAGGAAGACAACGGCTGGGATGCATTTGAGGGAAAGGAGGTGAAAGAGTGGAGAAAGAGAAAACAGAGGAAGAGGGCAAAAGAGAGCAAAAGAAAAAGGAGTCACAAACAAAAGATGAATGAAAGTGTGTTTGACAAGCTGATGAGAAGAACCAAGAAAGTACATGAAAAGAGGGAAGAGCGCTTTGAAGAAGAAGAAGATGGTAATGACAGAAAGGATGAAGAGCGTAAAAAAGAAAGAAAAAAGAAGAGAGAGAAAAAGAAAAAGAACACACCTGATGATGAGAGAGCAGAGCAGAAAAGAGAAAGGACTGAGCAAAACGAGAGAAAGGAAGAGAAAGAAAAAATCGAAAAAATCAATTCCGAAGTTCATGCTGATGAAGAGCAAAGCAAAGAAAAAAATGATTCTCCACAACAATCAAGTTCATCTTCATTGTCATCTTCATCTCCCACATCGCAATCACATCTGTCTCAACATCATTCGCCACATCTTTCAATTTCTGCAGCAGAATCCAGAGAAGAAAGCAAACAGCCGGAGGTTGTGCCTTCGCTGGTCGGAACTCCTCCTCCGCGTATTCTTCGACCTTCTCCCAGAGCTGCACATTTGCACAACTCTCCTTATTCGCCTTTGCCTTTGGTAGTTGCCACACCAATATCAACAAAAATCATTTCAGCATTTTCATCTGCAACTCAGAAAAGTGCATCCAAAATTGTCAATGATGGTGGGAAGCATCTCAAAGCACGAAATCCATTAATAGACACGTCACACAATGAAAACGCGCCTATTATCGAGCACAACAGACCGGAAAGTTCTTCTCTAAAGTCACCTTTCTACCAACCAGTTTCAGCCTTTTCCTCGGATTTCATGTTCCGCGCAGAATGAAAGCGTTGATGCACCAACATTTGCATTGAATTTGGAAAAACATCAAAACCTTTTTATTACTATTATTTTAGTCTTTTGTTGTTACCACAAAATTACATTTTTTTTTTAAATTTGCAAGCCATCTTGTGGTAGCAACAATAAAAAAATTAAACAAAGAAAAAAAAGAGAGAATTCGCAATTAATCCAAATAGTGTTGTAACATTCCGATGCCTATCTTAAAAATATTCGCAAAATGAAGAAGACTTTCAAAATAAAAGGCATGTGAAATAGGCACTTTAATCTCAAATAAACATTTCAAAGCAAAGCAAAAAGAATACATGAATGTGACATAGCTGGGAAAGAGAGAATGAGAATGAGAGAATGAGAAAGAGAAAAAAGGCACAAAATAAAAATACTATTTATAAAAGACTTCATAAATACGCAAATAAATCATTGTGTAAGCATAATACAAACAAGGGCAAACGCATCAGGTGAGGTGATAAGAGTCCGACGAGAAAGAGAAGAACGTTGCTGAGAAAAGGAAGAAAGCAACAGAGAAAGAGAAGGAAAAAGAGAAAAGAGAAAGAGAAATTTGAAGAAAGAGACTGAAAAGAGTGTCCAATGCAACTGAATGCATGGAATGAATAAATACAGCACGAAGAGGAAGGAAGAAGGCGCAAACAGCGAGAAAGAGGACTTTCAACGGCAGGACAGGCAGACAAGAACAACCGACAAGACACGCAACAGGGCGCAAATGGAAATACAAGCCCAACAAAAATACAAAAAATCCTTAGCGTTGTTTCTGACGCAATAAGCTCATCAAATCAAAAATGGAAGAAATATTATAAGAAGAAGAAGAAGAAGAAGAAGAAGAAGAAGAAGAAGAAGAAGAAGAAGAAGAAGAAGAAGAAGAAGAAGAAGAAGAAGAAGAAGAAGAAGAAGAAGAAGAAGAAGAAGAAGAAATGTGCATGAATGTGAACGCAATGAACGGTTCCCACAAAAATACTCACAGATATGAAAACACGAGTGAAGAAGTGAAACGAAACAGCAAGCAACCAATTGAGGAAGATGAATTATAACAATTACAAACAAAATAAAAATAACCGTTCTTTTGTCTGCCAATCAGAGATATAAAACAAAGCTTCATAAAACAGCCGTCTTGTTCTTGATCAAATGACCCGCGCTTTCGTCTTCTTCCGTCCTTCAAGTTTCATCATCATTTTGTCCTGTTCCACCACACACCCGCACATAAGCATCTCAAAACACTAACACCGAAGTTCCAAATGAGTGATGCGCAACGCCATCTTCATCTTCATTGCTTCCATCAGCAATTCTCTTCGCTTGGCCTCCTCTTCTGCCGCTCAATCTACACTGAGTCATTCCTCAGAAATGGCGCTCTCAGAAACCCATCAGATTCAAAGACAGAGGAGCTGTTGGGAGCAAAAAGAGAAGAAGAAGACAAGAAAGACTCCCTCGGCGCAGCTGATGGCATTCTCGATTCAGATGCCATGTGCAATTCAACAGCTGTGTATGTGGCTGTGTATGCTGAATGTGCTGCACACAAGTTGCGTCTGCCTGAACAGTTCGGTGTTTGTGTCGGAACAGACACGTTCGGCTGCACAGGCGAGTCCAACAGGCGGAATGCAATGCCCGCTCTTCCGCTGACTGCCCCTCTCCTTTGACTTTGGCTTTGACTTTGACTTTGGCTTTGGCTTTGGCTTCTGTTTCCAAGCACTTCTTCACTCTGTTCTGGGCTGACTGGATTCTCTCCTTCTTCCCTCCCGTCTTTCGAGCTGTTCTCTTTCTCTGCTGCCCAGCTGCCCTGCCATCTGCCCATTTCTGCTGCTGCCCTCAGAAGCCCCGCCAGCCCAAGCGAAGAGGCAGGCGCAGGCTCTGCTGCAAAAGCAGACTCAAAAGCAGGTGCAAAAGAAGGGGGATATGCAGACACATCGGCGGGGCTGCTGTTTGGAGGCAGGCAGCGTGTGGGGAGTGCTGTCCAGGCAGAAGGCGAGGCGCAGAATAGCGCTGGCTGTGCCGCTGCTGATGCGATGTCCAGGCAGTCTGAAAGCGTCTGCGGGGACAGCTCGTCAGGCAGCGGGGGATTCACATCGGGCGACGTCACAGGCGAGAAGTGGAAGAAGTGCGAGGGTGTCAGCAGCAGCGAAGGAGAACACTCAGCAGAAGGAGTGCTGGATGAGGCTGCAGATGAAGGAGAAGAAGAGAGAGAAGATGAGGAGGAGGAAGAAGAAGAAGAAGGAAGAATTGGAATGGATTCGTTGTCAGATGGCTGTGTTTCTGTTTGTGTTTCAGGCAGAGAAGAAAGTGAAGGCTGTTTCTGCTGCTCAGAAGGCGGATGTCTCGAAATGTTCATCAGAAAAGCGTCGTCGTCGTTTTCTAAGTTTGCCGATGGCAAGTTGCAGTCGAATGGCAGGCTGTTGCTTCCTGGAAAGTGCGGAAGCGACAGAATGTCTGACGAGTCGCTGTCAACATCTGCAACTCCTTCGTCTTTCTCTTTCTCTTTCTCTTCTTCTTCCTCCTCCTCTTCCTCTTCTTCCACTTCACAATCAGATTCATCCTTTCTGTTGCTTTTCTTGTTTTTGCCTTTGGGGCTGCAATTTTCTTCTTCCACAAGGCGTTGCATGAGCAGCACTTCTGGCACAGTCAGAGCAGATGGACGAAAAAGGAAGGAAGAGGAAGAAGAGGCAGAAGAAGCAGAAGAGGAAGAATAGGCCCTCATCAAAGAAGATGAAAATGAGATTGAAGGCGACTCCACAAAGCACATTCTGCCAGATGCCAAACGAGCAGCAAGCGTCGCAGCACTTTCGTCTGCTTCGTCTTCAGCCCTTTCGCCGTCTTTGCCGTCGATTGTTAGAATGCGTGTGGTGGCTGTGTGGGGCGTGTAGACAGCAAACGACGAGGAGAGCTGGGCAGACAATTCGAATGGGACAAAACTGAACGAAGAGGAAGAAGAAGAAGAGAAAGAAGAAGAAGAAGAAGAAGAAGTATAAAATGGCGATGAAGAAGAAGAGGCTGAAGGCGAAGATGAGAAGCAATATGGATGAGAACTGCCGTTGTGCATCGTCTTCTCTTCTTTTGCTTTGCCATTCGTCTTCCCTGCTGTCTCTTTGTTAGCTGCAGCCATCTCAAATATCACTGGCAGCGGGCGAATTTGCCCTTTTGGTGTTTCTGCGACACTCTGCGGTGAGTTGGATGTGATTTGGACAGGCGAATCCCGATTGGCTTCTGAATCTGCCTCTCTTTTGCATTCCTTCTCTTTTTCTTCTTTTTCTTCTTTTATCTCTTCAGTGGGGAATCCCTTTCTGTCTCTTCCTTCTTTCTCTCTTCTGCTCCGCCTGGCGTTGTCCATGCCAGCTATCAGCACATCCGTCGGCGGCATCGAGCGCATCTCAGCGATGGCTGGGTTGGTCAGCACCATTTCCAGTTTCAGAAAGTCTTCGCAGCCAAAGTCTGTTGGCAGCGAACGGAGCAGCTCTTCTCTTTTCAGATGCTTCAGTTCATTTACCCAATCATTCCCCTTTTTCTTTTCCACCCCGTATCGCAGGCACTGGAGAATGTATTTCTCCTCGTCCATTTTGATGTATTCAGCTCCGGTCGAAAAGAATCTCTGTAAGATATCAGACCGATTGAACAACACACACACAATACACACAACACAGCAGTAGAATATTCCAACAGTAAAAGAACAGTTGTAACAACAACAACAACAAAAAAGAAAAAAAAAGATAGAAATATACAAGAAAATGAATTTGAAAATAAGGAAAGAAAACAAGAAGACAAATGAACACACTTCAGAGTTGCTGTATGTTTCGAACATTCTGCTGAACCCTCCTTTGAGCACAAAAACATGCGGATAATACACTTTGGGATATTCTCCTCTCACACAGCGGTCGAGGTATCGCAGACATTGCGCCATCAGAGGAGCTGTGATCGGGACGGGTGATAAAGAAAGCAAAGCATGATCATCAAATGCTTCAGAAGACAACCAAATAAGCTTGCAAATACCTCTGGCAGTCGAAAACTCACAATGAAACACATAAATGACATTCGGGCTATCTATTGGATTCAGGAAAAAGAATTGCGCCAGCTGGAATGCCGTGAATATGTTCACAGCATTTATCAGATGACCTCTTTTCTGCATTTGTGGAAACACAATGATGCACATATGCGACACAGAGATTGAGAAAATGAAAAAAAAAATTGACGAAATAAAAAATGAACAGCATAAACATCAACCCACTCCACACACTTCATAAAAAGAAATAAAAAAAATCATCTCGGCTCAACAGAAAAATAAGTGCGAAGCGATGTGATTGGAAAACATACATATTCATACGGATATCTGCAGTCCACAACAACAAAGCTGAATCCTGGGTACTTTCCCAAGTACAAATCGGCCATCTGCCAATGTCAGCATAAATGTTAACGATTTTCAACGCAGAATTCATCCAAAAAGCAGAAAAAATCATTTTTCAAAAAGTTGAAAAAGCACGACAAGCAAAGCAGAAATAAATGTTTCGATGTTATGGGGCGTTCCAAATTTAAGTTTGCATGCAGCGTGCAAACATTTGAAGAAAAAAATATTTTTCAAAAATTCATCATCAATATCTTTCGAATATTCAAAGAACTCGCATACAGTCTCAGGGGCGATGTACCAATTTCCGAGATCTTCAACCGCTGGAATCGGCGGCTCATAGCTTGCAATCTTCACGCTCGGTTCTTCCTCCTCTGGCTCAAATATCAGCAATCTTTCATTTTCTGCCCTGATCACACCCTCTCTAATTTCATGAAGATCAGATGTTGAATCAAAATGTGAGTGAACATTGTGTGAATTTTCATCTGTTCGAAACAAACAAGGAAATAAATTGTATTCATCAAATACAAAGATAATAAACAATTAGGAAGTGTTTGGGAATGATATGAAGCAAAATGTTGAAAAAAAAGGTGAAAAAATGAAAAAACAGCCTTCAAACCTCTAGGGGCAGTGATTTCATCGCGTGTTTGGGGTCCAGATGGGCGCCCGTCATTTTCCTCGCCGCTTCCTCTGGTATTTTTATTCATTAAATTTTATGTTTTCTGGTTCAAATTTCCAAAGTTGATCTGCCCCTTCACAAATGTAATAAAAAGCATCAAGTCAAACTTTTTTCCATAGTTTGAATTTCGTTTGAAGCTCTGCATCCATCGCTGCTTCTCACTCCAGCCGCTTCTCCGTCGTCCAAACGACTCCTGGACGCGTTGGCATTGTGCGGACATGCTTTTGCTGATTGATTTGCAATAAACAACCTTTGGACTCTGGGTACAGCGACCGATGAAAAGATGTTTTGTGAAAATCTCTGAGGATATCTCTGCTTATTGTGAGTAATCTTGCGCGTCTGTTGCGCCAAATATTGTTTTCAGCTGCGTCAATGAAAAACCTGTTTTTGGCTCGAGAACAAGCGGAAAAACAACAATTAAAGAAAAAATTCAAGGAGCAGAATGCCGATGCAAATGTTTGATGAAAGATATAATTTTAAGCTCTAAGCATGTTTTTGTTCAGTTGCATGTCAAATTCGAGGCAAAAGCTCTTGCCAATCAACCAGAAATTTGTTTTTTGTTTGATGTTAAAAATTTCGTTGTTATTGTGATTTGAGTTTTGTGTTTTTTGGTTAATGTTTTGCTCGTTTCTGTGCTCTTTATTTTTTCTTTTTGCTCTCGTGAACATTACCCTCCAAAACTGATTGTTGCAGCAAAAGAAGAAATTCTCAAAAATAAAATGATTTGAGCTCACCAAAAGGCAGAAACAGCACAATTAAAAAAGAAATACGCATTTTTCAAAGCAAAAGAAAAGGAAGGGGAAAACTCAATGAGTGTGATTCTTTGATTCTAACTCATCATTGAAGAAATGAGAATCCAAAAAAGATGTTTAAAAAAAAAGTGGAAATGGTAATAAAAGACAAATAAAAGCAAATAATACAAAAAGAGTGTAAAAAAAGAAAAAGGTACGAAAAAAATGTTACGCAATAATAACCTCGACAGGAAAAACAATCAAAAAGTGATATTTACATTCGTCAACATCTTTCATCATTTTCACTTCCAACTTCCCTTCTTTTCTCCTCTTTTCTCCTCTTCAGCCGCAGCACAAACTTAAAAAATAGTAAAAATAAAATATGCAAACGACTGTGGCAAAGGAGAACACACAAAGCATATCTATGCCATGACCAAGACCATCCCCACAGAATTGAATGAGACTTGCTGTGTGGCTGTCGCTGTGACTGCGACAGACGACACAAACGTCGAAGACCATTCCGTTTCCACTCCAAACGCTGACGATGCACAGCTCGTGCAGACCATCAGCACCGACGCCAACTGACTCGATCCAGCAATCATCACAGTCGAGAACACTGTCTCGATGCTGAACGATGCCCCGCTCGACTCTTTCTTCTTTTCTTCTTCTTCGCTGCTTTCTTTGCTCTTCTCGCTCTTTTCCTCCTTTCCTGTGTTAACTGCCAGCAACATAAGCTCTCCATTCTTTTTGCCAAGTTGAACTTCAGCTGCCTGTCTCACTTCATCAAATCTGCCTTGATATTCTTCAAACTGCGTGTTTCCACTGATTTGTGTTGAATGTCTTGTGAACAGAGCGTGTGGAGCATCAATCATTGGACAGCACAACATCACAAATGCTGCTATTCCCACAACAAGCAGCATGAGTAGAAGACCAAATGACAACTTCTGCCTTCCCCAGCTCTTCAAAGACGTGTGTGAACGATAAGAAGAAGGTTGTGTTTCTGATGCTTTTGTTTCTGCAACTTCGTCTTCTTCAATCTCCACCTCAACTCTTTTCTCCTCATTTTCTTCAAATCTCTTTTCTTGTTTCTCTTCTTCTGATTCATCACTCTCATCACTTATCTCATTCGCCTCAACAATGACTTCTTCTTCTTCTTCTTCTTCAACTTTTGTGGCTGGCGATTCCATTGCATTCATCTCAACGTTTTCTCCAAACTCATCTGAAGACAATGAGTTTGCATCCTCTTCTGTATTTGTTTCTGACTCGCTGTTTGCCTCTTCATTCTCTTCTCTCCACTCACTCTGTCCCAATGGTGTGTTGTTCAGCTCTTCCTCTTGAAACAGCAGCGCTGTTAGACCACTCTGCCCAAACTTCAATAGCATCCCCATCTCACCTGCGTTCTTCCTCTTCCTTTTCTGGCGCAGCTGCCCATTGACCATCGTCCCCAGCTGGAGGAACGGCTTCTCCTTCGAACATGTCAGGCACAGATACACATCCACAGGAACAATCGTAGACAGTGATAGTGGATGGAACAGCAGCCTTTCTGCTTCTTCGCCTGTGCTGCCGCCCACAATCCCGTTTGTTTCCAACGCCAGAGCCTTTTCATCGTCCTCCAGATCGCATCTTCCATAAAAGATCGACCATCCCAGGCTCTTCATGATCTGCACCTCGTTTCGGAACACATTCGATGGATCGCATTGGAAGAAGCGCGCTATCTGTCCCGAATTGATTGGGATGTCCAGCAGCGCTTTGCATGCAATCACCACACTCAGCAGGATCAGATAGTACAGCTCAGACTCCTGCTTCACTTTCAAAAACGCCCCTGAAACAAACCAATCCACAAAAGATATGTTTTTGAAATTTCAATTTAAAAATTGGCAAACTGGCTGATTTCACATAGCGGAACAGAATCACCACTGCTGTCAAAAATACCTGCAATGCAACGAGTGATTTCCATTAAAAAAAGAAAAAAATGAAACATTTTGAAAAAAAGGTTTTCGCAATGAAAGAAACAGCACCTCTTCGTCGAGTTGGAACAGTTGAATGATCTGCCGAATATATGCTTGCATGCCCTGCTGCGACGAGCGCAGATAGCTCGAGAGCTGTCTTGCAGCACGTGAAACGAGAAGTTCTCCAGCAGGCACATTGCGCTCCTCTGCGCTGCATCCTTGGTGCACCGCAATGTCGAAAAACTCCTCTGATGGAATCATCTCAACAATGTTCTGCGCGTATACGCCTTGAGACAGCATATGGCGCTTGTCATTGCTCAGGCACAGCTCCATCCTGCTCGAAGGTACCAAATCGTTGGGAGCTGCTTGTTCCGCGTATTCGTTGTCAGCTGCAGGGGGCAAAAAGCTTTGGCTCTCGCCAAGCTGTCCCTGGCTGCAATCTACGCTTGATCGCAACATCAAGTCTGGATCTGTTCTTTTCGAGAACACAGAACTAATAATGGGAAAATATACCATTATAATCATGAGAGAAATAATTATTTTTGAATCATAATAAGCTTGATGGTTTCTGAGAATAAATTTAAATTGAACAATAAAATAAATACTGATAAATTCTGATTGATGCAAATTCAATGTTTTTTGATAAAAATCTGTTTGTTCCAAAAATCGTCAACTCCAAATATGAGAGAGGATGTAATCTTTTCCTCTTTCTTTTTTTGAAATTTATTCATAATCTCTCTCATTTTGTTTAAAAATTATCTTTAAATGAAATTATTTCAACAAAAAAAATCATTTTAGAAGAGATAGCAAAACCTCACCAAAATGTTAAATTATGAAATAAGTTTTAAAGAAAAATAAAAAATTCTGCTTTTTTGAAAATGATTATCATAGCACACCCATATGGATAATGGTTATCCTTTTCCCTCTTCAAACTTTTTTGGGGCTGAAGGCGAAACAAACACAGAATGAGCAGCTTTGTTGAATCTGAGATACACACATTCATCAGACTCACAAGAAGGAAACTGAGTCTGATGATAGAAACATCCATCTTGTGAAGACCGAATTGATTTGATGTTTTCTGCCACTCTTTCCCATCTGCCTCTTCTTCTGCCCTTTTCATGTTGAGTGTGTTGTGCATTTCTTTCTTTCTTTTCATTGAAATATTCTCGTTTTTCTTCTCTCTCTTTATTTCTTCCTCTGAAACACTCAGATATTTGATTCTCCTTTTGTCTCTCTTTTTTTTCATTGTCTTCTTTTTGTTCTTTCTCTTTTCTTTCTTTTTCTCTTCTTTGCTTTTCTTTCAGAAAATACAATTTTCTCATCCATTTTTCAAATGAATCGTTTCTTTCTTCTTCGTCTTCTTCAACTTCACCTCTTTCGAGTGTTTCTCTCTTTCTTTCTTCAACTCTTCCATTTTCGATGTCTATGCAATGAATTTTCGTGTCTTTTCTTTCTTTCTTGTGATTTGGAGTATCTGAAATAACATTCCATATTTTGTCTGATGAATTCTTTGTTCCTTTTGAATTGTCAAAATTTGCTTTTGAAGAGAAATCTGAATGACTTTGTGAGTTTGACGAAATGAAATGATTTTTTGGTGAATGAAACTGAGAAGTGGGATGAAATGGAGGAGGAGAAGATGACGGAAGTGATGATGATGTGGATGACGATGATGATGATGGAATGGAAGAAGAAGAAGAAGAAGAAGAAGAGGAGGAGGAGGAGGAAGAGGAAGAAGAAGAAGAAGATGATGATGATAAAGAAGAAGAATACGGCGGAGTCAAATGAACACGAGAAATGAAGTGTGTCTTTGAGTAAGATTCTCCTTTTCTTATTTGTGTCTCTGATGTTATTGGGAAAGGAGGAACATAATGTGAAAATGACAGAAATGAGCTAGGAAATTGAGGATTATCAATTGTTTGAGGGGTTTTGAGCTGTGACAAAGGAAGAGAAGACATAAATGCTGAAAAGGACAAGGAAAATGCACTGAAATATTCAGAAATTGTTGAAGGCAAGCTGACAGAAGGATTGTAATGTGAAGATTCGATATAAGGATATGCAGATGTATACAAATGAGGGGGAAGAATGGAAGAAGACAATGAGTCATCTATCTGTGAAGAAGATGGCATAAACAAAGAGATCTTTCTTTTTTGAGATTCTCTTTTGTCTTCTGCTTTGTCACTTTTGTTCATCTGATTGAACATGAATGACTGATATTTTTGTTCTGCTTTTGACAATTCGCGTGGAGGTGGGATGAAATGAAGATGGATGTGGACGAAAGGAAAAGGAGATGAGAGAGAAGAATTATCTGAAGTGGATGACGTGGAGAATGGAAATGAAGTTGAAGAAGAGGAAGAGGAAGAGGAAGAGGAAGAAGAAGTATCAATTTGAGAAGCAAAATACGGTCTTGCAGGTATTTGATGATCATCTGCATCTATTTGTGGTATTTCCTTCAATCTTTCGTCTTCTTCACAATCCTTTCTGGTCAATTGATCAAATAGAACATCTCTCATCAGGTCATTTGGATGGACAAACAAATAATCACTGCCGCATTCATCGTGTTTTGTTTGATCTCCTACTTCTTTCATGCTGATACAATTGAAGCTTTTCTTACTCTTGTCCAACGAATCACATGAGAAGCATTCATCTGTCACTAATTATTTAAACATAATATATGCATATTTTATGGAAGATTAAAAAAGAAGAAAATTAAAGATATTTGGGAGGAATAAATGCTTAAATCATAAAAACTGAAAAAGATGTTATTCAAAATATACAGAAATTGTATTCAAAAAGCAAATATAGCACAAATAATAGAAAGTTCTCTTTCAGACAAAAAATGAAAGGATTATTATTTTATCATCACGTGATTTCTAAAAAAACATACATATTCTATTTAAACAGTAAGGCGGGTGTGGAAATATTGATAAATCAGGATGAGGAACAAAACGAAATGGCGAAGGAAGTGTAGGACGATGAGTATAGAATGACGAAGAATAACTTAACGAAGAGCATGGCTGAGGGACAGAAGAGGGAAATGAAGGAGAGGAAGAAGAAGGAAAAGATGGAGAAGGCGTTGAACTTTTATTATCAGGAAACTTGTCAGTTGAGAAAACGCTTTGTTCAGGAATGGCGTCAGACCAAATAACTCCAACATTTTTCCATTTAAGTTGCTTAACTTCGCTTTCGTCTTTGTACTCCAAAGTGTTCTTCTTTCTATTTTCGTAATCAGATAAATGTTCAGAATTTTGTTCGGTATTATCCAGATTTTCCATTTCTTCTTTTATATGCCATTTTTCTTCTGCATCATCGTAAAAGCGTGTTAAATCCACAATCTTTCTCATTCTTTTATGAATCCCATTTCGTCCTTCCAACACGATGAACGGCTCATTTAATCGATAGCTATCATCTGCTCCTAAATCAAATGCTCTTTCTGTTTCTAAATGTGTATCTTGATCAGAAAATAACATGCTCGTTCTGTGAATAAAATGTTCATCTCCAAAGATCTCCTGACTCCCTTCTGTTCTTCTCTCTTCAGATTCATTGAGAGAACGTTTATCCTTCATGATGTACTCTTCTTTCTTCTCCTTTTCACATTTACAAAGAGAAAATCGTTTAACAATGAAATTTGGACAATCCAATTTAAATAGCAGCAATTTTAGCCATATGTCTATGAACAAGATCGATCCATCAAACATCAAAGCACAAACGATTTCGCTTTTCCTTGTTCCACCGCGATGTCTTCCAAATGATGGCGGGTCTTCAACAAATGCAATTTGTACAATTTGTTGCTCAAAAAATTCAACTTCTTTTCCTTGACGTTTAAAGTACTCTTCAAAAGCTGGTTTACAACATCGTTGAAGGTATTTTTTCTCTTTTTGGAGTCCTTTTCTGAATAAAGGAAGTTCGATTGTAAATGGCTGGTTGTCATCATTTGAAATTGAAAAATGTTTAACGGCATCACCATGAGGTTCTTTTTTATGGACTAAGATGGGTATGGCCTTCACAATTTCATTTGTCATTTGATTTCTCGCTTTTGATCTTTTGTTCATTTCAATGTCGCTTTTGCTTCTCAAAAACAATTTCGAATTATCAGCAATTGGAAAGTCTTTATTGTTGGTTATTAATTCTGGAAGTGGAATTATTGTCAGACGTGGAAAAAATGAATGTCCTATCACAATAGAACAATGATCGCCAGATAAAATGCACTGAGAAAATGGTTCAATCTCTTTATTATATTCGCAAACCGACTTAAGTTCTTCGTGATAAACAGTAAGAGTTGAAATTAACGAATGCGTTCTTCCATTCCATAACGATATAACTCCACCATTGTGAAGAACAACAATTACACCATAAAATCCATTTTCGCATAAAACTCTATTAATCCTATTCGTTTTCATTTTAACTTTTGTAACAGAATTCTGTGTTATCAATAGAAATAATTCATTCTTTTTCAAATCAAAAAACAATAAAATTAATGGTTTCGATAATTGCATTATTCAGTTTCAACAATAATGTCTTTGTCTGAAAATCTTAGCTTTTATGTTTTGCATCAAAACATAAAAAAATCCGAAGAAAAAAATATTTTTTTTGTTTTTGTTTTTAATAACGTCGGAGAAATGATGAAAGACAGAGACAAAACCAGAGAAAAATACAAAATCATTAACATTTCGGTCCAAAACATATTTCATTAATATTAATCGTTTTCAATCCCGAACCAAAAATCAATTCATGATAAATTTTCTTAATTTCTTCCTTTGAAAATATTCCTAAATGTTCATTTCTTCAATGAGAACCTTTTTCAAATCATGTGATCAAATTTCCATTTATCAAATGAAAAATACCAGCATGCCATCCTCTCTCTCTCTTCCAATAAATTATCTCCTATAAAGGCATTGGCAGGGTTTCGCAGGCTCACTTCAAAAGCAGAAAAAGTTGATTATCTTTTAAAACAAGATTAAATCAAACCTTCAGATTTTGTTAAAGCAAAAATCGTATCTCATTCATCCATCTACAGGTATATAACATCAATTAAAGCGGGAAGAGATCCTCATTGCTCAGGCAGACCAGGGTTATTTTATAAAGAAAAAATTGAGGAAATTGAAGACTGCGCAAGAGCTCAAATATCTTCTTCCAACAAATTGACAGTTTCGGATATAAAATAATTCGTGTGATTTATTTCGATAATGATTTTTAAACTGTGTATTTTTTTACAGGCAGAAAACGTTATGATGAAAAAAAATAAGAAAAGCGTTCCATCTTTGGAGTGTAACAAAATTATACAAAATGCGCTCGCAGGTATATAAATAAAAGCGGATTGTTAAAACTGATAAAACCAACATACATAGACATGCATCTACAAAAAGCTTCGAACATCGAAAATATGAGAAATTGGTAATGTCTATTTAAAATAGAAAAAGATGATTATCATATTTCTTCAGATCTGATAATCAATATGGATGAGACCGGAGTTACCATGAAACAGTCAGAAGATGAAATAAATAGTTGCAAAAGAAACACAATGCGCTTTCCTGCTAGAAGCACAGCGAAGGAAAAATGCGACATTATTTTTCTCTGTTTTTCTGATGGAACATCACTGGATCATGTGATGTTGTGGTCATCTCGGACGTTGTCAGAAGATTAAAAGGAATAAAAGTTCCATCGGAAAAACTGTATCGCAAACGGGACAGGTTGGATGAGCAGGAATGATTTAAATAAAATGATGATCGAAATTTATCACGAAAAATAAACGAGAAACGAGTCGAACTGCACGGACCATCTTCTAACGCATTAATTATTCTCGATAATCATTCTTCTTGTCTTTGCCATCCCGTCATATCTTGGTGCGGAAAACATCACATCCATCTTCTGATACTTCCGTCCCACACTTCTCACCTAACGCAACGTTTGGATATGTTCGTTTATGTTTATTTTAAAAAACAGCTTGAAACGGACATTCCTTATCCCTTCTGATTCCTTTATTGCTTTGTACAGAATAGCATTGATTCCAGCTGTTTCAGAAGCTGTCTGCGACTCTCAATCTCCGAGAATAGTGAGAAAGTCATTTGAAGCTTGTGGAATTCATCCATTCGATCCATCTGTGGTCTATCAGTGTCTTTCGAAGATATCAGAAAAATCCATATTCATGAAAGAACTGAATCATTTTGGATTTTCCAATAATATCAATTTGAAATAATTCACTTTGAAATATGTTTTTTAATAATAACAGATTTTATTTGAAAAAAAGGCGAAGTTCAATCAACTCGATTTCTCAACAAAAATTTCATGACATTGAGAAGAGGAATTACAAAAGATGACGTTATAATAATATGGGCTTAAATATGAGACTTCTAGCATTTTCATTGGAAAATTATGCACTTTTGAATTTATTTTTGTGATACAAAAATTTATTGAAAATGAGAACAACTTAAGAATTACGTGTGAGTTCACAAAGCATTTTGTTATAATATCAATGATGTTTGTTTGCAGATATGAAAATCAAAATAATTTTGAATTCGGAGAAAGAGATATAAAGTTATAAGTGAAGCAATTTTTCATTCTTAATGCAAAAAAAGCTTGAAAGAGCGTATTTTCCCCCATATGTTATATTTGTTTCTGTTCAAAATTTCTATAATGAGATGCAAATGATAGATTTTGAAGGAAAAAATCTTTTTTTCTTTTCTTTTTTTTTTTTTAAATGTTTTGAACTGTATTTTTTTCAACAACTCTTTTGATCTCTCACTGTTTTTCAACAATTTACAGATATCGCATAAAATACCGGACAAGATCGATTTCACGATAACTGCAAGAAAAATAATTCTGTTTATTTTCCTCAAAATATTTCTCATCAATACAAACTCACATGACATACAAGACCTTCATGACTTCCTCGTTTGTGCTCTGAAAAAATAATTTTTGAAATCTCGGAGAAATAGGATTTTGAGTTTCTCCGAGATTTCAATAATTAATTTTCACTGAGCACAAATGAAGCTATTTTGAAAGTCTTGTTTTTCCAATGAGTTTGTATTGATGAGAAATATTTTGAGGAAAATTAACAGAATTATTTCTCTTGCAGTTATCATGAAATCGATCTTGTCCGGTATTTTGTGCGATGTCCGGTATTTTATGCGATATCTGTAATTTGGGAGAATGAAACAAACAGTTTTATTTTTTTTTCTTTTTTCTTTTTCTTTCTTTTTTTCTTTTCTTTTCTTTTCTTTTTCTTTTCTTTTTCTTTTCTTTGATTGTTCTCTTCCTTTTTGTTCACAATAATTTATGTTGATGTTTTTTTTAAAATTCAATATATTTGATAAGATTAAAAGGACCGAATAGAATGTCGCGGGTTTTGTTTCTGTCAATTACTCGAAAGTTGTGATTTTCTGAATAATTATTATTGAGTATGACATTAAATAATTTGTTCAATGAATAATGGTTAGGACAGATGTGTTTAACACTCTTTTCTATATTTTAGCTTGTCATAAAAACATGAATAATTCTTTAAAATATTTTGAACAAGATTGATAAAATGTTTTTATTTCGACGAATAATCCAGATTTCAATCATTTGTCACAATCTTCTCGTAGAATAAACACATGGGGAAAAATGCGAACTGACAAATATTTTTTGCACGAAGCAGCGAAAAAGTTTTTTTACTTATTTTTTTTTTTTTTAAAATTTCCTTAGTTTTCAAAATAAATAGGATTTTTTTATCTGGAAACAGACATCAATGATATTGCAACAAAAAATTTGGTGATCTCACTCGTATTTCAAGTAACGAACGAATTTTATTTGTATTTTTTGTACACCTCTGTGACGACAGGTTTTAAAATCTTTTTCTATCACGAAAAAAAAAAAAAAAAAAAAAAAAAAAAAAAAAAAAAAGTAAAAAAAAAAAAAAAAAAATAACATTGACAATCTGAGGAAATAATTAGAATGAAGAACAAATAATGTTCAGAAAAAATAGGAATGTAATTTAAAATAATGAACCAAAAACTTAAATCTAAACTTCCGGTTGGAAAATAACAAAAAAGAAAATTTCATTTTCTCCACACAACAAAAAAATTACAAAATCTATCCTTTCTAGTGACTGAATAGGATAGCAAAATATTTGAAATGAAATTTAAAGAATAAAGTTGAAGAATGAGAAACAATGATGGAAATACTTGATGAAGTAACAATCATAAAATAATTCTAACACTCTCTTTAAAAAGTTGACGAAAACGAAATCTCTGCAATTCACTTATCAAACTTTTGAAATTTCTGCAAAAGAACGAAGCACACAAAATGTTTCCCTTTTCATTAACTTTTTGCACATTTATTTTTTGAACCTAACAACGAACCCTCCAAATGACAAAGGCTCAAAATTCATCTTTGTTCCGATATTTCTTCATTTTCACTAATACCTCCAGCTGAACATTGTTTTTTAGAAATTTTCACAACTTAATTTCCCTTCTGATCTAGACATTCAAGTCAATATCTGGCAACACTGTATTTTCAATATTCGAATCACTATCTGCCTTTCTTTCTCTTTTCTGCCTTTTCTTTTTCTTCTTTTTCTTTTGCTTTCTCTCCCCTTCAAACCCTTCATACTCTTTCTCTAATTCTTCTTGTATTATATCACCAGTATCCTTCCGTCCTATATTTGGAACTTCCAGAATTCCCTTAATTGCATTTTGCTCTTCTTTTTCTATTTTTCCTTTCATCTCTCTCTTTTCTTCTTCCAGTATTCTAATCTGCTTCTTCTCCTCATCGACTTCTCCAAAGATAGAAAATTGTCTATTTTGTACAGATGATGGTTCAACATTATGCTGCGTTGGATTTTTATTCTTTTCGCAATCGTTGGCGATGCGATTCAATCCCTCCAATGCATCCAATACAACATTGGCTCCTTCTCCCTCCTCCTCATCCCCCTTTTGTATCTCTTCAACATCTTCTATCTTTTCACCTCGCTTTGGTTTCTTGCCTTTTCTTCGATTCACCTTTTTAGTTTTTCTTTCACCTTTGTACACTCTTTTATCTTCATTACCAACAAAATTTATTTCCAAACTTCTATCAGCTCCATCACTAAAAAGCGACGAGATAGTTTGCATTGTTATATAGTTGTCTGGTGCCTCCCTTATCACTTCCTCACAATCAAATGTATCAACAATTTCTTTATTCTCTGATTGATGCAACTCTTCATCTTTCTTTTGATGCACCCTAATCACGCTCCCCACTTCTTCCACCAAAAATGTTGGCATCTCCTCCTTACCAGCACTTTCCTCAATATTCTCTTTCTTCTCTTTAATATTTCTAATATTCATTGAATCTTCAATTACCCCATCTTGAACTTTCATTCCTCTCACATTTTGATTTTTTCGCAAAAGCAATACAAAAAATGCAATTACGAAAATTACTAGTACAGAAGCGCAAACAATAAAGGCAATAAAAGTCCATTCAATGCTGTTCTTTTTTTCTTCAACATTTTCAACTCTTTTATCGATTTCTTTATCTCCTTTTGTTTGAGGACTGCTTTTGTTCTTCAGGACAAAATTCTCTGTTGAAGACGCTGTTTCATCTCCAAATAAAATAGACACAGATACTTCTGCTTCTTCTTCGTCCCATTCAGATAATGACAGATCAATTTCGTAACAAATTTCAGTCTCGTTAATATAATCCTCTTTGCTAAACTCCTTCAAAACTTCTTTTTCATCTCCTCTTTTGAATATTATTTGCATCGACAGATTGCAAGGCATCAAAAGTTGTCCCAAGCATGTTATTTTCATCACATTTCCCTCTTTCGTTGTCTTCACTTCTTCAATAATGGGGATAAAGAAAGGAGATGATACTTCAGAAATAATTCCTTTGAGAGCGCAACCTTCGCTCAACATCCAAAACGAGGTATTTTCCTTCATTCCATCTCCTCCTTTCACACTCTTCACATTCAACGTGCTTCCATTTGAACACAAAATGTTGCGTCGAAGAGAAGGATAGCCGGAAACAAATGGATTGTTGTTCTGAAACATCCCCATTTCTATCATAACGGTCGATTTAGACAGAGAAATGGCTCCTTGGGAGAAGTTCTCAAATGAAGTTTCGTTCACATAAACTGTACTTTCTATAAAGTTGACTGAAGAGCTGTTCCATTTGCAGATGCCTTCTATTTGCCATCCGATTTCGTTGTTTTTGTTAACTTTTGCATTAACATTCTGTATATCGTTATTTTTATCGTTTAAAGTTCCAAAAAACGAACTATTTTCAATTGTCACATTAATGCACGAACCCAAATCCAAATAATCTGCCTTATCATTTCGCCCGCTGATGTTGCTGAACACACACGAGACAATCAGAATGCGGCTGTTCCAACTGGCTGCCTTCACAGCTGCTCCTTCCGAATGCTTCAGCTGCACATCCCTCACTTCACACAGAACCAACTCAAACGGCGTGTCGCCACTTTCATCGGCTGACTTGTAAAATTCAGAATTAAACTCAAAATTATCCGATTCTTCATCGAAAAGAGAAGAAGGCAGAAGAGCAAACAAGCATCCCTCTTCCACAGTCACTTGGCTGATATGAACTTCTCTCAGCACAAAAGACGCTGCCATTTCGGTGGCAAAGGCAGACGAGCGCGAAGAAAGCGAAGATACGTTGCTCCGCTTCACTTCCACTTTGCACCCGCTTTCTGCAGACAGCACACCGCAGCACTCGAAAACATGCTCTATGCAAATGTCTGCCAGCACAGCCACGCTGCCGCCAGACACAGAAATGAGAGAGTTCGCAGATGACTCAAAGGAATTTGGAAAATGAGAAGAAGAAGAAATGGATGATGATGAAGAAGAATCGGAAGGTGTTATGAAAGAAACAGAACAATCTTCTATTCTCAGTCCGCTGGCTGTCAGAGACGACGACTCGCACTTGATGACATGAGCCGACTGCGAGGCATCGCCCGACACGACAAATATAGATAGCTCTTTGAAGCAGACACCATCCAGAACCACAGCAGCACCAGAGCAGGCCTCAATGAATGAGTGGCCTGCCTCTGGCTCAAACAAAGACTGTTCAGATTGCTTTGCTCCAAATGCTTCTGCTGATGGCTGCTGCCTCGATGCCTGCATGCGGATGTCCGAGAACGAAACATTGCTTAAACACAAACAATGACTCTCAACACAAATTACAGTATTTGCCAGCTGCGCCGGCTCTTCTGACGTGATTGTGCAGTCGCTGAGCGTCAGATTTCCGCTCCTCACTCCAAAGACAGAGTGATGCGATGAAGCAAACCCTGATCCAAATACGATGTTTATCTTCAATAACTGGCTTTCCAGCGAAGAGGATACAACATAATTCGATTTTTCATCTGATTTTGTGATTTCCGAGTCAAATAAAACGATAGCCTGAGTGTCTCCAACAGCCTGAACTGTCACAGAATGAATGATTGTTTCAACTGAAACATTAGCTTTTCCCATTACAAACACTTTTTGAGATGATCCTTCGTTGAGATGCCGCACAGACTCGCTGAGTGTGGCACACGGATCTGATCTTTTCCCACATTCTTTATTGTCTATCCCTTCTTCTGCAGACACAAATATTTGCTCTGATTTGTAGAACACAATGAATGGAGCCAAATCAATAGGAGCTTTGTTTAGTTGATCAGTGCAATAGATTGCATTAGTCTTATCGAATGACAGTTCTTCGAAATCAATTACAAATAGGGTTTCATTGATTTGGTCAGAGATTGATCGACAAATAATGAATAAATCATTCGCTACTTTAGCTCTGTTCAAAGAAAACCGAATCAGCCGAAAAGTAATTGGAAGACCTTTCACAGTACTTGAAGAAGGAACATTTGAATTGTCTGGATTGTCCAAGCAATTCAATGCAATTGCGCCTCCTTTTCCCTCAGTCGTTGAACATGCGCACCCTTCAAAAGTTGATATATTAACTTGCATACATCCCTCATTTGCCCAGCTGCAAATCGAAGAGTCCGAGCTTTCCTTCATCCATACAAAAAACGCTCCTCCTAGAAGAGATTGGCTATCGCAATTGCTGAATGTAGAGTTATCCATCGTCAGCGCAATAGACAGCGCGCTCTCATAAGAAATGATCGATGCATTCTCATTTGTGCTGTGGATGAGATGCCACTGAAGATTCTCCAGTCTGATTTCGCTCGCTTCTTTGCTCGCTTTCATTTCTTTGCCATTCCTTGATAAGATTGATTCCTCATTTTCCTTCTCTTCCACATTTCCCACAGAAATAAACGGTCCATCAACAAAATTCAGAACATCAACAGAAAACGCGCTTGCCACAAAATGTGCAGCGGGTGCTGCAAGTCGGATGGCCGACGTTGCAAAGGAGAGCTCTGCCATTTTGGACTCTTCAATCGAAAATGTCCCAGACGAAACATGGAAAAGCACAAACGCAATGCCTTCTTCTGCTGTCTGCATCGCAAAGGAGCATTTGCTAAGCGTGGCTGTTCCTGTCTCAGTGAAAAGAAGTTCCTTTTGTGGTGTTTCGAAAGACGAAGGCAGGCAGAAGTTGATGGAGGTGAAGGTGAGCACAAGCTTGTTTGTGAGCACAGCCTCAGAAGGCTCAGAAAGAGATTGAATAGCTTTTCCCACATTGATTGTGCATTCATCAGAGGAAGGCTCATCAGAAGAGGAAGAAGAAGAATAACCAGGAGAAGAAGAAATAGCTGGGCTTATTGAGCTGTTTGAAAGGTCCCACTCGTCTGAAATGGCAGCACTTGTGTTGATTTTGATTTCTCTAAATTGGACACCTTCTCTGAAATGCCTCATTCCTTCAATAAATGATTGACAAGGAACCCATTCCGATCCACATCCAATGACATCCCTTCCATTTAAAGAGATAATAACAGAATTACTTGTGTATTTGAAGAGAAGCATACTCAAAGAAATGCCTTCTGTAAAGTTCTCTTCGTCTGCTCCAAAGAAAGCATTTGTGTTTTTCCATTCGGTCCAATCAAACATCAACCTTTCAATGACAACAGAAGCATTCAAATCGGAGCTCAATATGAACACGTTTCTCCCAACAAATGCTTCATTCTCAGAAAATACCAAGTCAGACAAAGAAAATCCATCGATCGAGTTGCAGCAGCTCAGATACAAAAACCCTCCTTTTCCGACAAACTCCGAGCAAGTGCAATGGCTAACAGAACTTATCTGCTCAGAATTTTCTCCCTTCAGACAGAAGCTTCCTTCTGTTCTAAGTTCTATTCTCATTCCTCCGCCTTCCACACTCAACGCAGATGTCAAATAATCCAAAGAGCAGTTCACAATTAACAGATGCGTCTCAAGCTGAACAGACCCAAAAGAAGGCTGCTCGTCATACTCACTCACATGAAGAGAAGTGAATTCACAGTTCTTGAAGCTTATTTCTGCTGGCCGAGATTCTTGATTGGCTGATGACGAATAATCATCTTTTGCATCTAGTGTTGAAGGAATCAGATTGAAAAGTGAACAAGATGAAAATGATAATTGTGTAAAGCTAACTCCCTCGAACGAAGCTTGAGCTGTTTGCGAAATCACAAAAGGCGCGACAGAAAATGAGGCAGAATCAGCATGACATTGAGAAAGCTGCACAACTCCACCCAAAACGCTGATCAAATGCACGCAACTTGAAACATCTTGTGATTCTGAAGAAGTGATAATGAAAGAGCAAGATGAAAATTGGATGTTTCCTGTTTCTGTCGAAGAGGAAAACAACGAAGCACCTTCGGGTGTCTCAATAGCAAAAACAGATGGAATATGAAAATCGATTGAAGAAAACGAAAGAGCGGCTGTGGATGAAACAACACTTCCAGATGCAAACTGAACATTGGCGCTGATGTTAATCCCGCTGTTTTCTCTGCCAAATGACACAACATTGACTGAGTTGAGTGAAATGTCATTTTTGATCGAGCCATTCGACTTCACAGTGATTACACGAAGTGGCACATCTGCACTGCTCTCTGCAAGTCGATTGACAGAATAGTCAAGCGATTGGCACGGAACATATTTGTTCCCACAAAACACCTCATTCTGCCCTGCTGTCGCCTCAATCAGAACAGATGCACTCACAAAGCCTTCCACAAAAATCATCAGATCAACCACCTCGTTGAAATACCTCCTGTCAAACCCAATCAGCGCATTCGCTTTGTCATCAAATTGTGTCGCAAATGCAAACAACTCAGAATTCACATCCTTCCTCAGATCATTCGCCACAATGAACATGTCTCTTCCCTGGTGCGCCTTGTTTCCTCCAACACTTATCTCTGAAAATGAATATCTGTCATTGTTGTCTGTTGCACATGTCAAATAGATTCCTCCCCCACATCCTTCAGAACTGCTGCAGATGCTGTTTGTCACTCCCATATTGCTCATTTTCAGTTGCCCATCTGTCCCTTTCAGCTCAAAAGACATCGCTCCTCCCTTTTTGCATCCTTCTGAGCCGAGTGTTTGGAACGTGCATCCAACTACTTCGATTTCGTAGCTGTTCTGAAGAGAGAATATCGAAGAACAAGGATTCGATGCTCCATTGTTGATGCTGCTGAAGGATGAAGCGTTCAACAGAAGAACAGCTGTTGATGAATCTTCTCCTTCTTTCTCTCCTTCATTTTTTGGTGTTTCCGCCTCCAACATTTCCATGAAAGATTTCTGTTCCAAATTGACTGATGCAAAATGGCATTCTTCAAACCACAAAACGCCACCTGAACTGAATGCAAAAGCAGAGCAGCTGAATGTCATCTCCTCCACCCACACATCGCACAAACACACTTTCCCTTTCATTGCAGCAACCAACTTGAACTTCACAGATTCATCTGTCTGCTTTTGAAACGAGCATTTCGTCAGACTCAGCCCGCTCCTTCCAAAATCTGTTGAATCGTCACATTCACTCGCAAACAGGACGTTCTCATTGATCGAAGCAGAATTCCCATCCAAAAAGGACGAAGGAATCGAAATAATAACATCTTCTATTGTGGCACTGCGAGAATTGACAAGCACACCTTTTTGTGAATTGTTCAAACTGTTCAGTTTGGAATGAATGGAAAGCGTTGAAGAAGGCGAAGGCGAGTCAGAAAGTGAGTCCAAAGCATTTTGCGATGATATTGTCAGCCCAGAAATGTCGTGTTCGTCTTCGATGTCTGTTGATGAGGTTATGATTATTCGCTTGTTGCCAGCATCTGCGTCAATATGCTTTATAGATGTCCAAAATGAGAAGCACGGAACATGAGCACCACACCCAACCGAATCCAATCCTTCCGAGCCAACATTGATTGTGCTTCCCAAATAAGCAAACAGAAACACTGTCAAATCTGTGTTTCCATATTTGGTGTCGTTTCCAACAAAGGCGTTGATGTTCCCTGCAAAATCAGAGAAATCAAAGTTGAACTTCGAAGTTTTGATGGAAGCATTCATTTCTGTGCAAGCGAGGAACATGTTCTCCCCAACTTTTGCTTCGTTCCCAGAAAAAGTCAGCTCTTCAAAGTTGAATTTGGCATCTCTTCCGTCCAAGCAGAGGAACAAGAATCCGCCCTTTCCGCTGACTGCGTTGCAAGCACAGCTGCTGATGCTGCTCTTCTTCAGAGTGAACGGCGCCTGAGACGAGGCAGACAGGCAAAGAACTCCTCCTTCGAAGGATCCTTCAGAGAGACATGTGGAGACAGAGCAGTTGGACAGAATAACACTCGCCGTGTGTTCAGGCGACAGAAGCGACGCTTTTCCAGTCTGATCAGCCGAAGAGACTGAAGTTACTGAAGAGATCGAGTTGAATGTGCAGTTCAGGAATTTGAATGAATACTCTGAAAAGTCTTCATCAGAAACATCTCCTTCTCCTTCTCTTTCTCCTTCTGCATGTTCTGCTTGTGCTCTTGTGGAAGCAGAAGCAGAGGTCGAATGAAGCAGAGAAGGCTCGTTTGAATGCACAACGTTGAAGAGACAATCAGAATGCACACACAAATTCTGAAATGTTGCTGTGTCAAAGGTGAAGTCGACTGAGTCGCTGATTTCCATCACAGCCGCACCAAAATTGACTGCCGAGTTTGAACCGAAGCAGCATGAGGCAACAGACAGCACACCCGAAGACACCCCAACAAGAGGAAACGAGAAGGAAACAGCATCATCAGCATCACCATTTGAATGGGCAAATGAAGAAGATGAATTCAAATAGAAATTGCATGATTCCAACGATGCTGCTCCACTTTGCGATGAAATCAGGAGCGTCATGCCATTTGTGAATGAGGTTGGAACATTGAATGAAACATGAGAGATTTCCATTGTTTTTGTGTTTGTGACGGCAATTCCTGTTGCCTTTGGAATCGACTGAACAAAATCCACTTTGCACTCTGCGTTTTCTTCTGCAGATGTCAAAATCGAGTCAGAAAGATCAATTTCTTCTTTGATGAACGAAGACTCCTTCACTTTTATTGTCTGCATTTTATCTTCTTCTTCATCCGCTGCTGCTTCTGTTTTTGGTGCTACCTTTTGCTTCAGACTGAAATCGATCGTTTCACATGGAGCATCCAAAGCACCGCAGCGGAACCAGTTGACTCCTGTTTGGCTGGTTGGTGCAGATGGGTCAGAATTGATGGCAAAATTGACGGCAGAAGAAGAGGAAGGAGCAATCCCACGCACAAACACAACTGTGCTTCTGTATCGCATCGCATCCAGCAGATCAGCATTATTCGACAATGTTGCACTTTCAGCACCAAAGAACGAGTTTTCTGCATCGAATGCACTCGAAAACACATCCACATATTTCGACAAATCGGCTGCCTGCGACAACTTCTCGCACTGAATGAACACATCTCTGCCCACATCTGCCCGGTTGTCTGAGAAAGTGCACGACTCAAAAAGGAAGTCACTCGAAGAATCATTCAGAATCAGATAGACGCCTCCTCCTTTGCCTTTGCTGCTGCCTTCATTGCTGCCTCTGCTGCTTCCAACGCTCTCTTTCGCAGCACAGCTGCTGATGTTGCAATTGATCATCTTCATCTCTTCTGAACCACACACATCCCATCGCATCCCTCCTCCTTCAGTCGAACTGGTTCCCACACAATCTGTCAAGTTGCACTGCTCAAGCACAACTGAGCCTGTCATCAATTGACTTGTCGAAAAAAGTGCATTTGTGCCTTCGCTACCTTTGATGCTGGCAAAGCCGCACTGAGTGAACGAGGCCTGTGGATTGGCTTCCGAAGACGATGAAGAAGAATCAGAAGAAGAAGAAGAAATAGACTTGAATGCAAAGACAGCTGAGCTTCGGCTGCAGGATGTGACATTCTGAATGTGAAGAGAAGTAAATTGGGAGCTGACTGAACCCTGTGACAGATCAAAGATGGGAGCAGAAATGGCCAATGGAGCAGAATGGCTGATGGTGCATTGGCTGATAACAAGCTTGGCATCTGCTCTTTGCTCAGATGAGATCAGAATGAGAGAAGAGGAATAAGAATTTGACGATGATGATTCATCCCATTGAAACGAGCAGTCACTTAACGTTAATATTCCATTTTGCAAAGAAATAAGCGACTGAAGCAGATGTTTAACCTCATCAACCACTGATGGAGCCATTGAGAAAGCAAGTTCATTCAATGATGTACCACTCGAGGAGTAAAAAATATAGCTGCTTTGACCAGAAACAGAAGATGGGATGCGAAGGTTGGCTTTAACAGGACCAGATGGTTCAGAAGGATCAGAAGATGATGATAAAAGTGAATACTTGGCTGCTGACGTAGCTTCAGCTGAAATTGATACAGAGTTTAACAGATTGCCACCAGAAGTGACTGTCGAAGCACCTGAAATAAAAACAGTTCTTTGTCCATTTGAAAGAGAAGAAGAAGAAGAAGGACTTGCCAATCTGCCGAGTGCATAGTTCACAGTGGAGCATTTGCGACGGATTTCTCCACAGAAAATTCTGTCGATGCTGTTTGAGCCAGATGCTGCATACACAGTCATTGCAAAATAACCTTTCAGAAATATCATCGCGTCAATTGGATCACCTTGGAAATAATTGAAATCGTCTCCAAAAATAGACATTTGTTCGCCACTTTCAGATTCTGCTGTTAAAGCCCAGTTTATCGACCCATTCCTAACATATTCTTCAATGTCAAAGCACACAAAATACAAATCACTTCCATAAGTTGCCTGATTTGAGCTGAAACTCGTGTTGAACACATAAAAATCTGCTGCTGTTGGCTTTGATTGACCGTAATTGGCATAAATAGCACCTCCTTTGCTGTTTACAGGCTTGGATGCGCAGTACCAGAAAGAACAGTTGCTAATGCTTAGTGAAGAGGCAATACTCGAAATTGAAGAATCGCTTGATGTTAATTTCGCATTGAATGCAAGACATCCACCAGTTCCACAATCATTAGAAATAATGTTGTTGAATGAGCAGTTTTGAAGGGAAAGCTTTGCATTTGATGAGCTGCGCTGAGTGAAAATAGGAGAATAGGCTGAGGTGAAAGAAGACAGTGCAGTAATTCCATTGAACACACAATCTCTGATTGAAGGATTTTCGCAAGAAGAGAAAAAAAAGAGGGAAAAGGCAGAGTTCGACAGCCGGATATTAACAGCTGTTAGCTTTGTCACAGAAAACTGCCCAGACTCAATCGAAAACAGCGCTGCAGACAGCTCTGTGTTTGCCGTCTGATTGATTTTGATGAACTCTAACTGACAAATGCTTTGACCAGAATTTGAGGAATAAAAAGAATTTGGTTCATTGGATGAGTGAACTGACGAGGATAATGAAGAGGCGCTTGTCATTCTCAGTATTCGCGAATTCTTTTTTGAAAGCAGAAAACACAAATTTTTAACAACCAATTTGTTTCCGCTCACCATAAAAATAGATTCAGTTGCATCCGAGTTTCCAATTGTTGTTTTGTCCATTCCTGAGCCTGCTAATGTCAGAGGCTTTTCTGAAATCGTCAGAGTGGGAGGTGCGTATGTGCCTTCTTCACAAAGCATTGGCATAGCATACTTTGTTCTCATGGCTGAATACGCATATACGATTGTCTGACATGGAAGGGTTCCCAATCCGCATCCCCAACCATCAACCCCAGAAGGCTTAATTTTCCTCTGCTTGCTCATTTCAGCAATAAAATTAGAAAAATCACCTTTACCATTGATAACAAATCGAGAGCCTGTTGTTGTTGAATATGAATTCGAAAATACATAGTTATCAATTGAATAATGACTATCAGGATTTGCAAAGTATATATCTTGCGGATCATAATTTGCAGTGTTTCCAAAGAAGTGGCAGTTAACGCATTTGTGTTTGTAGACCTTATACATGAAAATTGCTCCTGCTTTATCATCTGAGTGGCATTTTTCAAAAACTGAATTGCTGATATTAAGATCCCAATTTTTTGTTATGTAATATCCATTAAAATATATTGCTCCTCCTTGTGGTCCTACGCATTCAATCCATTCCTCATTTTCAAATATTCCATGCTGCTTTTCCATTGTAATACGGTCAGTTCGGGATATGTGGAATTTTGAGGATTTTTCGGTTGATTGTGAATGAGTGCATTGAATATAGCGGTCGAAAGATGATCGAAAATCACAAGCCGGAGAGCTTGGAGACAGTCCGTGCACAACAGTTCCGTAGTAGACGTCTGCACAACGGAAAAAAGTATTATTGTAAAGCACAGAGGAGTAAACAGTGGATAAATGGTCTGCCATTTGCAGCTCCTTGATGGACTCTTCTTTTGCTGTGACATTCGAAAAGGCGCATCCCTCAACGGACTCAAAATCTCCGATGCCTCCGCAGGCAAATGAAGAAGATTTCGAGGGGCAAAAAACCAAAGAATTAAATGAAGAAAATAAAACTGATGACCTTCCGGCTCCACCAGAAAGCCCCGCCAAACTGCAAACAGAGCGATTCCAACCTGCCTCGAAGACAACTGAAAAATTAACGAAAAAGCACTGCCCGCTTGACACGCAAGACGGATGGAAAAGTCTCGCAGGCTTCAACGAAGTGATGCACATCAAATGCAGCTTTGAGTCCTTGTCCACCGAGAAAATTGCAGAACATCCTCTTTCATCGAGCACCAAGTTCGAGCTCTTCAAGGAACTGTTCGTCAAAAGAACACCTTGCAAAAACTGCTCTTTTAGCTTGATTGTGGCTTTTTCATGGCTCAGCGGAATGAGTTGAGCAACTGCAACGTAACAAAGCGCAAATTCCAAAAAATTTAACCGCATTGCACAAATTTAAACCAACTCTTAACTCCAAAATAAACATATTACATTTTGATCAAATTTCATAGATTTTTAGGTTTTCTTAAAGAAGTTAAAAGTCAAACAAAGAAGATACAAAATGATTTTGAATTATTTTGATAAAAAATAGACATTATCTCATGAATTCTATCAAAAAATATTTGCATTGTTTTTTCTTCAATTATTTTTTATTCATAAACATAATATATTCTCTTTATGTTTCCATATCTTTTAACATATTACTAAACCTTAATTTTTTTGAAAACTTTCAACTTTCAACATTCACACATTAATTTTAAAAATTCAAAACCACACTTCATCATTTTTAATTGTTCAAAATTATTATTCAAATTAAATCTGTTTTAAACAAAAATAACACATTTATTTCTTCTTTTTCTTAATCGTTTTTAAAAATCATTTCCAATAACATTATTGCAAGACTTTCTTAAAAATAATACCATCTCATCTCAACAACAATGAATTGATTGAATGAGTATTATAACCTCGATAAAAAATTTAATTGCTTTATTCATTTATAATTGTGAATTGAACAAAATCCAAAAAATTTTGAAAAAGTTATTATATAAATCAAAACAAACTTTATTTATCTAAACTACTTGAAAATCAAAACTTTGAAAACAAATTCATATTAATATTGAAAAGAATTCTAAAATTGATATAAAAATATATATCATAAGAATTTTAAAGATCACAGACATATATTATATATCTAGAATTTATGATAAGAAAAAAATATTGATTATGAATGAGTCATTTGAAAGTTATTTAAAATTACTTATGAACAAGAAGTGGAAAGACGAGAAAATGAAAATGGAAGCAAATAAAAATTTTGAAAGAGTTTGGAATAGATGGAAATTTTAATTAATGATTTTATTAGAAATAATTTTTTTGATAATTATTGAGAATATGTTTCTTTGAGTTAACAAAAAATTTATAATTATATTTGTTTTGAAGTTCAATTGAATTATTTTTCAACAATTTGGAAAAAACTTTATATTTTTGTATATATGACTGAGGAATGGTTTTTGATTGAATAATTGTAATAGAAATTTTTAATTGTTTTGAGACTTCTGGTTTTTTTATTGTTGAAGGAAAATAGATTGAAATATTGAAATAGGTGAAGGATAACTTCGTTTTGAATAATATGGTTTTGAAAGGATAACTTTGATGATGTAAAATTTTTTGGTTCAAAAATTTTTATGAATTTTTGTAACTGAAAAATGAAGGTATAATCTGAAGATATTGTCACACTCAGATCTTAATGAAAATTTGTCTGTAACTCGTAAATGTATTGCACATAAGCCTGGGTGACTGACTGACTTTGACTTGGAAAAAAACGAAATTTGACTGAAGCGATTGAAAAAAATTACGTCATTTAATAATGTGATTTTTTAAATTGAATAACTGCACATTAGAATGGTAACAATTTTCCATTTATACTTATTTCATATAAATATACAAATTTTGAAAAAAGTTTTTTAATTGAAATTAAAAACTTTATTATATGTCTTTATTTTTTTGAAAAGTTCCTTTTGTTTAATTTTCAAATTAAGAAAAAATTTCAAATTTCGATCAAATTTCTGTTTCCACTCATTAACATTCACTGTCATGAAAACAAAATCTTGATAATGTTATTATTTCCATTTTTGTGTATTTTCGTGAGTGGGAACAGAAATTTGATCGAAATATGAAATTTTTTTCTTTATGTGAAAATTAAACAAAAGGAACTTTTCAAAAAAATTGAGACATATACCTCTGTGATATTACAAGAGAAAATTGAAAAAATGACAAAATGACTGATAAGATATTTATGCTTTGTCAAAAAGGGTTATTAATAACGATTTCATAATTCTTTATTACAATAATAATTAATATGAAAATTGATAAAAAATGATTCTAATTATTTTGGAAAAATCAAATTTTTTATTTATGTGATCAAGTTCCCAATATTTATTTTATTTGACATAAAATGTCAGTTGAGGAATTTTTTTGTCACAATTTGTCATTGACCGTCAGACAAAATACAAAAAACGAAAAGATATTACAGATGCTGTCAACAAATCTTTTCCATAGTGCTTTGAAAAGTCTTCAGAAGTTTTTGCAATAATTTATGGTGAGGGAAAAAACCCGCACAAGGGAAAAAACCCGCACACATGACATTTTCTTTAGAATTAATCAATCAATTTCATATATGTGGAAGATTATTGCATTTTAAGTCTTCCATTAACTTCTTTTAGTCCAATATTTCGTATTTCAATAAAAAAATCAAAAACAAAAAATATTGATCTAAAGATCAAAAAAGATCAAAATTTTTTGTTTTTGATTTTTTTATTGAAATACGAAATATTGGACTAAAAGAAGTTAATGGAAGACTTAAAATGCAATAATCTTCCACATATATGAAATTGATTGATTAATTCTAAAGAAAATGTCATGTGTGCGGGTTTTTTCCCTTGTGCGGGTTTTTTCCCTCACCATTATTATATATAAATTTTAAAAAATAATTATTTTTTTTTTTTTTTTTTTTTTTTTTTTTTTTTTTTTTTTTTTTTTTTTTTTTTTCTTGTAACAGACGAGGCTTCAAGTTATTTGTCAGGTCACAGAGGTGTGCTTTATTAATTATGGGGAACTGACAGCATTGATGGAGATGGATTATTTTGATCAAAAAAATGTCAATGATGTCAGTTACAGGCAGCGCCTTGGAAGAAAGCACTATGGGTGAAGAACGAATTTCACTTGAGGAAGGATTGATAAATAGCATTTCAAATATTTTAATCGTTTGATATTCTTTTTCAAATCACTTTGAAAGATGAATTTTTTTTCTAAAGGCTGATGCTTTCGAAAAAAAGATGGAAGAGTTGAAAAAAGCTCATCGTCAATTAGTAAAACTCGAAAAATGTGGAAACTCAAAATCCGGTCCAAGTTTTGTTTTGTGTTTTACCAATTTTTAATCATTTTTTAATTTCATTTATTCTGAGTGTTTAAGCATCCCAAAAAAAATGACGAATATTTATCAAAAATATCCTTTGAAATTGTGAATAACAATTTTTTGATTTCTTACTCAAAAGTTGACGAACATGGAGCTGCAAAAAATGATTGTCACAGATATTTCATGTGCCCAAATTCAAAAGACGGTTTTCCTTGTGGTGTATTAGGAAGAAAATCATATCCTAATATCATCAAACATAATTGTCAATTATTAAAACATCAGCAAATATCAACATTATTAATGCAGCGACAACAACTTGCAATTCACAGCGAAATGGAAAAATCAAATTATGAAAAAGCAACAATTACAAGTGAGCTTGAAGATCTATATGTCAAAATGGTTTGCAAATGCAACGTTTCATTTTCAAAAGCATCGTCAGATGAAATGAATACATTTTTATCTTCATTAATGCGAATCAGTCAAGAAAATTCATCTTTATCACAAACATGGATTTTCCCATATCTTACAAGAAAAAAAGTTTCCTAGATGGTTTTGAAAAGCAAAACAACAACAAAGCTTGAAAGAATCAAATCAATAACAAATTAAAGCGTTTGCGTTTAACTGGACGGTGGATCATCTGGAAATTTTTCGTATTCTGTTGTTTCTGTTACTTCTCTTTCATTCTAGTCTTCTCCATTTTTCAGAGGTTTATGTCCTTGTTGTTATTCAACTGATGAATACTCTTATATTCGGGAAAATATCATCTCGGAATTCCAGTCGTTTTATGTGACAATAAGAAGTTTTTGTGCAGACGTGTTTTCTGCTCAAAAAAAGGTAATTGAAAAATTATCAAACGCTCATTCTGAAGAAAGCACATTTGTCGAACATCCTTTTGCAATAAAACCTGTACACATCAATTGTTGCAGCAATTTCACTAATCTTGTAATAAGTTCTTATTTCAGCAAAGTGCCTTTTCTTCCAGAAATCAAAAAGAAATTATTGCAATTTGCTCAATTTGCACATAGAAATTCCATCAGACTATTATTGAAAAAAACTGTTCATTCGTTCATTGTCACGAGGTGGTTCAGTTTGTTCAATTTATGTTCCTTTATTCGAAAAAAGAGCCAAGTTATTGAGAAAGAAAAATGGATTTCAAAAGAAGATTTAATTTACATCATGAAAGTTGAACTTTTTCTTCTTCCTTTGGTTAAGTTTCATCTTCATTTGGAAAGCAATAAAACAAAACTTTGTCACGTTTTCCTGTTTATTCAACGAATAATTGTAATTTTCATTGGAATTACAAGGTATCCATTATTTTCTGAAGAGAAATGGAATTATGCAATTTCTAATTATCTTATACAAATAAATAATTATTTTTGAATAGGCTCTCTAAGAGAATTCTTTTCTTCTTCGTTCGCTGTGATTCCAATTGGCATGGAATTATACAGAACACAATAGTTTTCGAATGAGTTTATCAATTATTCAAGATTTTTCGACAAGTTTTTTTCAGCTATTCAATCAACGAATAAAGCATCAAAAGAAAATCAGATCATTCACGAACATTAATTTATTACTCATTCTTTAGACAATTCTGCTGATTCGTTGTTGCGATGTCATTATTCAACATTTTATGCTATGTCTGAACCTTTCGAATTTCCAAAGGATAAATCAATTTTGTGTGGTGAAGAACAAATTCATGCCATTCGAAATTTATGTGATGACAAATATTCAAAAAAAAAATGTGGTAATGACTGTCTCGAATATATTCTCTGAACGAACAACAAAAGATTTATTGAAAAACGAACGATTATTTTCTGATGAATTCGAACAAACAATAAATGATTTGAATAATTTCACGGAAGCAAAGGATTCTTCTGAAGTGATGGAGGAAGCCCAAATGTTAAAGAGAGATTTAGAGAGTGAATCGGAAGACGAGTTCGGTTTGCAAGAGGCTGAAGACAAAGCAGTGAACGATTTGTTTGAATTATTTCCCTTCAGCAACCATCAACTTTCGGAAGTTCCACAATTAAGATCTTCTCACTTTTCTTCTTATTCATCGTATTCATCTTCATCTCCAAATCACTCTTCTTCTTCGGATAATTACACAATGATTGATGAAGCAGTTTCAACCGATAATCAAACAAAAAAAGAACGAAAACAGAACTGAATGGACATGGATGAAGACACAGAACTGCATGCATGCATGAATGAAGATGATCATGATGAATTTTCTGACAGCAGCAACAGTGAAAATGATAAAGATTATTTGAAAATTCTTTTTTATCCAAGAAAGAAATTAATAATTATGGAAGATTTGTATTTTAAAGAGAGAGAGTCTAATCAGATGATTGAAAGCATGATATTGATGGATTGGTATCCTCGATTGTCATCAGCATTTATAAAATACTGCAATAAGACCATTGGAAATTTAGACAAAAGAATAATAGAAGGCTGCGGTATGTTATTTCAACGATTCATGAAAAGCAGCTCATCTGAAGTCGTTGAGGAAGATGCATATATATTTTATTACGCTTTTTCTTTATATGGAGATCTGCAAATCGTCTATTCTGGGCTTTGTCTTGCGCTTGTAACTTCACCTTGCAGCGAAGCTTGCTGCGAAAGAGCCATTTCTAAAATGAAAAACATTATTGGAGAAAAAAGATATTGTTGAATCATGCAATCGTTGGAAGCACTTCTTCAAAGTTTGTTTCTTTATTTGCAATCAACTTTTTCATTAGTTCATATTCGCAAAATTTGTTTGTCTGAAAGGAATGATGAAAACAAAGTTTGTTTCTCTTTCGATGTGGGTGATTTTTTTGATATCATAAAAATTTTCGAAGTTGGATTAAAAAATTTTCACATTAATGGTTGTGGTAAAAAAAAAATTTCATTTGAAATAACAAGAAAATATAGTTTAATATATAATTATTATTTATTATTAGTTAATATTAATTGGTTTATAAATATTTTTATTTCGAATTTTGTGAAAAGTTTTTAAAAAATGTTCACATTCAGATATCGCACAAAATACCGGACAAGATCGATTTCACAATAACTGCAAGAGAAATAATTCTGTTAATTTTCCTCAAAATATTTCTCATCAATACAAACTCATTGGAAAAACAAGACTTTCAAAATAGCTTCATTTGTGCTCAGTGAAAATTAATTATTGAAATCTCGGAGAAACTCAAAATCCTATTTCTCCGAGATTTCAAAAATTATTTTTTCAGAGCACAAACGAGGAAGTCATGAAGGTCTTGTATGTCATGTGAGTTTGTATTGATGAGAAATATTTTGAGGAAAATAAACAGAATTATTTTTCTTGCAGTTATCGTGAAATCGATCTTGTCCGGTATTTAGTGCGATATCTGTATATCAAAACTTATATAAACAAAAAAAAGTTAAATTGTTTTAAAATCTTGATGATAATTATAACTGGGGCAAAATATTTTGCTTCAAGCATTTTCATTGAAAAATAATGAACTTTTCATTGACTTTCAGAGAACAAAAAACACATTATAATTGGGTCCATTTTTAAAAATTCGTGAAATGTTGGAAAATTTTAAGTTATGATTTCAATGACGCCTGTTTTTGAATATGGAAATCAAATTCATTTTAAAAATCTTTGAAAGGGAAATAATGTTATGAGTGAAGCAATTTTTTTATGCTTTGTGCATAAAAAGCTTGAAAGTCCATATTTTCCCCCATTTACGAATATTTTTCATATATTTGCTTGAGAAATTGATTTATAATGTTATAACAAAGTAATTAAAGATTGATTAAGATAATTACAAAACATTTGTTGAAAAACAAAATTTCTTCTCTTTCACAGATGGAAAAATATGATGGTTATTCATTTCATTTATCAAATAAACAACTGTGATGTTTGTTTTTGTTTCAAAGGAAATAATTCACAAAAGAAGTAGTTTTAATAAATTGGAAAAACAATATTGTTGAAATTTTTACAAAGAAAATAATTAAAATTGAATAGAAATTTGTAAATTTTGGTTTTAAACACAAAAAAAGCTTCTATGAAACGAACATCTTCATTTTATTTTCCTCCTTTCGTTTCTCCGTTGATTCTCCATATTTTCTTCCTCGTCTCTTATCCTTCATCCAGATATCCACACCTGATGCTCTTATCCTTTTGTCGCGACGTTCCTTTTCCATACGGGCTAAACAAAAAAGCTTTACGAATGCAATGGTTGATGGAGCAGAAGAGCGTACGTCTCTCGAAAGCTACTCCCTCACCTCTTCATCATTACAGCATCAGTCTCTGCATCCACCTCGGCTAAACTTTGAATCCTTCCCAGTCTCCTCCTCTTTGCTCTCTTGCAATTCCCTCGTGGCCATCTGCACATGTGCCCTGGATGGCTCCACTTCTCTGGCTGGCTTGGCTGCCACAGATCAAAGAACAATAATTGTTTTTCACTCCTCCAATAACACAAATAATGAATGTTCAGAGTAATAAGAGGATTATGCTTGTGTTTGTTTGTTGCGTGAGCGAAGAATCGACCAAGGGTGGATCCGATATTCAGTGCCTCGAATGAGACAAATCGCCGCTGCGCGTATCCTCCTGCATCCTCATACAGCGCATCTGCTCCCACACCGCCAGCAAAGGGGGTGGTCTCTTCATCGACTGCTTCCGCACTGTTGGCGCCCCTCCCATCTTCTTCTCCATCATCAACCTCCGCTTTTCATTGGGCTTCTCCTTCGCGGGAAAGTACCTTTTTCTCCGCTGCTCTAACACTTTGTATTTAATCAATGGAATTATCCTTTCCATTATCTTTCCAAAGACCTCTTTCACAAAAATACTCCTTCATCTACAGCTTTGAATTCTCCCGTTCCTGCTCCCTAGAAGTCAATATCCTCCCATTTATCATTTTCTGTTCCGTTCAACAGATTTTCTCTTGCAAAGACACTGGCTTCTCTGTCCGCTAGAGTGGCAAACCGCTTTCCCCTGCTCCTTCCTCCACACAGCCGTCCTCCACATCGCCACTTCCATCGTCAACATCCTCTGGATCTGCTGCTCCTCCTTCTTCGACGCTCTGACCTCCCTTGTAGACATCCGATTAGAGTTCGAATAGGATAGTCTTGTTCTTGTTCTTTTGAACACTATTAGTTGGCTACAGATGGATTTCTCAATAGCTATTTCATCCTTAAAGGTATTCCATCCTCTATGACTCCTTCGCATTCCCCTTCTTTTCTCTTTCTTTCCATCCTTTCCTTTTTCCTTCTCTCTCATCCTCCTTGCACAGATCTCTACTTCTTCGTCTTTCAGTGCCTTCATTCATTTTTCAGAAAGCCTAAACTCAGCAAAATAATTTTGTGTTCGGGCCAAAATCCACACTTCAACATAACACACAAACTTCTCAATGTCCCATCCATCAACAGGCAGAAGCAATCCGTTGTCTTCCATTGTACTTTTCCGCAAGCATGTCTCAGTACATCCGACTTAGTGGTGGAGAAAAGAAGAAAGTTTGAAGCGGAACGAACACTGCATTTCTTGAAGAACAAAGGTTGAAGAAACAGACGTACTAGGAGATTGCAAAAAAGGCTGTGGAACTTTTGCTTCACTTATATTAGAAGATGAATCCTAAGAAGAAGAAGTATCTTCTTAATTTATTTGCTGTGCTTGACGATTATCTTGTGAAATACAAAGAAAACTTACAAATAGTGAGTTTTTCTTATAAAGATCAGAAGAAGAAAAATTATAGGTTTTGAAATCAAACATCTTAAAACACATTCGCATTTTCACTTCTCTTTGGCTCCTAATGTTTTTTTTTTTTTTTTTTTTTTTTTTTTTTTTTTTGGAACATAATTTTCATCTTGCTTTTCTTTTTATTCTTCTTTTGATGGGCAAGATGGGATTATATCGAAGTGAAAATTTTTCATTTTAAATGTTATCAAACTATTTGGGTAATTCTTTTTGAAAAGTCGCAAGTGTTTAATTATCAAATAAATCAAAAATTTCATATATTGCTCAAATTTTTATAAACATACAACAAACTTCTCTTATCTGGAATCTATTTCTGGATAATGCTATTTTATTCATTCCAAAGAAGATTCGTGAGCAGAAACAGAAATTTGAACAAAATATGAAATTTTTGATTTATTTCAAAATTAAGCATTTGCGACTTTTCAAAAAGAATTACCCATTTGAAAACATATGTTATCACATTATTTTCATGTTAAATGAATAAGAAATTGATGATTAGGAAAAAAAAAAAGAAATATAAAAATTTAAAAAAAAATTCATTTTTGGGTCATGATTACAATGAATTATAAATCAATTAATCTTCGCTCCAATTTGATGCATTAGCACCATCAGAAATCTCATCACTTGAAGAATTGTCATCGTCTGGAACAGAAATATCATCTATATCAGGAACGTCATTATCGATTTCTTCTTCTTCTTCAATGATTTCTCTCTCATTTTCTCTTCCATAGACGATATATCCCACAATATCCATAAAAGAAACTTTCACCGTTTTTTTCACCATCCAAAAAGAAAGATAGTCTCCAATATATTTCTCTCTAATGCCATGTCTTGGAAAAAAAGATCTCAGATGTAACCTCATTCCTTCCACTGTATTTGTGCATGCCTGTGTAATTGGATCCACAAAATTTTTTGAATGATTCACTGTTTGATGAATGTGGCCATGATCCTTCAAGCTGCTGTACGCACGCCATTCATCGCTCATTATTGTGGTTCCTGGATGGATATGAGATTTTATTAGAGGAACAAGTGTTTAGGCACTTCGGTCTGGAACAATAAAAACAAATCTTCTTTTTGTAATTTTCTTATCTACATTTCTTTCAATTCCCCCAAATATCCATATCTGCTTTTTTCTTCAGCCTCTCTTATACTTTCTTCTTCTCTAAATACATTCGACGATTTCAACTGTTTTCCCCACACAACCAATCATGATAGGGTTTTGATTAATGATATTCATGCACTCAACACGTAAAACACTTCTCCAATATCCCACAATTTTTGGATCAACTTTTATAATAGAGCTTATTTGAGTTTGCATTAGCCCTTGCCATAGAAATTAAACTACTAAAAAAAATTTGCCCGGTCCAATTTTGTTATTTTCCTATCTTGTTTTTTTGAAAACTGTCCGTTTTTTGTTGCATTTGAAGCACATCCAATATCTGTAAGTTCATTTTTCATTCAATAAAGCCAAACTCATATGGTGAATAGTACACTCAGGATGTTTGTTTTGTTTAAACAAATCGATAAAACAACTGCCCAAACTGAAATTTTATTTGATCAAACCTATAAAACGATTGTTTCACACAAAATTCTATTATTCACATAAAAAATATACTTGTCATATTCTAGCATTTTAAATAACATCAATATTGTTAGAATACACAAATAAATATGTGGGTGATTTTTTTTGATATCATAAAAAATTCCGACGTTTGATCAAAAATTTTTTCCATTAAGGGTGGGGTTGAATCTAAAATATTTTATTTAATTATGTGAAAATATACATAATTATATTATTATTATTGTTTATTTTTCGTTTTTAATTTATTTCCAATTGTTATTATTACAAATTTTGAAAAAAACTTAAAATATTACCAAAAAATATCAAAATTTCAATAAACAGAACAAAACCAAAGTTTGCTGGTTTAAAAAACATGAAAACAACAATTACACTACATAAGTAATCAATTTCTTGAACAAAAAACTGTTTAATAATATTTTTGAAAAAAAAATAAGTTGAAATCGATAAACAAAAAATGAGAACATTCAATTTTCAGCGTTTAATCATCTGAATAGCTGACCCACCTTTTCAACAGCCTTTTCTCCATCAAATGCTTCAATTTCTTGCTCTTCTAAATTTTGTAATATTTGTGTTTTCTGTTTTGCTTCCATCTTTCTCGATATAAAACAGATTGTTTTCCCTCAGAAATTTATAGTTCTAATTCCCTTCTCAATTTACACATCATGAAGGCTTTCCATATGAATTCGCTCTCCCAACTCGATGGTCACCCTGCACAACGAGATATCCCGCTTTCATTCATTTTCATTCTTTTCCACTTCCTGCCCTGAAAACAACACAAAAACAGTCAACAGGCAAATATTCATATAAATAAAATAAATAAATGTCAAACTGCTCTTCGACTGTTTTTTGCCAAACAGCCTCATTTCCACAGCCATCATCATTCCAAAAATTCAATCTCTTCATTTCAGTCTCAGAATGGTCAAATTGCAGCTTAGAATGTGTTTCCACAAAATACATTGTATATTTCACTGGAGGGTCTTTTCAGCCCGTACACGTTGTCATGGATGTCCAGAGGGGTTTTTTCTATTTTTGGCATGATCTTCTCCTTTAATAATATTCTCAACAATCCAAAATCGTATTTGATGTTTATCTCATCAACACCATGCATAGGAAGGATATGGTGCAGCGAAGAGATGGAAGAGAATTATTTGAAGCAGGGGGTGAAAGTTGAGTGTTTTTTAGAATGTTAATATTTCGAGAAAGGTATTTTTTGAATAAACAAAATTTGGAGACAGAGGGATGTGGAAGGGCATGTGGAGATTTGGAGAAAAAAATAATGTTTAAATATAGAGAGAAAGTTGGGGGTGATGAAGAAGGACTTATTGACGATTGGAAAAATGGATTTTGAAAAGAAATAAAAGAGGGCAAAAGAGGGAAAGAAGAAGAAAATTGAGATACGTTCAAGTGGAAGAGAGGTATATTTTATGAGAGGAGATAATATTTTGGAAAAGAATGGGAAATATGAAGAAAAGGAGGGAATTGATATTTTTTGATGATTTTGTGAGCTGAATGGAAGTGGAAAATGGAACATAAAGAGATTTAAGAGTAATTGTCATTTTCTATTTTTGAGGGGAAAAAAAGGAAATCGCAAAAAGAAAGTGAATCGATTTTGAAGAAATCCAACTTGATTGACTTCCACAATCTGTTCTTCACATATTTTGTGATTGAATTTTTCAAACCAATCTGAAATTTATACAGCAAGCTAGCCATTTTGGCCAATCAACAACTTCATACAAATTATTCTCAACATCACAAATATCGTTCGACTGATTCCGCATTTCTCAACTGCATCTTTTTCTTCTTCTTCTTCTTCTTCTTCGCCTTCGTTTTCGTATTCTTCTTGACATTCTTTACATTTTTTGTCATCAACCTCATCAGATGTTTTGTAAATTTCTATTTTTCGTACAAACAGGTCAGAAACATTTTCTGTTTGTGGCAAGAATTGTAAGATAATCACTCAAAAGCTGCTAAAGATTGGGGGATATCCGATTTTATTGATAAGCTTGAATCTGCCTGTTAAAAATATTGTGATTACAGTTAACTGCTCCTTCGAAGTTTTCTTTTCAAACACAATATTTTGTCCAATCAATGAAATCATATGAAATCATATCAGCATCTTCTTCGAAAATATTTAAAAATAATAAATGGATTTCTCTGTAACTGCATGCATTCACCTTCCTCCTCTTTTTCAATGATATTTCCTCTCACTTCGTATTGGATCATTCCATCTTCCTTGGAATGAATATGAGCTGTTCAATCAACAACCAGATAATCCACCCTAATAAATATTTCATTCAGTTTGCCTTCTCTTATCATCATTATCATCGCAGTCAATGCATTCTGCAGCTTAGCTGGATGTGCAACTGAACTGCTTTCTTCTTCCGCAGAGGCGCATTCTGCTCTGCTTCAGCACTTCGTACGGCTTCCGCACTCCAGCTGTGCAAAACAGAGTGAATGAGGTGAATGGGCATCGAATGAGAAATGGCAGTGGAAGAGAGAAGGGGCTGCCAGCACATCGCAATGATCCACTAACTTTATGACGCCACCAAGGAGCAAAGAGCGAGGAGTGCGCGATCAAATGAAAGAGGCAAAGAGAGCGGAGTACAGTAGCAAGATGAACGCGGTGCAGAATAAAGGAAGACAGCAGGAAGAGCCTAAGGCGAAGACGAAGACGAACGAGAAAGACGAGTTTTGCACATCGCAAATTGACGCTTTCGACACAGGGCTTCCACAGGCAGTAACAGAAAGGAGGAGGAGGGACAGGGGAAGAGAAGAAGGAGGTGACGATGAAGATGAACAGCAGCAAACATTTTACTCGTTCGGCAGCACACCCTCATATGCCCAGCTGCACACTCAAAACATCACAGCTTCATCGACATTTGCTGCTCCTCCTTTTTCTCCCTTGCCACACGCCCCATTGTCTGCCCCTTCTGTTTTTGTTGTCACTTCGCCGAAGCCCCTTCCTCCATCGTCTCCCTCCACAGACTCCTTTTCAGTCAAATAGAAATAACTCGACATATCTTTCCCAAGCTCTGCCTCCTTATCTAACATTTCTTCTTCCTCTCCTTCTTCTCCTTCTTCAATTCCTTCCTCTCCTTCTTCTCATCTCCTTCTTCAATTTCTTCCTTCTCGCTGCCACCGCTTGTGACTGTGCCGATTTTTCGTGCGATTCTCTGGAAGAGTAGATTGGGCAATGCTGGTGTGTTTGCAAGCAGCAACGTATCAGCGACAAGGGATGTGTTTGAGCCATAGAGCATCCTTCTGAACTATGTAGCGTATGTGGCTAGCCAGGGGATTCGTGTGGGTGGGGAGAAGAAGGGGAAGGAGGGGAAGGGAGAGAAGAAGGATGAGAAGAGGAGTGCAAATGAGTTAGTGTGTGATAAAGATGAAAAGGGATCGTTGTGTCTGAAAGATTAATGCATCGATAATGAGAAAGATGAAGAAGAAGAAGAAGAAGAAGAAGAGGAAACAGAAGAAGAAGAAGGAGATGGCTTTGACAAAGACATTAGAAAGACTCAGAAAGAAAGAGGAGCAAAAGAAATGATGAAAACAACAAAAAAGAAGAATAAACCTGTAACGATTCAAACCACACTTTGCTTAGATTTTCTGCCTGAAATCAAAAATCGAAGAAGGATTCAGCAGCAAATTATTGAAACGCTATTCACTTTCTCAGCATTTTCATTTTCCGACTCATCTCCTTCATTTCTTCCTCTTCTTCTTATTTCCCATTTCTTCTTTCTTCTTCTTCTTCCTTCTCATCATCTTTTTCCCCCTTATCCTCTTCTGCCTCTTCTCGCTCCACAAGTTCTGCTGGCGTAAAAGCTGCTGGTGACAGAGCCACATCTTCCATCCTCAGCACCGCCTTCTCCATCCCCTTCTCTTCAGCTTCTTCCTTGCATTTCATTTTATCCCTCGCCCAATCACCTCGTCGTCTATTTTCGTTATAAGACGCATCGACTGCGGTGATAAAAACTCCATCAACACTGTCGCAGATAGAAGCAGCGAAAGGACAGACAGATTGTAACCTTCAAGAACGAATTCGCATCCACTGCAGAACAGATATTTGCTCTTAGATTTCGTTCACATCGAAGCAGCAAACGAAAGAATCTGCTCCAATTGCTAAACAGAAAGCATCTCCAAAGCCCCTCATCACAGGGATGTCCAACAACCCCACTCAGCATATAGCGTATTACCACATCATATGCCCGTGGCGACAGCAGCAGCAACGACAGCCGCATGCAACTCGAATTCATCTCAGCAGCCTTTCTTTACCGTCCATTACTGTTGCCAACGTGTATGATGCTGACAAGATCGGTGCATCCGAAGGATCAATCGCAGGCGATGATGACAAAGACGAAGATGAAGAAGGCTTATCACCTCCTGCCATCTTCTTCTCTTCGCTTCTCCGCCTCTGGAATGGCGAAGTTAAAAGGCACGCTGTTCCAGTTGAAGAAAGAAGAAGAAAGAAGAATGAATAGAGGAAGAGAAAGAAGAGCATCTATCAAAGTTCGAGAATAACTTGGAATTTTTTTGTTCAAAGCGAAGATTCCGAAAGAGACAAGTGAAAATGTTCCCAAAATCTGATAAATCGGAACATTTTGTGAGAAAATTGAAGAATACAATTTTTCTGTCAGCTCAATAATTGAAGGATCTGTCTCTTTCTCACTATTCCCCAGCATTTCCATGTATCTATCTGTTTGTCATTTGTAGTTAAATGAATAACATTTAACATTTCTATCATTTTCATTGGCAAAATATCCTTATTCCTCCTTCTCCTTCTCCTTCTCCTTCCTCTTCCTCTTCCTTCGTTCACCTCTTCGATCACGCAGAACCGGCTGATCTTCATGTCAGGAAAGAGTCCACATTCTGAAGTTTTTTGATTTCTGTGTGCCAAGTTGACGCTGCTCATGGTGCAGCTGAACTTGTTGAAGGAGTTGAAGGAGAAGGTGTTTGCGAGAGAGGTGAGGTGGAATATGTTGTGGTTGTGAAAAGTGAGACCGTTGATGAACGTGTGGTTGAAGAAGAGGGAGCTGACTGAGAGGAGAAGATAATAAAGAAAATGAACGAAGTGAATTCGCAGAAAAAACTTAATGGCTCTTTTTTCGTTTGAGAAGCGATAAAAGGATGTCATGAGATGAATGGAGAGAAAAGTGTTGGAGATAAAAGAATACAGCATGGGCAACATTATCAAATGGGGGATTCAGATGAAGGAGAGCAGAAACGGAAGAAAGATGGGCAGCGGATGAAGAAGAATGCCAGAATATCATTTCATAAGAATAATTAGGAAAGAAAAGTGGAATTGACTCTGTTGTGATCTTCGATTGTAATTTCTCCTCCATTTTGTTCATTGTTTTATAAAGTCGTTGGAATGAACTGCTGGAGCAGGAACTTGGTGATGATGTTTCAGATCAATAAATATAAAAAACATTGCATCCAATTTTAAAAAAACTAATTATGGATATTAATATCTATCTGTATTATTTTTAAATTTATTAGTACTGTTCATTTAGTCTTGAAACTTCTATTTTTCTTTAAATGATTGATTTTGCACTTTTTTAATGAACTTGATCATTAAAATCCTTTTTCAACAAAAACATTAAAAAAGGTGTGTTTTTTTGCATATAATAATAAAACAAATACATATTACAGAAATAAAAATAAAATACTTGCTATAAATCAATTAACCTCTTTGATCAAAAAATACCACAATAGTTTTTATTTTTTCGATTTTTGATCTTTTTTTATGATTTCAAAAAAAATCACCCATGTTGCAATAGAAAAATTAAAGTTTTGAAAACTTCGATATAATACCATTATGCCAAATGTTTTGTTTTTATTACACTTCATTATTGAAGAAATTGTTTTTCATATTAAATTTTTATTTTTATCATTTTATTATATTAACAAAGAAATAATCAGTTTTGTCATTGCATGTCATTTAAAAAAATGAAATGCAAAAATATCACGAAAAAATTGATTGTGAAAAAAAAAGAATATAAAAGTTGTTAGATAAATGTTAACAGTTTATGAAACTGTATTTCACATTTTATGGGAAAGTCTGGTTCGCTGAGAAAAAAGACTTTATAAAAATATGAAAAAACGCAATAACTCAATAAGAATCAAACTTCAATAATAAAACAAACTTTTAATGAATTGTTCAAAACATGTTAAAACATTGTATCAAAGTGAAAAAAGCCAATCAACGTTTGTTGAAAGTTGGCAGTCAAAAACAAAAAAGTGCCAATAAGGGAAAAAGTCCCATTAAAAAGTTGACCCTAGGAAGATGTCAATTAAGCATGTGTTACACTAAAGAAAAATTGTGCTTGTGGTTGTCAGTGACAAAACAGAAATGTCAGTAGATAATTTCACTTTTTATTTAAGTGTTTTATTTTTCATTTTCTTTTCAATTTTATTTTGTATTGTTTCTTGACAAAATATTAATAAATATTGTCATTTATACTAAATTTATAATTTTTTAGAGTGACAATTTTTGATTAATTTTAATAACTTGAATGAACCATAAATTTATTTTCGAATTTGCCACGATTGATTTTTGAGTTTCATAAAAACAATTTATAAAAAAATGAAGAAGGAATACTATTGAAAACGATCTGCCCATCGAAATTCTTATTATCCAAACAGAAAATTGCTGAACTTATGTTTTTTCATTCAGCAATAAAAAAAAATGTGACATTGTTTTTGTGTCATATTTAGAAAGCTAATTCGTTGCAATCAACACACTGGAAAAGAGTGTGAATACTTCTATCGTATTTTTTTATTGATCTTCAAATTAGAAGAGTCATTCATGAAAGTTTGTTTTTTTACAAATTTGAATTAACCTCGAGACAGCTAGGAATTTGTGTGCTATTGAATAAATGCATTTCGCTCAAATTTTTATATTCCGAAATTCTTGTAATTTAATAATCAAAAAGTTCTTTATTGAATTTGAAATAGCAATATCTGGTTTTTTTTTTAAATTTCAAATTTTAAATAATAATTGTTAAAGAGAATGAAAGTGTGAAAAACTATAAAACCCAGTTAATGTTTCAATGAATAAAGATTAATCGAACAGTTCTTAAATTTGTTGTGAATTTTTATCTTTACAACTTTTTTTTCCATTTTAACATCATTGGAACTATTGTTATTTTAACTTCATTCAGAAAAATGAACTATATATTTGCATTAAATTGAAATAGGAAAAATACTTAAAGAATGAGAAAGTTTGTTTCTTTGAATTAATCTTCAATAAAGATGTTTATTTTATCGAACATTTTCAAGTTAGACGGATAATTGTGAAAGAAGAATTGCATTAGCAATACAAAAAGAATATGAAAAATATGAGAAACAGATGAGGATCTTATTAAACCTGTGATGTTTGAGATTTGAGTTGAAACAGTGAAGAATTAAATTATAAGTATTATTTCTTTATCGTTATCTTTTTATTCTCATTGAAAAACTTATCATAAATTTATCGCAACCAATTCCTTCAGAGAATCTTTCGAAGAAGAGAAAAAATTGAAGCAAACATGATGGTGAAGAATTGTTCTTGACTAATTACTCAGACAATACTCCTTGTCTGCAAATGTTAGCATAGCAATGCATGAATGAATATCTGCTCTCACTGATTCTTCAGAAAAAAATGAGTTTGATGTTTGTTGATGCAACATTGCGAACTCACAACCTGTAACTTTTATCATGAATGTTGCCTATTCGATTTGATTTTTATGAAAATGAAGAGAAAGAGAAGGAAAAGATGTTAGGAGTGAAATAAAAAGTGAAAAACGCGATGGAGGATAAAAATAAACACAAAGTGGAAAAATGACTGTCTAAATGGACTTTGAAAAAAATTCAAGAGATGAGAATTTTTTAAAAGCAATGAGAACATTACATTCACAAAGTTCACAGAAGAAGAGTACCTTCAATGTTATCATCTCCGGAAAGTTCAGATGGACTCAAAGCGAGCAATGATGGATAATCTTTATTTATTTAATTTATTCCTCATCTTCCTTCCTTTCTTCTTCTTCTTTTTCTTCTTCTTCTCCTTCGTTTGGTTCACCTGCCTTTCCTTCTCTTTCATCTCCTTTGAATCTGCTGCCGTTCATCACCGAATCCCAAACACACACATGTTTGTCTGAGCATCTGCTGATTCTTCCAACTTCTCCTCTGCACAACACAGACTCCCCCAATCGCCATCAGCATAGGAACTGCAAAAATACCTCCCACTTCACATTCGTCCCACAAAGTCACCATTGCGATCGTAAGGCTCAATCATCATCAGCATTAACTTCTGTATCTTCTTCTTCTTCCACTTCCCCTTCCCCTTCCCCTTCCACTTCCACTTCTTCTATCTCTTCTTCCTTTTCTCTTCCATCCATCTTCTCTTTAACGACTCGCCATCGGCTGGAGCAGCGGCTGTAAGTTGCTCATAAGCACTTGTCTCTCATCACATTACGCAACCATTTCTCCATCGCGTACAGAATCTACCGATGGAGAAATTCCCACTTCGGAGGAATTCCTTGAAATTAGCGAGAGTCAATTTTCCAGGAATTTTGGAGAAAAAGAAGAGAGAAGGAAAATGAGGAGAAAAAAGTGGTGAACCTCTCAATGAAGTGAAAGAGTTCTTTGATTCTTCTGTCTTTTTGAAATATCATATGTGGAACAAGTTTCTTTTGCAGTTCAATTTTGAACTAATTGGAGGAGGAAAATATGACATGATTGTTATAAGGTGGAAACATAAGTTATTCAGCTTGATAACAATGATGAGAAAGAAGAGGAAGAAGCAAGACATGATGGTGATGGAGATAATGATGAGAGTGAAGAAGAAGAGAAAAAAGAAGAGACGAATCTTCGTTGTAATTGCAGTGATAACAGCTACAGTGAAAACGAGAATGGAAATAATAACAGAAGGAAAGTCAAACAGAGAAAGATGCAAAAAGAGCAGAAAAACAAGAGAAATGAAGAAGAAGGCGCAGGAAAGCCTTAACAGCAGGAATGAAAAGACTTATCCCAAATGAACTACAAAGGAGCCATTGATGATTGTGTTATTGTCTGATGAAAGCATTGACGAAGGAGAAACAAATCAGAACTATAATTTACAAACACACAAAGAAATTTAACTGAGAATGCGAAGGAAATACAAAGCAAAACAGGAACAGAACCAGAAAAAAGCAAAGAAAAATCTATTTTCTTTGATTTTGCCTTTTCACTTCCATTTCATCGTATTCTGAATGTATCGCCATCTTCACAGGTGCAATCAACAACTATTCTTTCTCCTCTTCAACCTCTTCAACCTCATCCTCCTCTTCCTTCTTTCTCTACTTTTTCAACTTTTTCTTCATCATCTTCTTCCTCTTCTGTTTCTGTTTCTGCTATTTCTGCAATCACCACAACTAATGTGTTATCTTCTCCATTGGGCTTCACTCCAAAGAACTCGACAGTCACACTGGAGTTGTCGTGTGTGAATAATACATCCACTCCACAGCCTCCCATTGTGATTTCTGTCTCTTCTGTTTCACAAGCACCATCTTTTTCTTCTCCTTTTTATTCCTCTTCTTCATCTTCATCTTCGTTTTCATCTCCTTCCAGCCAAAACTCCAATTCCAACACAAATTCTTCTGGATATCTTCTTCCTCTTTCTTCAAAGTCTTCTTGCCAGCTATTTCAGTCTTCTTCTCTTTCCTGCGCTGTTTCCATTTGCTCTTCACATTCTTCTTAACCTCCATCTCATTCTTCGTCTCCTTCCCTTTCCCCTTCTTCTCCCTCCACCTCCATCTCTCTCTCTGCCACCTACTGCACAACCAGCATCCCTCAGCGTTTCTCTCCCTCTCCTTCATTCAAAGAACTCCCAGAGATAACAGAGCCAGCCTCGTTCTCTTTTCGTTTCTCCTTCAAGAGCGCACCCCGCCTCCGCAGCTGCTTCTTGACTCCTTTTTGACTTAGTATCATAACTCACAATTGAAACAAACATCCCATTCTTCTCACTCATCGCAGTATGTTGACATCACAGCCAACAACATAACAAACGAGATCGAAGAGAACAACAACTCAAAAGGTGCGCTCCTTGTCGATGTGGCTGGCAGCAAAGGGGCTGAGGCAGTGAAGCGACATGCGTTCTTCAGTGGAATTAACTTGAAGAGCGTGTATGCAGAGGAGCCTGTGTTCCAGCCGTGATTAAGAGCGAGGAGGATCTGACGAATTACTTTGAGAACAGAGACGAGAGATTTCTGGTGAGAGTAATCAACACAGACGACGTGGATATGCACATGAAGAAGGCGCAGAGAGAGAGAGAGAGTGGGCAGCAGATTCTGAACGAGATAGCAGCAGAGACGCGGTATACGAAGATGAAGCAGTGTGCGAGAAGAAGCCGGAAAGCACAGAAGAAGAAGAGGAAGAAGATGAATTACGGGGTTAGAGGGAGAAGAAGGAGAAAAGTCAGGAGTTTTGTGCAGCGCGACACGACAGACGAGACAACTGAGCTGATGACGACCACGAAGCCTGTTGATAGAGTGCTTTCACATTTTTCTCTGGAGCTGCTGGGAAATTGTGGGAATTGAAACAATTACAACACGTTGAAAGTGGTCAGACAACATCCAGTGAGTCAGAAGATGGGCAAGACGTCTCCTTCGGATGCTTCGACTGCTTCTCACACAGTTGTTACAGCAGCTTTTGATTATATCAACAGCAACAACGGAAACACCAGTGGCTTGGAAGCACAATGTGAACAAGCAAGTCCCAATATGAATTCAAATATGAATGCAAGCTCAATTTCAAGTTGGAATGCAAATTTAAAACGACATCAACTCACAGCCACAGTTGAGTCACCACTCCACCAAGCCAACACTCTTTCTGGGTCATCTCTTATTCCACACAACCAGTTCAGCCTGGCGAGGCTGCCTTCGATGCACGAGATTGAAATGCCTTCTCCATCACTTCCTCATCTTTCACAACAAAATCAAAAGCAGAACATTCCGCAACAACAACAGCAACAGCAACAAACTCATCTTCCTCCTCCTTTTTCTTCGCATGGAAGTCTGTCATTTTTATTTGGATCGATGGCTGAGAACACGTCAAAGGAAACGAATGAGAAGAAAACACGGAGAGAAAAGAGTGAGATGTTCCACAGGCTGATGAACCAGATAAACTCTGTCTCGGCACAGGCAGTGATGGCTGCTTCTGCTTCGTATGCTTCTCCTTCTACTGCTTCTGCTTCAACAGCAGCTGCGATGGCTCATCCACAGCTGCTGCTCCAGCCACCCCTGACACCATATCCAACCAGGCTGGACATTCCACCTTTCCTTCACCCGCTTTCTTCTCACTTATCTCTTTATCCTTCTTTTGTTTCTCCAATCTCTCTGTCCAAATCCTCTACTAAATCCACTATTTTTAGCACGTCTTCTGATAAGTCAATCTCTTTCCCTTCCCCTTCCCCTTCTGCTTCTGCTTCCTTTATCTCTGCCTCATCTTCCACTCCTCGCTCTGATTTGGAGCAGTGTGCAGCACTGCCCCTCTTCTTGCCCTCTCCCACACAGTCACTTTCATTAACACTGCCAATTTCTTTGCTTCCTCCTTTCATGGTGCCTTTCCTGCCTTCTTCTTTTTCCATTCCACATTCAGCAAGTTCTCTTTCTTCATCACTTCTGCTAGTCGTCATCCCAACACATTCAGCTCTGTCTTCTTCTTCTTCTTCTTCTTCTTTATCATCATCCATTCTTCTCACAAATCTGACTTAAGCTTTCAATTTCATTTCCTCTAAACTAAAATCCCCTTCCAACACTTCCGCATAGATTTTAAATTAATTGATGAAAGTTGAAAAGGGAAGAGGAAAACTTAACAACGAATGTGATACAAGAGAGTGAGAGAGAGAAACAGGAGAAGGAGAGAAACGGAATAAAGAAAAGGAGAGGTGAATTTTAAAATAGAATGAAATAAAAGAAGAGTAAATAAAGAACGAAGATTTGGAATAAGATCTTGACATGGAAAAGATAAGAAAATAAATGTTAGCATCGACTGTGAAGATAAAGCCTATAAGTTAACCAAAATATATTCAGCTATGTAAAGGATTGATTCTATCAAAATGGAAATAATTAGAAACAAAAAAAATAATAACTGAAGGAAAATAATACCAAATAGATTGTTGATGAATTTGTGAACTAATTTCAGTTGTTGAATTCGTTGATTCAACCTTCTTCATCTAATGCACTATCTTTGCAATTTTTCAAAAGAACATTTTTTTTTCATTTATGTTTGATTAATAAAAGATTATTAAGAAAAAAAAATACAAACTTCATTTCCAAATGTTTGTGTATTGTTACAGGAATAATTGATGAAATGAATAATCAAGTTAAAAGTTTTTCATAGAATGAAAATATTTGGATTTTTTTTTTGTTTTGTTTAAATTAAAAAAAGAGAAGCATTATATTCTAAGGAGAGCATCCAGCGTCTGAATGCTTATTGGAAAACGTTTATCACCGAGAATGAATCTCATTTTGGATATGATTCGTTCGCAACTTGCTTCGCTGCAAGGAGAACAGATCAGAGTCAAGCAGAGTCCTGAGAAAACCATTTGCAGATCTCCGTAGGAGGAAAAGGCCCTGTAAAAAACTTCTGAGTCTTTTTCAATCACACTTTCTGGGCTTGATTTCAAAAACCTTTGAAAAATTAATAAGCATCCATTTATGTATTTTTCTTCCAGGTGTCGAATTGATTTTCTTGTGTACTTCGAGAAAGCTTCAAATAATCGTGAATACCAATCGGCTGTTAAGTAATTTTCTATGTTCTTCAATATTTCCATTTCTTTTTCAAAAGATAATTCATTGCACAATTCAATCTTTCTTGTCGAGAAAAGAAGTTCAACTTCATTTTCATCATGCACGCTGATATCCATTTCTTGTTCATCATCATTTTCTTCAGAATTGTCTTCGAAAGCACAAGATGAATTTCTTAGTTCAAAATCAATCGAATGTGGCTCACTTGTATCGTTAAATGTCAATGTCGAGGAAACTTCGGAGTTAATCTCTTGCGAGAAAGAGCTGTTGAAACATAAAAGTTGACAATTTGAAGAAGATAAGGATGAAGCTGGTGATAGCAAGGATGAGGAAGAGGATGAAGATAAAGCAGAGACTGAGGCAGATGCCGAGGAAGAAGAAGACGACGACGAAGAGGAGGAGGAAGAGGAGAAAAGCACTGCCGTTCTTTAGAAGTTTCATTCGCAATTGTTTCTGATTCAAAATTTCGTGAAGATCCAAATTCGAACATATCATCAGAGGCAAGTTCTTCTGCCAGAAGTAATCCAAGTTCATCGTCTTCTGAATCGCTTTCTGCTTCTTCTTCTCCTGAAATAATATTATTCTCAATAGAAAAAACAAATTGATCATTTTCAATTTTCTGTATCAAATCCAAAATACTTGCAATACACTCTTTATTGATTAATTCCGATTCTCTTGATGTAATATTATTCTTTGCTTGGAAAAACCCGTCAATTGTTAAACAATGATTATCAACATGATTATCTTGATTTTGCAAATGCGACAAAGCTGACAATTGAGCCTCGGTATTCAATACAGAGTTTGTTGATAAATATGCTTTTTGCGTGTTTGTCGAAACTTTTTGAGATAATTGCAATGAGGCAAAATTTTGAGGAGAAAAGTCTGAAGCATCTGAAGATAGAGAATGTAACTCAGAAGCACCATCCAGACTTACTGTTTTTGTTGAATTCTCTGTATGATTTTTCTCCTTTTCTTTTTCTTGGTAATTTGAAACATTTATAAAGTTTTGAGTGAACATTTTGAGTCTGTACAATTGCATTCCAATGGGAGTTAATGAAAACGCTAAAGGAATTATTTGACCATAAGTTCCCATGAAAAAATAATTATGTAATAAAACAAGAATGTTTGTTATCGCATTGTGCCATTCCAAATCTTTGAACAAGCTATGTTTTGATAAACTTATTAGAAATGAAACTGATTGAATTAGAGCTGGAAAAACTTGCCACAGTTTTGTATGATCATTCTCAAAAAACAAGTGCAGCTTGTGCAATGGATGAAGAATGACTTCTGTTTTCATAATATTAATCAGCTCATCCAATTGCAACAGCTTTTCTTTTCCGATCGCTTCAAACTTTTTTCTTACAAACGAGCATATTTGGAACAAGCTGTGCCATCTTGTTGCAATAAAAGCAGGAACGGCCTTCTTCAGAATTGATCTGTATGTTTTTGTATGGGATCTTTCCGAAAATTCCAAGATAGAATATTTTATTTTCGAAAGAAACTTTATTTTGTTGAATGATGAAGAAATTACTAAGTTCGTCAAATGGTTGCAGCAGTAAATAAAAACAGGTTCTATTGTTGGAGTCGCTTGAGAAGAGGAAGATCCAGTAAAACTTTGTTGAATTAAAAGATTTATAGCTTTTCTTTGTGCTGCCAACCCATCTGTGCAAAAACTTCTTATAATAGAATTAAAAGAAAAAAAATCTTTTGATAATTTTTGAAATAAAACCAAATAATCATCTGCTTTGTAACATGGAGGAAAAATTCCCCAAAAAAAAGGAGTTGATAATAAAGATAATTGACAAACAGTTACAACTGTGCACTGTTTATGGGCTACAAATGCACCATCAACCATTACACATAATCCACAATTCGTAATTTTTGTTTTTCGTTCCTTTTCCACTTTTGCTTTTTCTTTCAAAACTAAATATGAAACCTTTCTCCTTGTTAAATATGGGAAAATAGATTTTGTATTTACTGTTGGATAGGCTTGCCCAGCTCGAATAAGTGATGAATAAAATTCATTTGATTCTTTTGATGAAGCGGATAAAAACGAAATATTGCATTTTGTGATCATCGAAACAAATTGTGTTTCTAACGTCTCGTGAATAGGTATTGATGGAGATATGTGATTGTTATGTTGAGTAATTGAAGAATTTTTGCTCGCAGCTTGTCTAAATAGAGTTGTTATAAAGTTAGTTTTTAGTAATTCGCATTTGTGATTCAAAATTGAAGGACTGCTTTTTCTTCCGCATATTCCACAGCTGATTCCATCTTTGCAAACTGGACAAAGAAAATATCGGTGAAAATCTTTCTTCGGTGTTCCGTCTTCTTCAACTTTCACAAATGTAATCCACAAATTATTGTTGAAATTTTCGAACGCTATTTTTGAAATGAAATTGTTTTTTTTCACTGGATTCTCGTAAACTCAAAGTAATTTTGTTTCAATTCATTAGTTAATCATAAATAAATAAATAAAAAGAAAAGCAAAACCTGGTCCAAATTTTGTTTCACAATGCTTTGAAATATTAATGAACTGTGCATTCGCTTCCTTTAACTGTTTGACATTGTCTTCAAAGGCTCTTGCCTGAAAAAAATTATACAACAAAAAATCGAAAAAATAATAGGATAAAAAAAACAACCAATAATGAATTTGATATAGAAATTTTCAACTCATCAACAAGTTTGGTTTTAGTTTCATCACATATATTTTCCATTTTGACACTGAATGTCACTGACTTCACTGACAGTCAGTAGATCATAAAAATCCGAAATAGACTTCCGTGTCAGAAACCCATAAAATAGTCAATACTAATAATTCACAAAATGTTTATATTATTATTAACAATAATTATGAATAATTAATTTATTTTTGAAAAAAATTGATCATTATAAATGAAAATGCGAAATATTTAAAAAAACTCTTTTTGAGCTCAATGTCAGTCAGTTGAATTTTTTGGCCCGTCAAATGTCAGCATGTAACACATGTTTAATGTCAATTTCCAAAAGATATTTCAAACACATCACACAAAATATTTTTGTTAATTATTGAATTCATTTCCTTTCACATTTCTAAGTTTTTTTTCAATTCTTTCAGGTTCAGAAACAATTTTATTGACCAGAATCACACCAACTACCGTTTTTCCCATCTCATGAATTACACTTTTTAAAATTTTCTTTCACTTTTAACGAATTCACCTAAATACCTGACTCACTCTTTGTAAATTTATTTTGCAACCTATTAGTTTTAATAAAACAAAATTTAAATATATTTCTTCAAAGAATTAAAAAAAAAAAATCTTAAACCATTCTAATCATAATAAAAATATTTAATGAGGAATTATATTGATCAAATTATATTTTTCATATATTTCTGCCTTTTCATATTTTGATATGGCCAACGAGCGAAATGTGTGAACATAATTGTTTAAATAACATGCTAATGAAAGAAATTTAGTTAATAGGTCTTTTAAATGCTGATGGAGCGTTGAAATTGATATGGATGATAGTTATCGGCCTCTGTACGCTTATCTACTTTTTGGCTTTTAAAATTTCAGCTAGCACAATGAAATTTTACAAAGTTGCAAAAATTATTGAAACGATTGCTGCCTCCATATATTGTATGCAATTTCAAAATTTATTTTGCATTGATTTTTGATTTTGCTTGAAGCTCTTTGGGTTCTTATTTTTCACGTTATTGCAGGATCAACTTATCATCAATTTTATCATTTTGCTCATGCAATTGATATTGTGATGGTTTTTGTATATTGTATGAACGTTATAGTTTTTTTATTTACAATAACATTATTTTTAACAACAGTGTCAGGTGCAGTAACAACAACACTTGGAATTACTCTATCAAGAAAAAGATTACTTATTGGTCAAGGTTTGTTAATATGTTTTTCAAATTATTGTTTCTTCAAATATTTTTTTATGAATATAATCTTAAAATAGTTTTAATGGTGGCATACGTTGGAGTTGAGTTCATTATTCTTCTTGCTATGTTCTTGGGAGAATTCACAACACCATTTTTACGAGTAATGGATATTATTCTTTATCTGATTATGACATTCTCAACTGGACTTGCTTCATTTGTCACATATGAAGTTTATAGAAGACTTACAAATGAAATCGGAGGAAGAAAAGGTTTTAACAAAGGAAGTCAGTTTGTGGATGCTCCGACATCAGGTCCATCTTCGATATCTACATCTGCTGCATCATCTTCAGATGATCATTCTGCATTCTATTGAGAAGATATCTTTTCTAAATGAGTAAGCTTTCATTTTCACTTTTAAAATACTTCATCAATACTTATTTCTTCAATATGTGTTAATTTTTTGTCCAATCCTAATCTTTTACTAAAGTTTTTATTTTTCAGATAATATTTGAATTTCAAACATAATGAGAGAAATGTGGTTTTAATTATTTTTTTTTAGAAATTATTCAATGAACATAATTTTTCTAAAAAAAAGTGAAACAATTGTTAAAACACGTTTATATCAAAACGCTCATAACACATTTGTGTGAATACCATTTAATGGTATATAAAGGGAAGTCAAATGATTCCTTTCGACTTGAATTAGCGAAATTATTAATGAAGAAAATCTAATTGACTTTCATGAGAATTGCTCAGATGTTATGTTTGTTGGCAACTAAGTTTGTATTATGACAACTTCATTTCAACATACAGAACATGCTCATAAATGATACCAAGGCATCAATGATTTCATAAATAGAAATATGATGCTTTTTTCTGGATGCGTCAACTTTCTTCTCATCCGCATAAGGAAAGAATCTTCTTTAATCAAAGAAAAATTGAATCCATGAAATCTGTCTAATGCTCCATTGTGTGCATGCTCAGCCAATCCCCCTTCATTCACTAGCCCTTCCACAATCTCCTGTTCTAACATTCCATTTTCTGCTTCTCCCATTCCTTGAAAGAAGCGACCGAAATGTTGAAATCCCCTGCCATTTTGACGGAACGAGTTCCACAATGAAATCTCCTGCTGCACAAGCTGGCTGTGCGGAATGCCAAACTGGTCGTTCATCATAAAGCCTTCGAAAATTGGATCGTCGAAAAAGAAAAAGAAAGGAAGCGGAGAAGATTGTGTGCCTGTTGGAGGAAGAAAAGAAAACAACAAAGGATTTGAGGTTGAAAGTGTGTAATCTGTTGGCAATAATTGAGAAGGACATAAAAATTATCATTCAAATAAGAAAAAGATAACTAAATTTCATTTTTTAAAATAAAATAAAATATTCAAACCTGAAAAAGTCAAATGTTGCAAGTCATTTGTTGATGAAGGAGAATAAATATGTTGAAGACGAGCAGAGAAAAGAGATGACAAATAAGGAAGATCAAATTGAGACAAATCCGTTTCAAGCGAAGATGAAGAAGAAGATGATGAAGAATCGCTAATCCCAGTCATTATCTCTGCAACATCCATCATTCGATTCAAATACTAAAGAAAAATAATTGATTGTCAAGACAAAAAATCGAAAAAACAAATTTTTAATTCAAAAAACATGAGAAAATTTAACAAAAAAGAGAAAAATTTTCTTCAATAAAATAAATACAGATAATTTTTATGCGAAATAAACTTGTCCAAATATATTTGTCCATGCAAAAGGCATTAATCATCATACCCCAGAGGCAAACATGCGATGCGCAGAGTTTTTGACAATTATTTTCGAAAGATACGAAAGAGTGGGCGAAAAGGAGGATGTTGCCGAATAGAATAGCGAAGGCACTTTGTGATTGCTGTTTAAAAGAGAAGAAGAAGAAGAAGAAGAAGAAGAAGTTGAAGATGATTTTGATTCTTTTTCAGCGCTTTTCTTATCTTTTTTGCTTGCTATGCTCGTCGAATCCTTCCCTGTTTTTTCGTTTGCATCATTTTTTTTCTTAAAATATCTCCAAAATTTCAGTTCAAATTTTCTTTCTTTTGAGCTTTCGCTTTTATCCGCTTTCGAATTATGAGCTTTGCGTTGACTTGAAACAGCTAGCATTCTTTTTTTGAGATTATGAAGCTCAGAAATTGAAGGAGTGAAAGAAGAAGATGAAGTATTTGAAGAAGAACTGGAAGAAGAAGAAGAAGAAGATGATAATGATGATGATGAAGATGAAGATGAAGACGAATACAAATGCTTCGAATTTGGATCATCAGCAACAAACGAAATAAGCTCAGGCAGAATGTGAGGATGAAGAAGAAGAGTATAAACAATATGAGACAAACACACTTTAGAAATACTCGAATTAGATTGAGTTTTCGGAGAAATTCCTGTTGCAGTTTTTCCGACAGAATTATTTTTACTTTCCTCTTTTTCTTCTTTTTTCTCTTCTTCTTTTTCCTCTTCCTCTTCCTCATCCTCCTTCTCTTCCTCTTCCTCATCCTCCTTCTCTTCCTCTTCCTCTTCCTCTTCTTCCTCTTCTTCATCTATATCATCAGAATTATCAAAGATTTCTTCTATTTTTTCTTTCAACATGTTTTTCCTCTCCTTTTTCCTCTTCATTTTCATTTCCCTCTTTTCTTTCTTTCTCTCTCTTCTTTCTCTTTCTCTTTGCCTCATAATTCCCCTGTTCATCTGCACAGTTTCTGTAACAAACCAAGCAAAACCTATCAAAACACACAAAGGCGACTCAGAATAGAAATCGGCTGTTGTTGTTGATGGAGTGATTTCATTGAGTGTGGACAACAAAACTGGTGGAACTCTCATAAAAAGAGGAGCAGACGATGAAAAAGAGGAAAGAGAAGAAGAAGAAGAAGAAGATGATGATGATGATGAAGATGATGATGATGAAGTTGATGATGAAGAAGATAAAGTTAAAGGAGCTTGTAATTTTAAATAAGATTCGTAAAACATTTTCTCTTTCTTCAAATGATACTCTTCACACAAACCAGCCATCGTTTTAGCAATAATTTCATATTTAAATGCATCTTTGTCTTTTTCTCCTCTCTCTTTCTTTCCTTCCTTTTCAACTTTCTTTTCCTGTTCTTCTGTTTCATCCATCAAAACTTCTCTTTTCTGATCCAATTTCATCCTTTTCAGCAGAACTGGGTGGAATGCCTTGTGCAGAAAGCATAAGATTTTGATGTTCCACTGCTCAGCCATGCGCTTGATGAAAGAAATGCCATTTTTCGAGTAAACAGCCTCAGCGAAAAGGGGAATGAGTGAGTGCAACGTGTCATTGTGCGGATTGAGCGAATAAAAGAACTGGAAAGAAGAAAACGCAGAGTTATGAAGAGAAAGACGTTGCAGACGAAGAGAATGGCGAAAAAGAACTAAATGAAGAATATGCTGTGCAGAAGAAGAAGAAGAAGAAGAAGAAGAAGAGGTAGAAGAAGAAGAAGAGGAAGATGAAGCAGATGATGAATATGACATTTCTTGTTCATTTTGATAATATCGCTTCTTTTCTCTTCTTCTTTGACTTTCAAACAATCCATTTTCTTCAGCTTCAGAATCCTCTTCTCTCTCAAATTCACTTTCGTCAAAGGCAATTCGTATTCTTCCATCTCCCAATCTTAATTGAATTCTTTGGTGCTCTTTCTTCCTTCTATGAGGCTTCATTGAAGTTGTTGTTTTGCTCTTTAAAATCATTTTCCCTACTTCTTGCAAAGAATCGTTATTATCTTCATAACTGCTACTTTCCTCGAACTCGTCTTCAAATTCATTTTCTTCGACCTTCTTCAGAATCCGCTCAACAATAGCAACACAATCATTTAATCTGTCCTCACCTTCCTTTTCTCTTCCAACCAAAGAAAGAGAAAGAGAAAGAAAGTACAAAAGATGAAGATGAAAAGGATTTGAATATGAAAGCGAAATCAAATAAGGAAGAGAACGCGAATGAAATGCAACCTGGCAATAGAAAAAAAAAGAGATAAAATATTTCATAATATCAAATTTTTATCAAAAATATATTAAATAAGACAAACAAGAACTTGTTCTTTCACTCTGGCGTAGTCTGGACTTTCAACAACATTGAACCAAGTTCCATCATCAAAAGCTTCAAAACCATGCTCATTAAACTCCTGCTTTAAAAATCTCTTATTTTCGTTTGGATTTGCATTCTCCACTTTTGCTTTATTTTCACAGCTTTTCAGATCGCTTTCCAGTATTCCAAACGTTCTTTTGAATTCATTTTTTTTGAGTTTCACTCTTAAAAGCTTTAGTCCACAATCAAAACTTTTTGGCCAGTTAGTGTTTACAGGAACATGGAAAAATTGAGTTTTAATCTTTTCTTTTTCAAATTCGGTGTGCTTGTTTGCAATTTCTTTCCTTATTTTTAATTGTCTGGCTAATGTTCTCAGGCGATGGCGATTGTAAATTACTTCATCATTAATATTTTCTGTGACATGATCTCCTCCATAGTTATCACCAACACGACCAGTAAATTTTGATTTTCTAACCACTTCATTAGTCCAATCAAGTTGTTCAACACTAACCTTAAATAAATTGGTAAGAAGAAATGGGTTAACTGAGAGATTCATTGTTTTTGAACTATCATGATGCTGGCATTTTAAATTCTTTTTAATTCCATCATTCGGATTTTCTGAAGATTCAGCCTTTATTTTTTGTGTATTTTGCGTTGATGCTGAACTTGAGTTCATTTTTTCTGTGTTGGAAAGAAATGAAGATTTCTCTCTCTTTATTTTCGCCTCTTTCGCTGATTTTTGGGGGTGCTTGCGTAATTTTTTATTATTTAGACTTTCCAATTCCTTTTTGTGAGATTCGAATGGTGTATTCTCAAGTAAAATTTCATAAGAACTCAATGATAAGTCATAAATATTTTGATGACGTTTTTGCTTCTTGCTTTTCATAGGAGGTTCTTCAATGGTTCCCTCATTATCTTCATGCTGATTAACTGTTTCTCTCTCTTCCAATATAGAGCGTAAATGTCTAGATGCCATGCCAAACAAAAAAGAAAATAATATTTTAACCCATAAAATATTTATTTCGTTATTGGTTTTTTAAAATCCACATATGTTCAACGATATTATTGTTTGCAAATGCAATTAAAATAGACTAAATATATCAAAAATTACAAAAACATATTTGAAATTCAGAAATCGACATGTATTGTTCAAAATGAATAGAACAAACACTCTTTATGGAAAACCTGTTCGTTAAATAATTGGGACAAAATATTTTGCTTTATGAATTTTGTTCCATTCTTTTCTAACATATATTTTTCTCAATTTTAGAATTTTTTTGTGATTATTTGTATTGTTACTGTTGAAACATAATGATAAGGTTGGAGAAAAAGTTTGGAACAAATCACAGTTTTTTTTATAATCGCAAAAATTTTGACCCATTTCTATAAGTGGGAATAAAAAGTAAATTATTGCAAATTTGATAGCTCCAGATCAAATCATCAAAAAAGGTTTCAAATCAATTGAGCTTGTAAAACAAAAACTGACAAATATTATTTTTTTTTTTAATAAACCTTTTTGATTCTAATTGGTATTTTGTTTTGGATTCAAATAAAGAATGCTTTTATTCTGAAATAACATAAGAAAATATTCCACACTGAACTTTTTGTATCATTACAACTTCTTGTAACAATTATTCCCCTTATTTCTTCAAGATTTGGGTGATTCTTTTTGAAAAGTCACAAATGTTTTGTTTTCAAATAAAATTAAATTTTCATATTTTGCTCAAATTTCTGTTTCAGCTCACAAATCTCCTAAAGAATGTTTGAAATAGCATTATCAATGAATAGATGTGATTGAAGTGAAGTTTGATATTAGTTAACAGAAATTTGAGGAATATATGAAAATTCAAATTTTATTTGAAATTGAACCTTTATAACTTTTCAAAAAGAATTACCCATTTAATAAATTCAGACGTTGATCTGATGCATAAAGATGAAAACTTCTGAAAGCATTTCTACTAATCCCCTCCACCGATTAATTGCATCATCTGATTACCGCTTGCTTTCATCGCCTTCAAAAAAAATATGAAACAAAAAAGATATACTCAGTTTCTTCGAAGATTGCAGCGGGATCGCATGCCTTCTCCAATGGAGTTTGGGAAAGTAGAATGGCTGATTTTAAGGCAAAGTGCCAAATTGGTGAATCGGGTCTGCCTTCGATTATATGTCTAAATATTATTGTAAAATTCCTTTTGATAAATTTTCAAATAGAATGAAAATTTCATATTTCGATGAAATGTCTGTTCCCACTCACGAAACTTCACTTAAATTGAAGGAATAACATTGTCAAGATTTGGTTTTCATGACAGAAAAAATTTGCAAAAGGGAACAGAAATTTGATCAAAATATAAAATTTTTTCTTTTTTTGAAAATAAAACAAAAGTAACTTTTCAATAAAAAATTAGATACATCAATTTTTTTCATGTTTTATTATTTTTTCAAAATATGGATTACTCTTTTTGAAAAGTTGCAAATGGGACAAATTTTTTCATTTTATAAATCATGTCCCGCACAGTTCTTTCAATGATTTTTTTTTGATATTTTTAATTTCAATTTTTTTATATTTTTTTATTTCATGATAATGTCAGAATAAAAATCGTAATATTGCAACAAAAGAATGGAACAAATTATTGTATTTTCTATTAATGAAAGAATTCTATCCCATATGATTAATATCTGGGTTATATAAAATTCCCATTATTTGAATATTCTTGCAATATATTCATCAAACTGCTCTGCATTAAACATATTCTCACATCAAATATGTTTGAATATTCTTATTTTCAAAGAATTAAAGATTGATGGATTTATAAAGAAAAATTGATCAAATTTTGTGTTTATTTATTTAACACTGACATTAAGCATTTGCAACTTTATTAAAAGAGGAATCTTTATGTTATTTTCGGAAAGAACAATCCTGATCCACGACACTTTTCTTTTGTGGGAGTGTTGGTAAATGAGCTTTCCTGTTATCTTGTCGAGTTCTTCGTTTAGAACTCAGGACTTTCCTAGTGCCAACTGGATTTACTATAACTTCAACTTGGCTGTCTATTGTTCCCCGGTTGTCAAGTATTTCAATCATCGATGTGTGTGTAATCTTAGCGTCTTGGGTTGTGGACTGAATGAAAGGAGGCAAACAGAACATGATAATTTCAGTTGGATGGTTGGGTGTGAAATTTGGCTCCATTAGATTCAGCTATTGGCTCTTCTCAACCGTGGTTTGTTGTTGAAGCGCTGGATGCTGTGCGCTGGATGCTGAAATTGGCATATCCGCCATTAGATAGGATATGTCTGCAGAGAGGAAGAATCCAGATGGAGTCTGTGAAGTCGATGATTGTCTTGCATTTTTAACAATCAACGTCTAAGGGACTTTGTTGAACATCAGCGAGGAAGTGGCTGATTGCTTTGTTGTGTATGGGCGGTTATGTTTTGGGGCACCAATCCAGGACATTTCCAATTTTGGCAGTTCTCTTATTCCTTCCAACGTCAGTGGTGTGAATTCCTTTGCGTTGAGGAGAAAAATATCCGGACTCGGGTGTTACGTTTGAACACGATTTTGAAGGTGCATGATGATTCAAGCTGGACAGATCTTTACTCTGTGTTCTTTGAGGAAAGGCACTGTAACGAAGGAAGATGAGTTTGTTGTCTTGAGTTTGGTTTGGAGATGGATGGCGTTTTCATCGATAATCGAGGACTTATTCGAGATCTTAGCAAGTTCCCGGAATCTGCAAGCAGTGAACATTATTATCAACAGGATGCTCTTGATGGTGAATTAGAGGAATTAGTGTTTATCATTTGGAGAGTCCTGAAAGTTATAATGGAAAGCCAATCCTGGTTTCCACATCTCCGTGAATGGTTTTCTTCGAACCTGACTTCTGGAGAAAGACCTAAATGGAGAATGAAGAAGAGAACTTCCCCATTTCACTCTACCATAACAAACCTTCGAAAAGAGGGAGATAACAGAGCGAGTGGCAGACAAACTCGAATTAGAAACACCACGACAGCTGAGGTCAGAAAAGCATTGAACTCAATCTTTTATCCTGTTCTCGAATTTCTTTGGGAAATATCCGAGCTTAAGCCTGGCCCTGTCTCTTCCGAAAAGTTCGAACCCGAAGCAGAACAGCTGACAAGTTGTTTCTTCCACGCAGTTCCTTGTTGCCACTTGGATTCTCACAGGTTCTCCGCATCGTCACATGCTCTGGTTCCGCCATCTTTCACCCTCGTCTACAACCAATTTTGCAGCACAATCATGTATTTCCCCGGCTGGAGAGATGTTTTAGTCCTTCGAAGACCTTCTCCTGGTATTAGTCTCTCCTTTGAGTCCTTCCACCGTATCTGACGAGTCATCAACTCCTCCAGAAGTGGGCTCCACAGTTGATTCTTCAAAGTTGGAAGAAGAATAATCGCTCTCGCTTTCTCCGCTTTTTCTTTCCTCAGAAAGGAATGATAAGTGGAATCTGATGATGAAGCAGAACTACTCCTTTTCCCCAATCCACAGCGAGACCATCCGTGCGCCAAGTGCTTCCAAGACCAAACCAGGTCACAAACCTTCTGTTTCTCCTGTTTGCGAAGACATCAACCCTGTGAACCGCTTCAGGCGCTTGTTCGGTTTCTTTTTGTTCTCGAGCGGTTATCTCGAAATCTCCTTCTGCCACTGTCCGGGACTGTGCGTTCACCGCGATGTTCCTTTCTCCTTGAATGTGAATTGCATTCACTGGAAGAGCCATCTATTGACATGCTTATCGAATCTCACTCAGGAGTGCAATGAGATTCGGGCCCGCTCCCCTTCTGTTGATGTTGTTCACCACAGAAGTATTGTCTGAACGGAGGAGAAGGTTGTGCTCATTGTGTCGGACAAGGATGGAGGAAAATCTGTTTAGGGAGAGGAGGAAAGCTAATTGCTTTCTATTGTTCGATGTTTGTTCCATAAAAACTCTGATGAGCAGAGAAGAAAAGTGTTGGGTGTTGCAGGCGTGTGTCAAAGTTGCTCCCGCTGCCTTGGGGTGAGCATCTTTCGTGAGAATAACTTCCTATCTCAAAAAATCCGTCGGTTTCCTGCTTAACCGTATCTTCAACCTCTGTATCCATTGCACCAGTTGTATCTTCTGACTGTTGTTGAATTGCATTTCTCCGTTCCAACCCGAGTCTCTCACACCTCTGTTGAGAACCGCATACCATCTGTTAATGAATAGACTGGCGTCTTTGAAAACAAAGTGCTAAGCAATGAGCAACTCTATGAAGGACTCCAAATCTCTTTCGCTCACAGTTACACTGCATCAAACTCATTTTTTTCATTTCAAAAATTGTTGCAGATATTTCCGGAAAATCTCATCTTCCAGTCTGACTGTCATTTCCAAGCTGTCCCATCTCCGTCAAAGGAAATCGAATACTCTCTTCAGCTGCAGCTCGCTTTTCTCTTTATTTACCAAGAAGCCTAGCCGCCCTAACCATTCTGCAATCTCCTTCGTTGTTGCTCTTAGATAATTCCTGTCCTGACAAAGAAGAAGAATATCATCCAAATAAGTTACACATCTCACACTCTATCGTTTCCTTTCCTGTATCAGAACTTTGCGCATCAACTTGGAAAAGACCCGGAGGGAGCCGTTGTATCCAAACGGCATTCCCCTGAAACCGAAGAAATCTCCTCTGAACTGGAAAGCCAGGTAAGGTTTGAACTCTCTGTGTACAGGAATGAGGAAATACGCCTGAGAAAGGTCCAAAGAAGTAACCCACTCTTCCTTTTGCAGCAGTTTCTCCACAGTGCGATTGTCGTCCATTTTGAAGTGTATGTCCTTCAGCGATGCGTTCGACTATCTGCAATCAAGGATGTGTCTGATTTTCCCGTTCTTTTACGGAATTAAGAAAATGTTGTTTTGGCAACAAACCTGGTCCGCGATCAGCTTGGACAGCACTTCCGTCCTCAACCCCTCTTGGATCTACTCCGCACAAGCTTGCTCCTCTTTCTTTCCTCAGATAAAACCTCTGCATCGTCTATTCTCTTTCTTCAGGTATTCTCTCGCGCTCTTGTTCTTCCAAATCTGTCGAACTCCCTCCGTTATCACTTCTTACGCTCCAATTTCCTCCCACGCTCGTGCGAAGGACTGGATCCGACCTCCTTCTTTCTTCGAAAAAAACGAAACTTCGATTGGATGAATGGTCTTTTGGTCGAAAAGGATCTTGAGATGCGCGCGCTCTGACGACTGGATGCTTTCGAAGAGTGTGTTATATTCTTTTGTTTCTTCTGCATCAAAGGTGCAATCCTCTTCAGTTGTTCCCTGTTAAGTGATGGGTCTTCTTTCTCTTCCTGCAATAACCTAGCCGCAGCAAATCCAAATTTAGCGATTATCCCCTATTGTCTAGCATCTTGAAGCGCTGCAATTAAGAAGATTAACACGTCGCTTAAATACGGTTTATCCTCCTGCTTCGCATTCTGTGTTGCCAACACAATTGCCTTCAGCGCTGGGAGCAACCGAGACTCAACTTTCCAGGCTCCCTCTTCCAGTGCATCGGAAAACCAGCTTCTTGATCTGGAGTGAGCGCAGGTTCAAGATGGAATAAATGGGGGAGCTGAGAGCAACTCATATTCTTCTGTGGAATGATCAATATCACTGGCGTTAATTGGAAAGTTGAACACTGAGTTAGAGATCTGATCTCCGAATAGTGTCTTGCAGGCTTTATCCAATTGTAGTGCAGGTGAAGGGTGCGGGATCGTTGCAACGTCGTCAGCTTGTTGAGATGAAGAAGAAAAAAACATAATACCGTGTGCTGCGGAATTTGGATTGGAGATGGGGATCGCTATGCCCAAACCGCCTATTAGTCCGCTTTGCGGGAATATCCCGCTCAGTCCCGATTCTGGTCCTTCCAATAATGTGGACATGTTTCAAGTTATGTGAACATCAGAGCCTTTTCCAGGTTCTCTCACACTCATAAAAGAGAAGTGTTGTAAATTCCGATTGTTCAGAAAAAAAAAAAAAAACAGGTGCTTTGAACTTTTATAAAATTAAAAAATTTTTTTTTCTTTTTCTTTTTCTTTTTCTTTTTCTTTTTCTTTTTCTTTTTCTTTTTCTTTTTCTTTTTCTTTTTTCTTTTTTTTCTTTTTTTTTTTTTTTCTTTTTTTTTTTTTTTTTAAGAAAAATGAGATGAAACCTCTATGACATGACAAAAGAAAATTGAAACAATGACAAAATGACTGACAAGATTTTGATGATTTGTCAAAAATCGTCTTTTTTAACAATTTCAAAATTTTCAATTTCAATAATGATGAATTTAAAAATCTTAATTTTCATAACTTATTATTTTGGATAAAATCAAATTTTTAATGAAAATGATCAGGTTCATAACACATTATTTTGACAATAAATGTCAGTTGATGAATTTTTTCATCACAATTTGTTATTGAACGTCACTGATTGTCACTAACAATAAAGTTAAAGACAGATATTTCAGTGGTTATCAACATATTATTTCCTAAGCTTTTTAAAAAGATTTTAAAAGATTTGGCAATTGTTTGTTTTATTTTGTTTTTAAAAAATAAAAATTACTTTTATTTTCTTTTATCTTTTGCCTTTTCTTTCTTTCTTTCTTTTTGCACAAGAAAAAACGGTGTTATGAATATCAGTAAAACACCAATTGCTGTAGCTTGTATCTATTCACTTATTTCATGACTTTTTCGTTTTTTATCAACAGATAGTAAACATTTCTTTTCAATATGCAAAGTATTCAACAATAACTCAAGTTTCTTCGATGAAAACACAAATTTGATTCCATGTGATGATGAAAGCATCACAGAAATAAACGGCAATTTAAACTCTTTTTTAAAAATCATTTGAAAGGAAAATCATTTCCTCTTTTATCAATATCCAAATCATATAATTCATTCAATAATGATTTTCTTTCATATCCCATTTTACCAAATTTTTGTTCTATACCACTAAATCAACAAAGCTTATCAATAAAATGAAATAATACGGGAAATAGCATAGATTCATTTCAATAAACAATATCACAAAATTGTTCAACTGTTAATAATCAAACTGATGCAAACATTTCACATGTGTCCACAGATACACACACACATTTATCATCTCTCATTTCACCAACATTTTGTGAAAGCAAAATGGATTCATTTCACTCAACAGCTTGCATTTGTGGTATTTCATCTATATCTCTGTGTGAGAACAGAAATTCCACAAGTATTAAATCAAAAGCTGATTCATCGATGTTCCATTTGCAAGTAAATCATGATTTGAATATTTGCAACAAAGTCTTTCATTCAAATATCAACACTTCATATGGTGGAGAACCCAATGCGAAAATTCAACAACCAACAACAAGCAGTGACTTTTTGAAGATCTCCAAGCCAACACTTTATTTGGACGGCTCAAATCCACCTTTTCTCAAAAGAAATAAAAATACTCATGAAGGAACTGAAATTGTCGACTGTATTTCAGAAAAAGTGAAAACTTCGATGGTTTTATTTGATAAAATAATTGGTAATTCATTTTGTGAAAAGCCACTCAAACCCAAAAATTAGGATTATTCAGAAACAAAAAGTGTCAAGCAAATATAGCTGAAATCAATTTTCCCACATAAAGATATTTTTATTTCACATTCAACATGAAAGGATGATTGCAACAAATCTCAACATAATAGTCATCAAACGTCAAAAAATATCAGTTCAAAATCTTCACACCAAAATTGTTTGAAATCTCCAACACGGTTTATAAATATAACAAAGGCTGAATTACACCATAAATTAACAAAAACAACAAATTTAAAGATGAAAAAAAGCACATTTTAACAAAATGATACGTCAACAAAAATAAGCAAAACGCAAAACAGACGTTTGCAATCAATGCAATCATTACTTATTTCTGATGAAACGACTTTAACCAACTTTTTGCAAAACGAGAGAAGTTGAATGAAAACGAGAAGATTACACTCAAACTGTTTGAACATCAGAGACAACTCGCAGATAATCAGCAAATGCATTTTAAGTATTTGAAAAGTTCTCAAGAACAAAATGAAGTGCTCATTTTATTTGATTTTAAGGAAAACTGTCTATCTTCGTATTAGATGATCGAGGAGTGAAAATGAAACACGTATTTAACTTTTTCTCCTTCAACCTATCTCACAATTATCGTTTTGCTATCGAATGTCTAAAGCAAGTGTTGGATGATGATATATTTTTGAATAAAAAGAGGTTTCACTTCATGTGTGATACTGGTACGCATTTCAGAAATTCGCAACTGCTTCATTTTCTTTTATCTGATAACTCTTCATTCGCCAAAGGAAAAAAAACAACGTTGTCGTTTTTTTGTGAGAGACATGGAAAGAGCGAATGCTATGGAGAGTTTGGTTGCCTCACACACCACATCAACAACTATTTAGATGATGATACTGTGATAACAAACAATAAAAGTCGATTGATTTTTTCAATCGTTATTGTTGGTAAGCCAATAATATTTTAATAAACTCATTTGACAAAAACTGTTACAAATTTCTATATTTTTTTAAAGTGTTATTTTTTCTTTCGTTCATAATTTATTTCGATTTTCTTATTCTTTTACGAAATTATCCCAACTTGTAAATTTTTGGCCAAATGCACCAAGAAGAATTCTTTGGAGAATAGTGGAAATTAAAGTGCTGAAAATAAATGAAGTTGACGAGAAGCTGAGTAATGAAGTGTTTTGTTCGGATTCGTCACCTCTACACGTGATTGGTCAATTCAAAGCAACATTCAAAGAGGCAAGAGCTCGAGATGAACGTCCAAAAAAGTGTTTTCAAAAAAAGAATTTCCTTCCAAGATCAAATGAAATTGGAAATATTACATTTAAATTATTTACCGAAAGGAAAAAATTAACAATGATAAATTTCTGAATGAAATGTTTATTTAAAAAATTTTCAGATGCGATTGTTTTTTCAGAGTTTTAAATGGAATTTTTTTGAAGAGCTTTTGAATTTATCTGTCACTTAGGCTCCTTTTGATGTGTGTATTGACACATGAAACAAAATATTTGACTTCAGGCATTTTCATTGAAAATTTATGCACTTTTGAAAAGCTTTTTGTGTTCAAAAAACTCAATAAAAAAGTGTTCATTTTTTGATATTCATGAAATGTATCAATTCTTAATGAAATATCATCGATGTTAGCTATTTGCAGATAAGAAAAATTAATTTATTTGAAAATCTGAGAAAAAGAAATGAAGTTTTGAGAGAAGAAAATTTTCAAAACCTTGTGCAAATAAAGCTTGAATGTCCATATTTTCCCCCACATATTCAACCATTTGAAATATCGGATATGTCTTTTTTTTTTTAAAGTTCCTTCAGTTTTATTTTTTTCGAAAAAAAATTTCATATTTTGATCAAATTTCTGTTCCCACTCACGAAACTTCAATATAAAGGAAAAAAAAATATTATCTTGTTTTTGTTTTTATATCAGCAAAATTTGGTGAGTGTGAACTGAAATTTGACCAAAATATTAAATTTTTTAGAAAAAAATTTAACAAAATGAACTTTTGGAAAGTGCACACTTGACCTAACATGACAATTTTGATATATTTTATTTCATTGAAACAAAAAAATATAATCACAAGCAATTATAAATTCAAATTAATATTGGAAAATCGGATTGAAAAAACGAAAAATTTTTTGAAAAGATCAAAAATGTCCAAAATAAAATTTTTTATTTGTGAACAAAATATGGAAATTTTGTTAATATAAGAATTAATAACAAAAATAATTAATTGTTAATTAATTATTTTTTCACACATGTTTTTTTGTTTCTGAGAAGAAATCAGATGTTACTGATTATAACGAGCTTTTTCAGGATTTGGAAAAAAGTTGGGAGTGGTTCATTCATATTATCAACTTCAATGTAACGAAAAAATACCCATCTAGTAGAAGATATATGAAATTATCAACAGTCGATGAAACAAATCGATAATGGAGATGTTCAACATGCAACAAATTCGTTTCATATTTGAAGGAGACAGCTTTTTATCGAATTCATCTTTAAATCAATAAAATATTTCTTGTTTTTTTGCATTTCAAGCAAAATTTTCGAATTGATCAGTGCTCATATTTGACCAGAGTTGGTCGAAATACAGTCGGTTATTGGTATTCTGTTGCTCGAGCATCAATCGGAATTCGAATGTCGAGTGTGAGGTTTATTCTTGGAGGAGAAGTATGTATTGTGGAAATGGATGAGGCAATTCTGAGAAAAAGAAAGTTCCACAAAGGGAAAAAGAAGTGACGAATTTGGCTTTTTGGATTCGAAGAAAGAAAAGAAAATGATGAAGTTGTGGAATGTTTTATTGTCAGTGTTTCAAATAAAAAAAAGGATGCTTCGAAACCCATCATTGAAGCCAGCATTCAGAAATGAACAACGATTTTCAGTGATGAGTGGGGTGCGTATAAGTATTTGAATGAATATGGATTCAAACATTTGACAGTTTGCCATAAATACGAATTCAAAAACACAGAAACAGGAGAATGCACTTATTTGATAGAAGGTTGTTGGTCTCATTTCAGAAGATCATTGCCTCCTTATGGAATCAAAGAAAAGTTCATCGATAATTTTATTGCTTCATTTTTGTTTCAACATGAAAAAGATATGCTATTCCAAAAATTTGATAGGAATGTTCCTAATTACAAGTTCACAGAATCTGTATTTCCCCATGACAATGATAATGGAAAATGAGACGATGAAGCAGATGTTCCCCAAATTGAGCAGAAGGCAGTTGAAATTCATGAAGAAGATTATGACGAACCAGGAGATGGAGCAGATGCAAGTGAATATTCTGAATCATAACATTTTTGATCATTTTAAAAAAAATTTTTTTTTTTAAGACACTTTTAAATAATTGAAATAACTTAAACCCGCGATTATTAACACGTTATTTAAGCATTACAACAATTTGTAAAGAAAAACAAAGTCGTTTGAATTATTTTTGGCTAGTAAGGAAAGTGAGCATATGCTGAACTTTTCTAAAAATTTTAGACATATCTGAAATTTACGAACATTTTCAAAATAAACACAATAAAGTTTTCACTTTCCAAATAATAATATTTTTTCTTTCTTTTATTTGAATTCGATTGGATTAGGCAATAATTGCAACTCTTAAAAAGTATTTTAATGATAATTTTCATTCCACACACAAAGATTTTCCTTATCACAAACATACCGAAAAAGACTTCGAATACAAAAATAATCCACATAAAAATTTTATCTCTTGATTATTTTAATTATTGAATGTGAAAAATCGATTTTTTTTTTCATGTTTCGATTCAAAAAAATGTATTTCTTAAAAATTGCCATTTTTCTTTTTTGACATTGCATTTATTGTCTTTCTTGTTTGCTTTGTCAAATAAAATATTGCTACAATGAGCAACAGAATGATGATAATGGCAAACAGTTTTTTCTATGTTGGAACTCAAAGACTTTCAAATATCAATTGTCATTTTATCAGAGTCATCATTCAAATATGAAAGATGTTTAAAAGTGTTTTAATTTGATGTCTTTTTTTGTCAATGCCTCTGTAATTACAACAAATAACTCATCTCACCACAAAAATGTTCATTTTTCTTAACGTTTTAAAATGCAATTTGTCAGATTTTTTCATTGAAGGAAAACAAAATGTTTTATAAAATTTTGATTGAAAAAAAATAAAAAAAGATATTAATGTAATGACAAATATCTATGAATGCTTGTATTAAGTTATTTCTTTTAAACTGAAAATTAATGTTTTCTTTCCATGAGATAGGTCATTTGTTATTGATAATTTGAAAGACTAAGCGGCACATAAGATAAATGTGATGATAATCTTTAAAATCAATTTTCTAATAATGATATAGAATTATAAAGAAATTATCACCTATATATGCAATATATTAAAAAAATTATTATCTTCTTTATTTTATTTTTCTTCAAACAGAATATCTGCTAAATAATAATAAATATTCAAAAATTAAAACATTTTTGTATCAATATCGCTTCACACTTTTTTTTTCGTTTTCCTTGACAATTCAATTTAACAATCTTCAATGAAAAACATTTTGAGAAAATTGATAACCGACAATTCATCAAAACGACAGTTGCTTATTCTTGCTCAAATTGAGAAAAATAATAGATCGTTTCTGTTTTGCACTAATTCTAATAAACATTTTGAAAAGCAGGAACTATCATTAATAATGAAGATGTAAAACGAAAAATTCAATTTTATATGTTTTGAATGGTTCATTCTTTCGAAAATGTTAATAAGAATGAAAATTTATTTCTAACAAGAGAAAATAATAGTGATGAAAGCACGCAGGTGAAGAAAAAGGAAGATAAAATAGAAATAGAAATAGAAATAGAGATAGAGATAGAAATGGAAATAGAAATGGAAATAGAAAAAGAGGAGGAACTGGTTGAGCTTTACAATGATAAATACACTGACCATCAAAAACAACTGATCCACTTTTTAAATTGAAAATTTGAACCAACAGCTTATAAAGACCATAATCACATACAACAATAATTATTATCTAACACGTTAATGCTTTGCAATAGAGATAATTTTTTTTTCTCTTTTCAAAAACAAAAAAAAGAACGATATTCCTGAAAAAAGAAAAAATTATTTGTCAAAAATATGTGATATGAATTTTCAAAAATTAATTTAATTTCAAGAATTAATACCAATAGCATATTCAAAATATATTAACAGTTTAACGATCCTCCTTTATTCAATATAACTGTTTTGAATCGTTTGAACATCGAATGAACAAGTTTATTAATTATTTCCATTTCAATTTCATTCCAAGCAGCCAAAATTGATTTTTTCAGCTCATTCGCATCTTTCTTTGGTTTTCCATCATTGAAAACTTTCCTGGACAAAATGTTCCACACATTTTCGATGATATTTAAGTCTGGAGAATAAAGTGGCTATTCAACGCTGGTTATTGCAAAATCTTTGATAAGATTTTGCACCTTAATTGATCGATGAATAGGTGAATTGTCTTGGATAAATCTCTAATTATTTTTGAACCGCTTGCGTGCATAAAGAATCAATGAAAACTTCGAAACACGACAATATTCCTCAGAATTCATTGTATCGATAACAAAAACGATTGGTTATTTGAAATTAAAACCCACTGCAGCCCATATATTTATTTTTTCATGTTTATTCTGACTTTGATGATCGAAAATTTCCTCATTATCTTTTTCAATCCATTCCATTCTTGTATTATCTGGTCCAAATAAATTGAATTTTTACATCTGCGAAGATAGTGAGTTTCCATAATTCATCATCCCTTAAATGTTTTTCAGCAAATTCGTTTCTCATCTTACAAGCATTCTTTGATAGGAAATGTTTGATTTTTCTCTTTGGATATTTTCTACTAATTAAGCGCAATAGTAGATGAGCAGTGGAATTGCTGCAATTCATAGCAAGATAATCGGTTGGATCTCTGGCTCTTCGAATTTGCATGTATTTTGATTCTTTTTAAGCTTTCCTCAACAAAGCAGGCGAAAGAAAAAATGGCCTTCCGAGTTTGCCTCTAACAAGCCGTTTTAATTGTATATGGTTTGTTTTTATGTGTTTTTTTACAGTATTGACTGAAATATTAAATAAACGAGCAATTTCGTTTCTTCACTTTCCTTGATCGCACAGTTAATGTATTTTCTTTTGAATCGAGCCCTTTGTAATTCTTGTCATTTTGTTTTGTTTGTGTATTATTTCTTTGTTTGTATTAATACTTTTATCATTCGCAAATTAACCTTTTTTTCCGGATCACATTTTTTTGAAAATAATTTCCTGCAAAATATGAAAATAAACATCTCTTTATATTGATCAAGCCTTTTTTTAAAAGAAAACCCGATGAATCTTGAATATAATTTCGTTATTTTCTGATCGATATATTTTTGCTTTCGACTTTAGCATTCATTATAAAAAAAATATAGAAGCATCATCGGTTCACATAATTCTGATGAGCAGTGGATAACAAAAGATGACCATTCACTATTTCCTCATTTCAAACCTTCATCAACTCAAATTATTATTTGAGCGTTTCCCACTCTTTCGTACAAAAATTTCTTTTGAATTACAACGACAAAATATGAAAAAAGGCTTGCAAAGCCAATGGATATTTAAATGAAAGAAGTGAAGCTATCGTTTTGTCGAGAGTTTGTTAATAACTTGGACAAAATTTTGGATTATGTGGAACCTCAATTTGTTTTTTGCGTCGATGAAACTGGTATTCAAGACTTTGAAGACGCCAAAAAAATGAAAGTCATTTGCCCAAAAGAAGTCGATGATTAGAATGTTTCAAACAATGCAATTAGAGATGGAAAACTGGTTTCGTTGATTGGGTGTATTCCTCTTATTGGTCCTTCAGTTGTTCCTATGCTAATGCAAAAAACAGCTTCCGTTCAATCTTTTATATTTGGAGATCTGACTGATGGAGTGGATGTTGTAATCAAAGACTCATCCAAGGGTTATTGAACTTCACAGATCTTTTTGGAGTGGCTTAATATTTGTTTCATTCCACATATAAATTGGCTGAAGGATGAACCAAACAAAAAATTGGTTCTTGTTGCAGACTGATTCAGAGCACATTCTTGTGCAGAAGCCCTTCATGTTATGGAGCAAAACAAGATATGCATTATTTTCATTCCACCTTATTCATCGTATTTGTTCCCTCCTTTTGATTTTGTTTCATTCTCAAACCTCAAAAATTATCTTCGCAAGTTACGATCTCTGTTCCCATCAAGACAACAAGCACATATCCTGACAAGAATTGTTAAAAGCTAACAGTTATTCACAATTCCAATCATTAATGGAGCTGCGTTCAGAAGAGCTGGAATTGTCAGCAAAAATGAAGAAAACAAACAAATAGTTATAGTTGATCTTTTTCGGATGGCTCAACATATTGATAGAATGTCAAAAGAGGAAGATGCTTCTAGGGAATGCATTGATAACGAAGATCCAAATTCAGAAACAGTTAAAAAGAAAGATGAAAATGAAGATAATTAGGAAGACAAAAAAGAAGATGAAAAAGAAAATAGGATGAAAGAAGAAATGAAAAATAAAAAGGAAGATGAATGAAAATATTGAAAGCGATAAATAAATGTTCATCCTGTGTGCATTGTTGAAACGCTGATGAAAAATAGGGATTAAATAAAAAAAATGTGTGAACAATTCAAAGATAGAAAAGAAATGAAAATATTTATCAACTTATGGGTGTGATATCGATTCTTCACAGAATGCAGATCGAGATGAAAATTGTTTGTGCAAGAAGAGAAAATAAAAATTTGAACTAGAAGAAGAAAAAATAGAAAGACCGGGAATTAAACTCTTTATGAAGTCTAAGGATTTTCAAAACAATTTTCTCAATGAAGAAGGATTTCAAAGTGATAGATATGGAAAAACGCGAATAAAAATGAATATGATATGCAATGATGATTCATTCTCAGTATTGAGATGTGTTTATATCTTTTGAACAATATAAAAAAATTTTTATATTATCCCACTGCATAGACTTTTTTCTTTCTATTTATCTTTAATTTTGTCTTTTTTTTCGAATTCTTTTCTGAGGATCGAAAAAATTTTGATATTAATGAAACAAAAATGTTCCCATTTTCTTGTCTTCAAATGTTGGCTTTTCAACTTTTCAATTGTTTATTGTGTTCGTCTCACATTTTTTCATCTGTATTTTTTTAATGTTTTTTCCAAGCATTATTGTTAATATGAAACAAAAAAAAGATAAAAGTCAAAAAAAAAAAATAAAACGAAACTGTGAATATG